>NC_045541.1:154987939-155357939 GCF_009769535.1 Thamnophis elegans | reverse complement strand
ACAACTTCTGGAGGCAAGTTGTTCCAATGATTAATTGTTCTGTCAAAAAAATTCTCCTTACTTCTAAGTTGCTTCTCTTCTTGATTAGTTCCCACCAGTTGCTTCTTGTCCTGCCCTCAGGTGCTTTGCAGAATAGCTTGACTCCCTCTTCTTTGAGGCAACCCCTGAGATATTGGAACACTATCGTGTCTCACCTAATCCTTCTTATAATGAAGATAATATTTCCTGCTTTTGGTCCCAATAAGGAGGTGAGACAAAATAAATCCCAAATTGAAACTTTTCAATCGGACGTATAAAGTCACGCACGCTTGAGTGAAGTTTGTTTACTGAAAAACAAACACCGTGGACTCCAGCGAGGCTTAAATTCAGAAAAGGAACCTGTATTATATCGTTTGACCTCCTCAAAATCAGCCCTTCCAATTAACCGCACTCAAATCACCTTTATCCACCACCAAAGGGAAGCAAGGAAAAAGCAATGATTGGTGTATCTCTCTCTTCCGCCTCGCAGCCCCGTCGCCGATCCCAAACATCCCCGCCCGGCTGAATATATCGAGCGCGGCTTTTGGTTCGGGAAACGTGAACATACCCGAGCTGGTGTGGTTCAGAGGGGGGGAACCCCTGAAAAACCGGGAGAGAAAGTGGGGGCGCGCAGGGCTTTTTGGGAAAGGTAGTCCTTGGCATACAGCTGCCTGTAGCCAAGAACTCGGTCCGGACTCTATCTCCCAGAGGCGCACTAGGCAGCGGGCTGGTAGGAGGCTTTCTCTGTACGAGCCTCCCTGACGTCGTTTCAGATTCACATTGCATCCTATCAGGCCAAAAGGCGATGATGTCACCTGCGGGCTTGTGTGAGGCAGCAAGACCGGAGTTACTCCTGCTGGCGGCAGCGGAGGAAGCCAGCCTGCCTTAACTAGCACCCATTGTAAACCGAGCGAGGAACTGGAGCGGGCGGCGGCGGCGGCGGCGGCTCCAGAAGGATGCACGGGGGCTTCAGGTAAGGCGGTGCTGCTCCCCCCTCCCCGCTCACTACAGGCGGCAATCAACGCCCAAGCCGAGGCCCCATTTTCAGATGGTGTCTCGGGCTTGGCTTAGCGCGATATGGAGGAACCTAATTTACCTTCCGGGGTGGGGTGGGGGAAGAGAATAGGTGAAGCTTAAACGGCTTGCTCGTTCATCCCGGTGTCGGGAGAAGCGGCTTGAGGGACGCCCGAGCTTTTAAAGATTTTTAGCTGGGCTAATCGGGGAAGTGCTCTCGTCTGCAAACGAGGCAGGGTCTTCTTAGCTTTAAAAGGGGGAGGGGGCGGAAGAGGCAGAGAAACTTTAAAGGCGGTTTTCTTGCAAGCCAGAGGTAGAATCTGAACGGGAGAATTATGGGCGTCGCTGCGTGGATTGAATCCGCTCCTTTCTGGAAATATCCGTGCGCCCCTTTTCGCCTCCCGGAATTGTGTGGCTCCCCCCCCCCCGATCCCCAACAGATCTGCGCGAGAGGCCAGAAAACTCTGGGTTTCGTGTGTGTGTGTGTGTGTTTAACAAAAGGTGCAGATGTCTTCCCCCCCGTTTCTTTCCGGCTGCAGCCTTCCTTTCTTCTGAATGGGGTCGGGCTGTATACGCCGCGAATGAGATCGGCTTGAGGGGTAAAAAAAAAACCGGTCTGCCGCCTTTACCACGATTTCCCCTCTCCACAGACACACACTTTTGTTGTTGTTTTGTTGCTGCTAACACCCCCCCCCCCTTCCGCGGGTTTAAAGCCGACGGGAGAGAGTTTTGATTCTGCCGGCTTATCGCGAAGGCATTTTGAACTAGCAGCCTAAATAGAAGGGGGCGTGTAAAGTCGCGACTTAAGGTTGCCGCAACGAGACTTGGTGCGTGTTGGTGTGGACGGGGTACATGCTCGCCGCATCCTCTGCATGGATTGGAGAGCTCTCTTAAAGCTCGCGGCACCTTTTGCTAAACCCCTTGTGCCCCTTCCCCAGTTTCTTGGTAACTGGATCCGCTACACGTGTGCAGAACGGAGTTTCAAAACGCCTCTCCCGGGGGTTGCCTTCTCTCACCATTACTGAAAGGGCTAAAGGCATGGAAACCACCCCGGCTTTTGAAATGCAGAATAAGGCGGAACCAACAACACTTCGAATATATTTCAAAAAGAGACAGCGGTGCGTTCACACGGCTCTTCTAAAAATATGTTTTTTTTAAAAAAAAATCTGTGACTCTTAATGGGGGGGTTGGGGCGGCGGCGGGAGTCAATACATCTTCATCTAATAACCCTGCTTAAAGACCATCGATGCTTCTGTTTTCTCCAAGGGCGGAGTGGGGGGGGGGGGAAGACAAGGTAATCGGGCTTTCCCCCCTGTGGAAGATGCAGAAACTGCTGCTCCTTTTCCTGCCACCTGGTCTCCATCTTCCTCCCACCCAGCTCCTCCCTCTATTTAGGGGTCCCTTGCTGGCTTTTTTCTTTGCAATGGTTGCGTTCGAGCGTCTTGGACCCTACATGAGGGAGCTTCTCTTTCGTTCCTCCGATTCATGAAGGGATCGGCTGGGCCAGTGGCTTGTGCCCCACAACCAGAGAATTCCCCAGTTAACTAAAGAAGAAAATAACCGCTGTGCACATGCCTGTTCTCTCTCTCTCTCTCTCTCTCTCTCTCTCTCTCTCTCGTGTGTGTGTGTGTGAATGTGCCTCCTGGTTTGCAGCAGTAATAAAATCTCTTACCGATTGAGGATTTGTGAAGGAGACGCTGTCTGCAACAGGAAAGAAGGGAGGGGCGGGGCATCAGAAATCGAGTTGCTATGGTTACCTATGCTGTTGAAGCATTGCTGCTTTTTCCTAGATCTGGGTTTCCCAGCTCCCACTTTTCCCTGGAAACCGTGGAAGGGTGTGGCTGGCGGTGGTCTGTTTTTCAGCCTCTGGAAAAATGGGATGCAGGTGAAGGTATGAATGGAGGAGGAGGAGCCCAGTCTTGTGATGTAAAGTAAGGACTTCTTTGAATCAAGATTGACTTTGGGTGACCAATGTAGAACACATCCTAGGTTAGCTTTATTTTATTGTATAATTGGGGGCTTGGGAGCTGGCATATATTTTGCTTTCTTCCTGCTCTGGGGTCCAAGTCCGGAGTTTGAAGTGGATGTTAGGTTAAAAAGAGGACCGTGTGAGTTTTGCCAAGGCGCAGCTCTGTTTGGGAAGCAGTGAAGAAAGAAAAGGCTGGCAATTCCTTAGTGACAGGTGTGGGTGGGTTCCCCTGTTGCATTCATAGAAACGAAGAGGAAACCTTTCCTCTTCAGGAGCGTAGGCAGGCATGAGATGCCTAAATTGCACACAGGGTGTTTCCCCTGCCACCGCCTCTTCCTTTCCTAATCTCACTCTATGCTAACATAACGCCTGTTGCAAAATTACAGCAGGGTTTCTTCTTTTTTAAAAAAAAATGCTGTAGCTTTATTCTTCCTGCACAAGAGCTGCAAGAGGCTTCCTAAAACTGGGATGAAAGCTGGGGAAAAAAATGCAGAGATGGTAACAAAAGGTGGTTTGCCATTTTGCAGCAATGCTTCATGTGCTTTGACATGTCCACATGCAGTGGTGGTTGTGTGGAAAGGGCATCAGGATGGATTAAGGCTGCAACAAATGCATCTACTTTGTTGTGCGCCATGTTCTATACCAATGACTAGAAAGTCCATCTTTTATACTAAACTGAACATTATTAAAGCATTGGATATATCTCATGAATTGTATCTACCTTGCTTTGAATGGCAGCAATTTTTGCTAATGATCTTCATTATATCCTATCTTTGCCACATGTTATTTCAATTTGTTGGCCATCAGATGGTTAATTTGTAAAATGTGTGCATATCCTTGCTCTTGAATTAACATGTAGCTATTTTACTGGACAAGGTGTTAGCCAAGGGTCAATGATTATTTTAGATGTTGGTATTGATTAAAGTGTGTTTACATTTTTTTCTAGTTTCTTTTGGATCTAATAGCCCAGGGAATTATGTATTGACTATTTCCCATCTTTATGGGCAACTGAACACAGGGTTGGCAATTTCGTCCTATCATCAGTTCAGATTAGCTGGGAAATGAATTTAGCCTTCCAAATCCAGGTCACAACCCAGTTCAATACTATGCCAGATTATATGGATTCTCATGTTAATTCTATGATGTTGGTTTTTATTAATTTGATTGGAAGCTTCAGTATTGGGCTTCAGGGATAGAATGCACAACATTGGGTTTATTCCTTCAGAGGAATCCAATCCACCTTTCTCTGACTCTTGTTGATATCAGTCATACCAGTTTTAAACATTTATGGTAAATGTAAAGTCTCAATTTCTGAACTGTCTGCTATTAGCTTGGATCTTTTACATAAAGGATCTCATCTAAAGATTTTTTAGAAAGTGACATTTTTCTCAGAAGTTAGAATAGTTCCATCCCTTCTAGTATTCCAGAAACTGAGAAACTGTTCTCTTTAATCAAAGCTTTGGGCAGTGTTTCCTAGCTGGGGAATTCTGGGAGTTGAAAGCCACACATTTTAAAGTTAATGAGGGTGAAAAACACTGGTTTGGGGAACAGAAATATTAGCTGTTATTTTACTCTTGTTGGTTTCATGCTTGTTATAGGTTTTAGGGGATCACGTTTTACAATTGTATACTGATTTTATACTTGAGAAATGTTGATGATTTTAATGCGGTAGGATCTAGTGAAATGGGCAGCCCATAATAATATGAAATAAATGAATAAACATTTTTATTCAAATGTCACTCTTAAGTGAAAGCTATATAGGTAAGAAATTCTTATTCCGTGGGGTTAAATATGCAAATAAAGGAATGAGAGGATATTCCAAATCAGATTTGCTTCACAAAATTCTAATTTTGGTTCATGGAGTAGAAAAACTAGGAAGGGTGTAGTTCAGTCACAGACCCATTCTTGTGATTGCTTTTCATTTTTTTTCTAAACTGAAATATCTAATTCTGTAATTTTACAGGTCTAGAGTCCAATGTGTCTAATTTGTACAGGTTGTCACTGAACTATTCTTATTGTTTATTTTGTAGTCCAAGAATTTGCATGAGATAAATGACAACAAATTTGTAAGACAAGACTGCTGGGCTGTCTTGCAGACACTTCAAGTAGCTTATTGAGCAACATTTTTACTGGTTTCATACAACACATTACTTGTGTTGTGTTGGCTGAAATGTAATTGGGTGGCTTGTGATTCAATTTGTCATAGGAAACCCATTCATTGTTTTGGCATGTTGTGGGAATTGCCCATTACGTTAAATTGCAACATGGTGCTGCCCTAACTTGGTTAGAAGATGGGCAGCTATATAAATGTTTTAAATAAATAACATTTGAACATTACTGTAACATTAGATAAACATAGCAACTAACCTGGTTTTAAGACTGAGTTGTAGTATGACCATATATTTACAATCTAATTGTTTTCTCACACACCTCTTTCCCTAGGCAGAGCAAAGTATAACCATTCAATATTTTAGGGAGAGTGCTTATTAATGAGTCAGTAATGTATTATCTTCAGTATGCATAATGCTATAGTTTTACTGCCAAATACTGAAAATATTTTAAGCAGCTTTCTCTAATCTGCCACCTTTCAATTGTGCTGCATTTGCTCTTCTAATCAAGTGGGGATAAGGGCTGGCTAGGAATTTTGGGCCTTGTGATTCCAGTATATCTAGATAGCAAGAAGTTGGACTCAGAGTTTATGGAGAAAACCATTGCCAGTTCAGGTAGACACAGGTGTAGTATAATCTTCTTGGGGGGAGCAAATTTATACATGGGCTCTAACTGACTCAACTGTTTTTGAAAGGGTTAAAAATGTAGACACTGAATGTGCCAATCCCTACCAACAAATGTTATTTTATGGTGAAGTAGAACTGAAATATGACCATATCTATTTAGACTATACCTGTAATGTTAATATTCCTTGTGTTCTACAGAGGAATAGCTTTACAATTTAGTATGGGAATGGTCAGATTAATGAATGAGGTATGATAACATTTTAAGGTTTTTCTGTGCCCCATACCATCTTTACAGATAATAAGAGCAACATTTGAAGTGGGTTTTTTTATGTTTCATTGCTGTTTCCCAAGATAATGTGAAAGAAAAAAATCTGTTATCCATTATTAGAGCATTGCTTCAATTTCGGTTGCACTAACTTTTAGGCTTACTGAGAGAGGTGAAGTGGCAGAGGATATGCTTAGAAGATATGCTTCCTTGTTGGAAGACCTAATTTGAATCTGACTGGACACTGGAAAGAGCTCATATTCTGACCTACACAATGGCAAATCAAAAGGCAAAAGAAAACAATTTGTCACTTTGCAGAATGTGACTTGTTCCCTTTTAGGAAAACACAATCGGTAAGAACATTAGTGTGAAGAATTATTGCAGCGTTCTAATGGAGTTAGATACCAATGAAAATAGAATTACTTGCTGCTTGGAAATATCCCTGCCATCAGTGTGGCTGGTGTTAGACCTATGTGAATTTATGTTTTTATTAAAGTTTTTAATCTTTTTAAATTTAAATTAATTTTCTCCTTTCTAATTCCTGCATTTCTGACAGGAGACGAGACCAATGAAAATGTTCTATTTCAAGGCCATCCAACTTCTTAATGACTCTGGCTGGTTCTCCCTTAACAGAGAGAAGTAACGTATAAACAACTGATCAGAAAACTACACACGGACAATTAAAAAAACCCAAAATCATGGGGAATCCACAGTTGCCCTAACCCAAGAACAACCAATTTTTAATGATTATTCTGAAAACCATTAAGGTTGTGGATAGCTATACAAATCTCGGGGGATGCTATTCTGGAGAGCAAGTGCCACACCAGAGAAGGTATGTTTCCTGAATCCCACAAAGTGACACTATTTAACCAATGGGACCTGGAACATGCCCACTTTGCCTGACCTCATCAGATGGGTAGAAAAATTGCAAAGAAAGTAGACCAGCCAGGTACTAAGGGATTTATAGATGATGATTTGCACCTAGAAGCTGATAACCACTTTAGCAGTGGGCACACATCAGCATTATATGACACCCCCACCACTGCTCACGCTACTCTATTCTGGACCATCTGTAACTTCAGATGGTCTTCAAGAACAAGCCAGGTAGAGTGGATTGCAGTAATCCAATCCAATCAAGGTGATTGGGCTTCCTTCTGTGAAGTGATCTGGGCTTTATTTGAGTCTGACTCCCAAAGAAGTGGGTAGGGCCCTTTTCAGTATTAGTTCTCCCACTTCTCATTTGTATCTCTGCCCTCATGTTTAGTTAAGAGCTCCCATAAGGTGGCAGAAAGTTGAATTTCAGCAGTAAGCAACCCTTCTCTGAGGAAATGTTTCCCTTATCTATGAAAGAGGCTGTGATGTACTTCCTGCTGAAGAAGCCTTTGCTTGATTCAACTATTCTGAGTAATTTTGGACCTGCCTCTAAACTTCCCTTTGTATTAAAAGAGCCTTGGCAGTTGAGTTTGAGGCCAGGGCAGAGCATGAAAGTTGCATTAGTCACACTTGGAGATGCCTCTTGATTCTCTTTAATCTTTCAGTAGCTTTTGGTATGCTCCATTTTGGTATTTCTTTGCCCCACCTCCTTGAAAATGGTGTGGGTGTTGTTTTGCAGTGGTTCTTCTTCTTGAGGGGGACATCCCAGTTGCTGGACTGGAGAGGAGAAATCTGCCCAGGGACTTGTACTTTGCTGAGTACCCCAGGTATCTTTCTGGTCCTTTCCTAACATCTATATGAAGCCTTTAGAATAGGTGACTTCTAAGCAAGGTCATCTGCTAGCAAGGGATTTAGTGCCATCAGTATACTAATAGTGCCTATACATCTCATCCCTAGGCTAGATTACCACAGCAAAAATGCTAACTCAGTACCAGAGGTAGTATTCAGTCAGTTCTGACAGGTTCTGGAGAACCGGTAGTGGGAATTTGGAGTAGTTCAGAGAACCGGCAAATAGGCTGGCCCCGCCCCCATTTCCTTCCAGCTGATCTTCTTTTGTTGCCCCGAACTGAGCTGGAAAGTTAGTGGGGTGGGGAGTGGGGATTTTTGCAGTAACCTTCCCCCAGTAGTGGGGAGAGAATGGGGATTTTGCAGTACTCTTCCCCTATCACACCCACAAAGCCACGGCCACAGAACCAGAAGTAAAAAAATTTGAATCCCACCACTGCCCAGTACCCTTGGTCCCAATGAGAAAAAACAAACTCAGTCTGAATCCCCCCAAAGCAGAGTGGGGCTTTGGGTCTGTGGGTAAACAATTCCAGTGAAATATCCAAGTCCAGTGAAATATGATGCTGAATGGAATTGCATTCCCATGAACCATTGCTTTAGAAGTTTCCATAGTTTAACAGTTCACTTCCTTGAAGCAGTGGCATGCTCCCCTCCCTCCTCCCCTTTCAGGCTCACATGGAAGAAAGCTGCTTTAATGATTAGCAGAGATTATAGTATATTGTATGTAAACTAACCTTTCCTTTTCAACTAATCCTCCTCCTGCTTTACCATCTCTACATACACCATGATATTTTACTCCACTGATTTTGAGAAATGTACCGGTAGTTATACATTAATGTGGCATCACTACTGCTGCTACTATTACTATTGCTACCACCACTATTACTGTTATTATTAGCAGCATCTTTCCTGCATTTGTTGTCCACCAGTTGTATCGGGACTGCAATACGAACAGCATGGTAGTTAAGAAAAATCTAGTCCTTTAAAAATTGGAGAAAACTAGATTTGAAGATGGATGTAGTGCATTTGAGTTGTCTATCATAAATTAACTCTGCTCATTTCATTTTCCTTCTCATTGTGCCTCCAAACAATTACTAGTTAGTTACTATTCTTTTTCAGCCTGAGTTGTTTTCCTGAGCTAGAAAAAAAATTATACCAAGCTTCCACTTCTCTGCTCATTCTGTCTTTCCAAATTACAACCCAATTAACTAGTCTATTATTAGACTACCCCTGTAATGTAATCTAGTTTTCTAGAATAGACAAACAAAGGTACTAAAAATGAGCTATTTTTTGGAATAGCAGCATCTTTATAAATGATGGTTTTAAAATGATGGTTTATAAGAAGATAGGTATTTTCCGCACCTCTAAATTTTACAGCATGTTGTAGATACTTTCAGAAAGTGGCATATATTATGGATTTGTGTAGAATTGTTATGATCTCTATGGCCAACTCAAAAGAAAAATTGATGAGGCTACACTATGTTAGCTCATCCTAATTTCAATGGGGGGAGGATTTAAAAACAAAGCCCATGAAGACTCTTAGTCATCCAGGTAAGTTGCCTGGAAGTTGAGTCATGATAACTGGACTTATTTTCTTTTTTTTGGTTTGAAACGTTTTGCTGCTTATCCAAGTAGCTTCTTCAGTCTGCACAAGTTGGTTGAAGAAGCTACTTGGATAAAAGCAATGAAACATTTCAAACAGGGGTGGTATTCAGGAGGTTCTGACCAGTTCTGGAGAACTGGTAGCGGAAATTTTGAGTAGCTCAGAGAACCGGTAAATACTACCTCTGACTGGCCCCGCCCCCATCTATTTTCTGCCTCCCGAGTCCCAGCTGATCAGAAGGGAATGGGGATTTTGCAGTATCCTTTCCCTGCCACACCCACAAAACCGGTAGTAAAAAAATTTGAATCCCGCATTGATTTCAAACCCAAAAAAGAAGTCCTATTGCCATGACTTGGCTTCCAGATTACAAACTAAATATTGAACTGAAGCCACCTAACTTTCACTTTCCAAAATGCCCATGATGCTATATGAAATCTAAAGGTATTGTGATACATTATGACTATATTGAAGGTCATTTTTTAAAAAACAAAATTCTTTTAAAAATTCATTACATTCTGCTAGGGCGAGGTGTCAAGGGAGGGACCTGTGGACACCATATTGCCCGCCCAAATCTATCTGGTTCTTCTGGATTGGGAAATAAATTATAATACAATCCTGAGTGAGGTGTGCCTTTTTTTCTGCTGAGGATTTTCATATGAAGAATGGCATTTGTATTTCTGTTAATAGTGGGACAAATTTGGAGAAGGATGGGTAAAAAGATTGAATAAGACTTTCCCTTGAGATATAAGAAAGCCAAGGACTGATGATCTTCTTAGAACTTTGAAGTGTCTTCATGGAAGATTGAATTGTTTTGAAGAAGCATAACAGAACATTGACACTTTTGAACTTTGGTGTTGGAGAGGATTCCTGAGAATACCACTGGAAAGCCAAAAAACCAAACTGATCGATCATCAAACCAACCAACTCAGAATTCTCCACTGAGGCATACATGATCGGTCTCAAACTATTCTTATTTGGGTACATTATGTGAAAAAGTAGCTTACTGGAAAAGACTCTAATGAAGGGGATGACCAGCAGCAAGATGGATGGACCTATTTACAGTGTGGGGTGTCCTTGAAAGACCAGATTAGGGATAGATCATCATGGAGAAAACCTATCCGCACTAAGAGTTGGCAGTGACTTTATGGCAGGTAAAAAGTCAGTCAGTAAAAATCAGGTTGAATGTGTACCCTAAGCCAGGGGTCTCCAACCGTGGCAACTTTAAGACCTGTGGACTTAAACTCCCAGAATGAAGCTGGCTGAGGAATTCTGGGAATTGAAGTCCACAGGTCTTAAAGTTGTCAAGGTTGGAGACCCCTTCCCTAAGCAGCCGTAGGAAGTACTTGGTAATGATCTAATTGTCCTAATTTTCTCTTTAATCATTTTAATTACTACAAAAGATGTTCCCACACTATTAGTATCAATAGCCGCACAAGGCCACAGAAATTATTGATCTGTTTTGGTTGCTGTTTTATCAGAAATAATTAAGACATTCTATTTAGGAACAGAAACCGTAGCTGAATAGAAAAGTATGTTGCTTAACAAAAGCAACGCCTTGGATTTTATTCCTGTCATTTTCATGTTTGTTTGGTTTTTTAAAGGGAAAGAGTGAGAAGCAGAGAAAGTGGGAAAGATCTCCACCTTAATCTCTACCTTGCAATTTCTGCCTGCCAGGATGGGATGTCCTGGATGTGGGTGAATAGTCACAGTGCTGTATTTAGTACATTGCCTCTGAATTTTTGGCAGCAAGAAAGGTAGCAAATAGATAGTAGGATGACTTGTGTAGGTGGTTGCTATAATGGAACTGGACAGAACAAGAATAATGATATACCCTTTTTAAAATATATTTAGTTTATAATAGTTATTAGCTTTCCTATCCTTAGTTAACACAAATGCGTTATTAAATAAACAAATATTCCAGATGGGGATATCTAAGAATGAAATTGACTATATATATATATATATATATATATATATATATATATATATATATATATATATATATATATATATATATATATATATATATATATATATATATATATATATATATATATTTCAAATATCCAGGACATCCAAAAATAATTACAGAGGAATGATACACAGAGAAATCAGCTAAAAGGCTTCATACTTATTGGTTAAAACTAACTTAAAATATAGAATTAAAGAACCCCTGACAAAGGAAGTTGATAATAGTTGCTATAAAAAAATGACCAGTGGGTAATGCTAAGACACAGCCATTCCCTAGTCAAACAAGTTCAATTGCTCTTAATTATTTTTTATCTAATTTATATGCCACCACATAAAACTTGGAAAGCTTATATGCTATTTTAGGATTAATAGTAGAAAGTAAGAATTGCTTGTAATGGTGATCATTATAACCTGTTTTTCACAACTCAAGTGGAGCCATGAGGTGGAACTAGGTGTAGCCTTGTTCCGAAGGAAGTATCTGTGATGCTATAAGAGTGTCACCCATCTCCACCCATTATATTTACGTCACCAGGACAAACAGAAAAGGAAAAAAGCAATAGCCTTCTATGTTGTTCCCTAAATATAGTACCTTTCTGCCAGAAGTTGCCCAGAAAATGGTCATTTGTTAACCTCAACTGTGTGAGAACATTGTTAGCCTAGTTAGGTCATGCTGCCCCTCTATACACTTTTTCTCAAAGTCCATCTTTTGCATATGATTTTTCACATACTTCTTATTTTTAATCAAAGTGGAGGCCAGAGTTACAGTATGTGGTAACCGGTGGTAGGATTCATTTTTTTTTACTACCGGTTCTATGGGTGTGGCATGGCTTGGTGGGCGTGGCAGAAGAAGGATACTGTAAAAGCTCCATTCCCTCCCCACTCCAGGGGAAGAATATTGCAAAATCCCCATTCCCTCCCAATCAGCTGGGACTTGGGAGGCAGAGAATAGATGGGGATGTGGCCAATCAGAGGTGGCGTTTACCGGTTCTCTGAATTACTCAAATTTTCCGCTACCGGTTCTCCAGAACTGGTCAGAACCTGCTGAATACCATCTCTGGTGGTAACTCATTTACCAGTTTCTCCATCTTTTCTCTTAGTTTCTACATCTGCAGAAATTTATTTTGAAAGATCTTTATGCCAGGAACCTTTTTTTTTAAAGGTTGATATCTTAAAATGTAATGTATATTATTGGTGTACAGTATTATATAACAGGATGATTTGTGTCTGCAGTCTTCTAGCATGGCCAAGAATGCTGAGATCCTGCCAACCAAACTTTTACTTTAGTCCCTCTTCCAAACAGTACCTGGGTTATGTTTAAATGGAGATTTCCAAAACCTGAGCATTCCCCTTGGAATAACACTGGGTTGCATAGTTTGGCTAGTAGAACTGATGGATATTTTTAAGGTCGAATTTGCTACAGATTCTTTTTCTCCACTACCCTCTCCGCCTCGCACCCCATGATGATTTAATTATTATGGTAGGATAACAGAATAAGTAATCTACAGCTTGAGGCTCAGAGGTAGGAACCAGCCATATTGGTGTCATCTAATTTAGTCTGATGTGTGAATCCAGCCAGTTACAGCTTCTTTATGTAAAATCAGGCATAAATTCAAGTTATGGGTCATACCTATAAGAAATGTGTGAAGATGTCAAACAATTTACTCTGCATACCATCTTATTTCCAACAGGCAGTAATGCGTAGGGCATGGAGGCAACAGATTTCTTTCATTATAACATTCCAGGTTAAACCTATGATTACCAACTTGGCTTTAAAAAAAATCTTGGGATTCTGAACAGAGTAATGCTTGACAGGCTATCAAATTTTGTATGTCACATTAAAAAACACAATACGGGTTATGAATAAACTGGTGTTTACGGATTCTGTGGCTTCTCATACATAGGTTTGGCTGGCCACTAACAAACAAGTCTCTCTGTGGTTGTTTGATATGTTATGCAGATTGTTTGCAGTTTCTTTTTCTGTTTTTTTTTTCATGGAGGAACAAGCCATAGCACCTGGTTTTCATGATATGCTAATCACATCCCAGATGGAGGTATGATAGTTCTCGGGTCAACTCACAGGAGGAGGTAGCAAGCAAGATCCAAGCAACATGCATTGTACACTCATGGCTCTTGACTATAATTTATGGCAAATTAAAGAAGTAAGTAGGGCTGAGGGGGGGAGAATTTAGAGGCAAGGGAGGAGCGGAGGATTTGCAAGATTAAATACGAAGATCCTATACCGCATGTTGCTTGGGGCTTAAGGATTTGTAGAGTATTGAAAATTCTACCCAGTGATGTGCCCAGTGATTTTATGCATTTTTCAGTACTTGGGGCTGTTGTTAGATTGAGTGAGGACTTCAAGTGGCAGAAGTAATGGCTGGTGGAAAATGATAGCAAGATGATGGAGGTAATGGTGTATATTCTGCAGCTTCAAAGCTAATCAAAGTCTTTCGGATACAATGGAGGATGCAGTCATATTGCCAGCATTGACTCGCATTGTTCCTAAAGTAAAAATGCACCATCAATCAATAAAATCTTGTTTTTCCATCATGCAGCATAATACATTGGGCTGACCCTAACAATTTGGAACGTACTGCCAGTGAAATAAGCACTAGTGGTTTCTTGTTATAATAAACACCTATCTTATTACCATATCCAAAGATCTAGGTCATTTCTTCTCAAAATTTCTGTAATTATGGAACACTATGTAAACATTTGGAGAAATGCAAAGGCTGCCCGATTAAACAAATTAACCCCTCCATCTACTTTTGTTTTTAAGAGCATATGTTTTGGATGAATAAGCAATGATTATGGTTTCAGTTGTGTATGCCTTTTTACTCCTACATTAAAAATCTTCTAAAGCTCATTTTGTACCAAGTTTTAAATCCAAAATGTATTATTTATTTACCATTTGAATTATTTTATGTTCCCATACATAATAGTATTTATCGTAAATTCACTGGTCAAGAATGTTCCTTTAATAGAAATTGATAAGAACTAAGAGGGTGGGGCAGATGGATCTCAAACCCAATGAAATTTCATATTTAGATATTCATCATTGTATAAGTAGCAATGTGAATAAGATTGCTTGCGTCAACATTTCAGAGAAATAACTTCTGCTTCTTTCTTGAGCAAGAGTTGAACAAAGAAGACTAGTTGTGAATGGAGTCTTTCAAACTATTTTCATGCATGGAAAGTCATAGCTGAAGCAGCAAGCAAGTTCTACTCATGAATGTGAGAAGGCTGTGGCAGACCACATGGCAAACTCTATAGATTATACTTTCAGAATCACTAGCTTAGGTACTTATTCTTAATCTTATTCTTAGATGCTTACTCATGACTACTCATATCAACCAACTTGATATGGGTGGTTACATTAAAAAAGTACCATATAACATACAGGTTGCAGGGGAAAAACACTGGCATATGTATAGCATTAGTCTCTGAATTACAACTGGTTGCTTAGCAGCTGTTTGAAGTTACGATGGACCTCCCCAACATTATGATGTGGTTTTGATGTTCCAATGCTCACCTCTACCTGCATTTCAGGAGCTTGACAACATTCAAATGTATGGCCATTTGAGCATCCCACACTGACATGAGTGTGATTTACGATGTTTTGACTGAAAACGTATAGTTTACTTCTGGGTGTTTTTTTTTTTTTTTTTTGGGGGGGGGGGCAAAAATGCTCTCTAGCAAACAACAAGTTTTCTTAATGATCATGTCACTGTCTTAAAAATCATTGCAAAAATTTCATAAAATTGGATCAGTCATATGGACTTTACAACTTCACGACTTACAACTATTATGGGCAGGCACCCTTATGGATATGTCAAGGGTTACCTGTATTCTTTTCTTGACAAGACAATTCTCAGAAACGTTTACTTTATTAGCTTTCAAGCTCAGAGACTATCATTGAAAATAACTCATAGAGGCTTTCTTGGAAGAATTTGCATTCATAAGTTTTTCATAGGATAAAAATACACTCTTCAGTGTAGAACTCATCATAGGACTGCAAGAAAACCAGCTTCCTAAACTGGTTTACAATGTGTGTGTTTGAGGAAGTAGGGCTTGAAGGGATTACCGGTAGTACATTAAGGAGTGATATATCTTGGCCTTCCCCAACTTGGTAGTATTGAACTTCCTGCCAGAATATTCAAAACATCTGGAAACACCAGATTTGGCTAGATTGGTATACAGTTTTTAGATGACAACAAAGGGAACAATTCTTTTTCAAAAAAGTTATGGATTTTGTTTTTGTTGTAGTACAGTGTATATTTCCAAACAATAAAATATTCCTAACTTGGACCCTTAAACCACAGCTAGTATACATTATAATGCTTCATTCATTAATATAGCATCTCATTTACTTTAGAATAGACTCAACAAGCAAATTAAATATTGGTTAGCAGAGAGATCTTGTGTGTCGGTTCTCTAAACCAATAGAAGCCACCTTCCTCTGTTTCTTGGTGTTCAGAAATCACTGTTACAAATCTCACAATCTTTTCTATCCCGCAGGCAGAAAATTAACATATTACATAATATACGGTAGATATGATTGATTGATTGATTGCATGCTATCAAGTTAGTGTTAATTCTTACATTTTCTGCATGAAGATCTGTCCCTAATTTGGTCTTCCAATGTATACTCATCATCACTGTACCTGAGTCCATCAAATGGACCTCTGGATATTATTTAAAAGGGTGGTATGATAGCAAAGAAATCATCCCTCCTGCTTCCCATCAAAATGACATTGCTCAATTGATGGGATTCCTTTTTTTTAAGCAATTAGATGCAGTCCAACAGATTTCCTGGTTTGTTCCAGGAAGAGTTTTGTAGAAGACCATTAGCACCTTGAATGGTACTCAAAATCTGCATATAGATCGAAGCAAGTGAGTAGGGGCTTTGTTATCCATTTGCCTCTTGAGCTTGTTTGGCAGTTCTGAATCCATACTGTACACACAATCTCTGAATTACTATTTTTTAAATATCCTCAGGGGTGGAGGGATCCTTATAAGGATTCTAATAGTAACTATTTTCTGTGTGGAGCAGCCGATAGAGCTGTAAATGTGTTAAAGCTGCAAGATTTTGAGAATGGAATGCCTGGATTGGGGGGGGGGGTGTTCCTCTGTCTCTCCAACTTGTGATGTTTCCAGGAAATATTAGCTCAGCTAATGTTTGCAAGCCCCAGGTGAGTAACTGCCTAGAAACAAAATGGTAAGGAAGACATTTCAAATGCAGGTTGTTTTGCATTCGGAGCACCCCCCCATGGACTTCTCTAACAGGATCAAAATAGCCTATTTCTGTGCAAGTTATGTTTATGTTGTTTGCTTTCCCTGCATTCCCCACTCCCCCACAGACACCGTATCTACCTCTTCCTGATTATTAGTCACTCAATGGCTTACCGCCAAGGCTGTTTACCTGCTGCTCTACAGCAATTCCCAGCTGTTAGATACCTGTAAGTATTGGCTGTTCCTAGAATTGTTAGGAATTCTTATGGCCTTTGTAGAGTTCCTCAAACGTTTTAAGATTTAGCTAGTATTGCCTTGTCACAATAATCAGCGGACACTGAAAGCTAGGCAAGGGGCGTTAAAACTACCTTCTCCGCTAATTCATGCTCCTTTTTCTGAAGTTCCATAAAATGTTACCTTGTGTATTTTGAGACCCTGTTCTCAGTTTTAGGTGCTATATTAAAGCTGTGAAAACTATATTAAAAACAAGGTAGAAGTTCTCTGCTCTATCCATAGTCTAAAATTGTACTGAATCATTTGGGCTTTGATTCTGGAAACCTTTGAGCCTTACTGAATCTGCTTCAACTGATTTGCTTTATTGTCCTTACCATCCCCCAGCTGCTTGGCAGGTAGGTTTTTAAGACCAGGTGATGAATATCCACAAGATGCTTCTAGCCATCCTAGTGCAGATTAGTTGGCTGAACATTTTAATCTCTACTATCTTCAAAACACTTGAGATAATAACTCATTCTCATCTATTATGGAGTAGAGTTCCTGGAATGTATCCATCATTTTTAAAATTAAAAACATGAGAGCATCTTGCACTAAAGTAAAACTTGTTCTTCTTATACACGTTTGATAATGCTAATCGGTGCTTGTTTCTTTGCCTGCTATAAAATCAGGGAAATGTATCAGATTATTATTAATATGCACATTTTTTAAAAAAATGAAAATTATAAACATCTAGTGGAAGAATTATTTTCCTTGCTCAGAAAGCAATTTTATATGTCTGCATTTTATAATTGCACAGCAGAATGTGCCCTTTGAAACACAAATTATACATTGAGAGTCAAGATTTTTCTCAACATAAGCAAATGAATTTGTGTTGACTAAGCCACGAAGAAGGTACAGTATCAGAAAGATACTGATACTGTGGAAAGGTAGCTTTATGGCCAGTCAGTCACACTAAGTAGCTTTCTACCTTTACCTGACCTGACCTGACCTAAACTGGGAGTTAGAAGTGGATCTTGGGTTTCAGCAGAGAATTTGAGTTCAAGCTATTCTAAGTGCTGAAATGTAAATGAATGATAAACATTGAGCTTCAAAATGGTCCATTAAATAGTTCTGATAATATAGCTTTGTAACATTATGCCTAAACTATCATTATTTCTGTTCACAACAAATGATTAGTAATTTTTCACTTTTAGACTGCTGGATTGTGTGTAATATAAAACCACAACACTTATCTTGAATAATAGAGGAAGAAGCAGCAAACTGTTTTGGTGCTCTGGGAATTCCTAAACCTTGAGTCTTATCTTGTATAACAAGGCTGAAAATAAACAAAAATAATCAACATGCACAAAAACTTGTGACTTTTTTTTTGCTTCAGTGTGTTCCTCCTTCCTTTTTAGGGAGGACAAAAAGTACCTCAATGATCTTTCTTTGCAATGCCATCTCACAGATTAGGAGTTTTTCTATTTCCCAAATTTTTAATGCATATTTCAAAAAGCACATATATTGCTGGTAGCACTAAAAAGCTTGCACCAATTTATGCAGAATGCAGTTTTGATTTGAATCACTGACTCTTTAAATTTAAATGGAGCATTTAAATGTGGTGCATTTAAAGGAAACTCTCTTGAATTAAAAAAAATCTGCTTGGATTTTTGCTGTTAACTAAGTGATACTGTCTTAAGTCTAACTTGGCAGTCCTTCATTTTCAAAAAGCTGTTTTGGCCAAACTTGTTTGTGTGCCTCAAGCGTGATATGAAAACAATCATTCTGATGCTTTAAGTTTAATGTGTGCAATGCAGCTTCAAATCTCACCCAACTGCACTGTATGCAGGTAAATGAGAAGGAGTATGAGACTACCCCTCCCAAATTACAGTCCTATATCAATTCCTCCTCTCTTCCTCAGTTATTGCTGGTGTTACTTTCCTCTCCATGTTTTCCAGCCTGTGTTATCTGCTTCCACTGATAAGAGCAATAGTTGGCAGGGTTGTGACAACATCTGCAGAATACAATAGCAGCCACACATTTCCAGTGGCCTCTAGCTTCAGTCTAGAAAGGTTTAGCCAAACCATTTTACTGTACTTTTGGAATTACAAGGAAGAGATCAGAGAGAAACTCCACACTTCTTTTTTGAAATAATAGACAATATTTCTTAGAAGCCAACAAGATTAAACAAGTAAAACTAAAACACAAGCAACTATATAACAGCTGCAGACAAGGGCAGGAATCCTCTTGATTATAATGACAATTATAAACACAGCAGTTTAATTGTTGGGCAAATAAAATCCTTGCCTGGCCTAGAAAGAACAGCAGAGATAAGATTTGGCACATTTTTAGGAGAGATTTGGTAGTCAGTGAGCTACCACTAAGAAGAACTTCTCTACAGTATTACCTTCTGAAAAGCTTTGAAGGTCTTGATAATCTTGCATGATCAGATGGCCTCAAAGCTTTCTTATATAAAGAGCAAAATATCCTAAATCTCTTAGGCATTGTATTAGAGCACTGTTTCCTAATCATGACAACTTTGTGTGAACATCAACTCCCAGAATTCCCCAACCAGATTCTGGGAGTTGAAGCCCACATATTTAAATTTGCCGAAGTACAGAAACACTGAATAAGAGTCTTATCCAATGTTTCTGTACCTCGTCTTATAAAGAGACTGGACAATCATTTGCCTGAAATGATATATCTCCTGCTCAAGCAAGGGGTTGGACTAGAAGACTTCCTCTGCTGAATACATTAGATCCCTAGTGGGAGGGGGAATGTAATCTCTGTGCGTAAGACCAGAGATATACAGAAAACTATCTTAGGAATTCCTTGTCTGATACTTATCTCCAGGGATGAACTGTTCTTCTGGCCTTGTTTTTCTCCGTCTGTACAAATTTGAGTTAAAACATTTCCTGCCCAGGAGAAGAAAAATGTCAAGATTAACTAGCAAATATTATAAAATGAAACTTAACACTGATCTTTAATCTCCCCCCCCCTTCAACGTTCTGTGCAATGATGACCTCTCTTCCTGCATGCAGTAGGTCAACATATTTATGGGCAAGCTGGACTTCTTGCCATCATGTAAAGCTAACACACTGGGTATCTTTATGCAAGGCTCAGCAGCCCTTTTCTGAGTTGTTGCTAGCTTTGGCATTTGTTCCAGGATGGTCAGAGCCAGTTGGCTTTTTGCAAAAGTAGTTTTTTAATTGGATTATTATATATGTGGTAACTTGCTGCAGGCAGTTTAAGGGCCTGTTATTCATGCCCCAATTCTCTTAAGTGGTGGCAGCCAGGTTTACAGTTATAATATATACTTGGGTTGGCCACTCCTAGAATGAAGTCACCAAAGACTTAGCGTGTTCAGTAACATTTGTGCTCTATTCATAAATATGTAAAAGGAATATATATGGATCTCCAGTGTTATGCACTGCAATAGATGCCCCAAAGTTCTCTCATCAGATTTCTTAGAGGAGCATGGAATTTAAATAGCATTCCAAGATGTTTGCAAATCCAATGCAACTTGCTTTGTATTTCTAAGTCTGTATATCTTTCCTGTTATTCATTGTATGTTGGGTGTGGATGCCTACTGTTCTGACCAGACATGCCCCAGGCAATATACAACAACAAGAAATCCATTCACAAATACCTTTACAGTGAAAAATCAGTTGAAAAAGGTTGTAGGTGACCCATGCAACATAAATATTTCATTTCCGTGAAAACACCCCACAATCCCATTTCTTTCTTTTCCTTCTTTTCTTTCTCTTCCTTCTTCCTCTCTCCCTCCCTTCCTAGGATATTTCCACTGGAAAGGATAGGAGTTAGCATGCTGCATGGGTGGGCAACTTTATTGACACCTAGGGCTACACAAATGGGGGGAAACAAATAAATACAACTTGGTTTTCATGAAGTTTAGAAATGCTTCAAAGAACAAAATAGGCTTAATGCCGATTTTTCCCCTCCAATCACCTCCATGCAAACAAGAAACATCTGAAAATAGAACACACTAGAGGCTGCAGAAGAGGGCCTGGGGGTGTTATGCACCCCATGGTCCATGGGTTATTCACTTTGCTCACAGCTTAAATACAGTGGAATTTGGTGGGGTAAAATTGGTGTGCCAATAACATTTAAACAATAAAGATTTTCCTTCCCTGTTTCAAACAGCTGTGATTTATAGGGGAAAAAACTCCTTGGTTTTAAAGGTGTTTAATATTGTAGAAACTAAATAGTGTGATCTGTCAACCAAGAAAGTCCTTGTTCTAAAATTTAATTCAACCATAAATTTGCTGAATGGCTTCAAAGGAGCTATTCTTCTCTCCTCCACTCATGTGATGACAACATTTGCTGATTTCAGAAAAACAGTGGCTACATATGCAATATTGACATAAAACATAAAAATGGCAGTTGCAGCCTTGACTGAGAAGCAACTGTTGAAATTATTTGTGGACATATGCAAATAATACTGTATAATAATAGGATTAATAGTATCCATCCTACATGGATTCATGGTAAAAATCCTGAATCTCTCCAGACAATGATAATGAAGACTCCATTTTCCATCATTTTACCCCTGGCTTCCTTTTTGGCTGTTAAATCTTTAAAGGATGGACTTGGTGTTTCCTTCTTAACAGCCTCCTCCCTGGCTGCAAAGTATCTGAAGAAGCCTCACCTTTGGAAGCTCACCAGATCATAGGCAGCAACCTTTTTCCTAATCCATGTGTGCTGATAGGCAAGCACTTTCATGCTGCTTATCTTCCCAAAGGAATGTGCTAGGTAGTACATAGTGATGGACAGTCAGCAATGCATGATGATTAAGTTAGGCACGTCCTCACCCTTTTTGTGGTTTTAAAAGCTTACTGTTGGGTCTAAACTATCACTTCTTGTGTAGTGATGAGTAGAGCAAAATCGCCCATTTACACTGAGGCAACAAAGCAAAATACTTACACTTCCATGAGGTTGTATCTACCTTGGGATGGCACCAAGCGACTTAATTGTTTAATGGGATGAGAGAATGCTCTTTGATATAACAGTTGGTTTTTTGTTTAGGGAGTAAGAATTTTTGGTCTACTCCGATATATCATGTGGCTACTTTGATCATCATAAATACTCTAAAAAGATTTTTCAAGGCTAGCTTTGGATGTCAGAAAGAGAGGAGAAAAGAGAGAGAGAGAGCGAGCAATGTAAAATTTAATGAATGGTGCTGGGTTGCTTTAGGCAAGAGGAAGGTTTTAAATGTGAAAAGTTAATCTTATCTATTTGTGGCTTCAGTAAACAATATTAAGAGTGGCTTAAACTAAGCTAATCCCCCAAAGACTCTGGAAAAAATACTCCTTGTGCAAGATGACATTTCACACGTATGTCCTGTGGCTGATCCTCAGTTTTGTACGAATTATTTCAAACCAGATGTCCATATATGCTAATGTTTAGCGGGGTGGAAAACAAATTCTGTTGTCCCAATGCAGAGTCTAATCCCATGTATAGTATTTTGTTCAGTCAAGCTGTAGTGGCTGAACACCATACTTCTTGGAGAATCAGCAGTTTACCTTATGGAAGCCTACAGCAGCCTGCTTGAGAAATATTCTTTTAAGAAACAAGTTTTGTTTAGGGATGTGAATCTGGCATGGTGACAGGTTGATGATAGATAGATAGATAGATAGATAGATAGATAGATAGATAGATAGATAGATAGATAGATAGATGGATGATAGATAGATGGATGGATGGATAGATAGATAGATAGATAGATAGATAGATAGATAGATATAGATGATAGATAGATAGATAGATAGATAGATAGATAGATAGATAGATAGATAGATAGATAGATAGATAGATAGATAGATAGATAGATAGATAGATAGATAGATGATAGATAGATGATAGATAGATAATTTGTACTCATAAGAGAGGACAGATTTCAACCAGGACTCTTCAATTCCAGGTTACAGTTCTGGTGGAAATCTGTCCTCTGCTATGAATTTCCTAGGGGCTTTTAAGCCTTCCAGATGTAGTTAATGGAGTTGTGTTCTAGTCACTTTGGTAGCTCTGAAATGTACAATTTCCTTTCTCCAAAAACCACACAAGGCTTTACATAGCAGGCATGGACCTGAGTGGTTAGATAAAGTTCCTATTTTTAAAAAAAGTATTCCAGATGTATTGAGGTGCAAAATATGGGCCAATTTTCTGGCTTTATCTAAACTGACATGGCTCAGGAGGCATAAAAGGAGTACTTGTGGGCCACATGCAGAGTTAAATCTTTGATAAACTGGCTGCTTCTGCCTCTCCACATGAGAATGGAAAATTCATAATGGTATCCGACCAAGGAAAGCTTCATTTAGCATTTTAACAAAAGTCAGCCAGACTACAGAAAACTCAGCATCACCAAAACAAAGCATTACCCAGTTCATCTGGGCCTAATTTCCTTATCATTGTAATTGGTTAATAATTGTGAAAAAGCATTATCCTCCATTTGTTTGATCTCAAGTTAGCACTGGAGTTAAGGTTTTTTAATATTTAGGCAACAAACATTCAGGAAACTGAACTAAGGTCACTAAGAACATGATGGAAATTATAATAAACAAATGAATAAAATAGTAGATATATTTTTCTTTAAATGGGTTTGCTTTAAAGAATACAACACATATGCACACTGTATATATAATACTTTTATATTCTTTAAAACAGCCCACTTAAAGATATACAGTATATGAAGTGTTTTCAGGGGTGGGTTCCTGCCAGTTCTAATCTACCGTGCCGTATAGAACCAGTTCCAGCTCCCTCCCCCTGCCCGTCCGCACCACACTTGTCCTGCCCGCCACTCACTGATTGGCTGGCTCACCAATTGCCCCGCCCGCCTCTAAGAGTCCTATCTAAACCTTAGAGTCTTAAAACTGTTGTGTTTGAACACCCCTGAGTTTTTTTTTCTAAAGGGCTAGGGGTGCAAGGGCCTTGTAACTTGACAGCTTTAAGACCTACGTGCTTCAAATGCCAGAGTTTCTGAGCCAACATTTTGGTTGCTAAGCAAGAGCATTGTTAAGTGAGTTTCACCACATTTTACAAGTTGGCCATGGCCACCCAGTCACATGACTGCCAAGCCACTCCAATTTGGTCACATGGCTGGCAAGCCACTCCCACTCAGTCACATGGCCAGCAAGCCACTCCCACAAAGCAGGCCACACCTACAGAAGAAGTTCTAAAAAAATTTGAAACCCACCACTGAGTGTTTTGTATAGTTGACTATACATTGGAGAAATTCTGTATGATGGTAATGATCACAGATGATAACTGTGTTATTTGGAACAAAATGTTACAACATGGAGCCTCCATGTTGAGAAATATACACCCCTTCTTTGGAAAAACATTCTTGGCCTGGGAAGTCCTTAGAAAGCTTGCTAGGTCTTGACTTAAGGCATTGTGACAATGGCCAAGCTGTCTTAGTTCTGGATATGACTTGTGTGCGTGCAGCATGTTCTGTTCTCTTGAAATGTGTTTTTGAGAGTAAGAGGGGATAAAGATTTCTGCAGAAAGTCCTGAAGAGCTGCTACCAAATGAGGCAACACAGGGCAACACAATATGATCCTTAAGGGGCAACTGCTACTTCCCCGTGTTCACAAACAACAGGGCTATCAAAGTCCATGATCTTTCAATTTCTAAAGAGAAGACAGTTTCTAAAAGTGACGGATTGTTTGCAGAAAGCAAAATGAGGTTGTTTCTATCCAAAATAAATCTGCATATGTACCTTTGGTGTAATCCTATCTATTATTTATATTGGGATGTCCAACCTTGGCAACTTTAAGACCTGTGGACTTCAACTCCCAGAATGCCCCAACCAGACATGATTTATATAGCTCTTATGCTATTTTATTTATTTCTGTTATATTTGTTTGCCACAGACAAATAAAAATAAACAAAAATTAAATGTGCTATGCCACAGACATGACATAATTATATGAACACTTCTGCAAGCCACTATCTAAATTGCTATTCATATTTTATTGTAGCTTATTAATGAAAACTTGCCTTTCCCTCTTCCAAGAAATGTTTTTATTGCTACTTTTCTGAAGGAATTCTGAATCACTGTGGGGTTGGGAGAGGAAGCAGGAAGAATGAGATATCCAGGGCGGGGACAGGATCCCTTCCCAGCCGGGTATCATATTGTGCAATAAACACACAATTTTACGGTATCACAAAGCTCTTTGTTTCATCAGACTGACAGAGTTGAAGCTGATAGAACAAGTAAAGCAATAGCTGTTGGGTGTTGTTGGGTGAAACTGGGATGAAGTAGGTTGATGATGGGTGGAAATTTATTAAGGTTTCTTTTCCATGGTCTGTATAAACATATCCATTGGAGCTTTTGTATTATGATCTTGAGGCCTTTTCTGTTCTGGCTAACAAGAAATACTCAAAAACGATTTAATAGCCTATAATGATCACTTTGCTGGGGATTGCAGATAAAATAACTTATATTTGTGTGTGTGTGTGTGTGTGTGTGTATGTATGTGTGTGTATGTATGTATGTGTGTGTATATGTATGTATGTGTATGTGTATATATATATTATATATATAATCAAATGTAGTTATTATTTGTGTACTTGTAAGGTGTAATTTTTACTTTGTACGGCTTGAGGATATGGACAATGATCCTGAGTGGTTAAAATGCGAGGATATAATTTGATGTCTTCCAGGGGTGTGTAAATCAGCCTCAGCCATCCTGACCGTTGGCAAAGACTCCTGGGTAATGAAGTCCCAGTTCTGGATGAACCAAAATATCCAGATTTATTTCTTGGCTTCAGGCTTGATTTGGAACTAGAAACTAGGTAGTAAATGATACCTGGTGCATAATCTGAGATTTCTCCTGGACTCATGGCTCCTGCTCAAGGAGGCAGATGGCAGTCGTGGCCAGGAAGGCCTTTGCACAACTACAGGTTGTGTGTCAGTTAAGCTGTTTCCTGGACCAATCCCTGCTAACAGTCACAACGTAGTCATCTCCCATCTTAATTATTGCAACATGGGGTACTCCTTGAAAAGTATCCAGAAGGTTCAAAATGCAGCACCCTGCATAGTTTTGTGCAAGCCTAGATTTGCATATGTGTTACCTCTCCTACAAGAGCTGCATTGGCTGCCAATTTGCTTCTGGGTCCAATTCAAAGTGCTGGTTATCACCTTCAAATCCTAAATGGTTTGAGACCAGCTTATTTGAAGATTGACTTTTCCCAGTCATATCTATCTGACCCACCAGGGAGGGAGGAAGGGGGTGCTATGGGTCTCATCTCCAAGGAGGTTCATCTAGAGCAGGGATGGCGAACCTTTTCTGCACCCACTGCCCAAACGGAATGTGCGCGTATGTGCACGTGCCACAGCACCGGGAACCCAAAGATCAGCTGGCTCGGTGCACATGCACGTGGCAGTCAGCTGGTCTTGGGGTTTCTGACACGTGCATGCACACCGGCCAGCTAGTGTTTGCACGCACCGAAGCACTGGAAACCCGAATACCAGCTGGCCAATGTGCGCATGCCTTTTGGGGGACTGTTTTTGGCCTGAAAAAATGGCCTGAACATGGTCTGAAAATGATCCAAAAAATAGCACAGGAAACAGTCTGGTTTTCACCTGGTTTTGGGGGTGTTTTCAGGCCATTTTCCAGTGCTCCAGCGCCCGTGAACGCCAGCTGTGCACGCTGGAAACCAGAAGAGCAGCTGGCAATGGCGTGAGTGCCCACAGAGAGGGCTCTGCATGCCACCTCTGGCACACATGCCATAGGTTCGCCATCACGGATCTAACCAATAAGAGCGTGGCTCCCTCCCTATGGAGCATCACCTCTGCAGAGATAAGATTACCAAGCCTTTGGACCCCTATAGTGATATGGAGCCCATCAAGTGGCTCTTCCAATTGTTGTCACCTCCCTGTGGGGGTTTATTGTTTTTTGGTATTAGGGTTTTATCCTTGTAAACAGCCCAGAATCACTGAGAGTAAGTTGGGCAACCATATAAATTTTTATAAATACTGTAAGGGCTAAAATGGGAGTTTTCAAACTTGATAATATCATGACTTCCTAAAGGATAATATGATTGGTTTGAAAATGCACTCCTCTCCATAATTTCACCAAAGACACAGACATAAAATGTGTATTGACCTGTCTTCAATCAGCTTCTTTTAAACTGCTTGCACAATGTCTCAGCTTGCAAAACAGTGGTGGGCTATAAGTTTCTTTGAGCACTTTCTTTCTCAGCACTGGCACACAGAGATAACAACAATCACAGCCTGTTTGCTTTCCCCTCTAGCTTGGTCTCTTCCCTTCAACCTTCATCTTCCAGCTTTCTCTTCACCGCAATGTATTTCTCTCCTGCCTTTGAAATCCCTCAGAAGAATGATTGATGTCCGAAGATCAGTGTTTCGTTTATAAAAAAACAGGGTGTATTAACTCTGGTTAAGGTAGGGTTATGGACTTAGTTGCTTGAAAGTTGTGTTATTTTTTTCCAAAGAACCACTTCCCTGATTTATTTATATCTCTGTAGGTCAGCAATTTGTCTTACTGGCAGTGGTGGGTTCTGGATCCCGATGCAACCAGTACGGTTGCAACGGGGCCCGGCGTCCTCCACATGAATGCATACAGTGTGCGTGCGCACAGCACGCACATGCGTCCTACCCTCCAGCAACGCCTCTGCGACGCTCCAGCTGCTTGGTGGAGCATCGTGCCATGCGCGTGTGCAGAAGCGCCGAGGAGTTTAAAGACAGGTAAGGACGATGGGTGGGCAGGTGGGTCCTCCGGAGCACCATACCAGAACGGTACCCGGTGCTCCAGGCAGGCACCAGTATGCCTGTACCGGGGTGTACCGCCTGCAACCTACCACTGCTTACTGGTAAGAATTTGTGATTCCAGAAATATAAGAGTTGAAGAGAGTCATTGAGGGTGGGGATGGATTGTCTAACCAATCTCCTGGATCAGTGCAGCATCCCTGACCAAAGGCTGGCATCTACTTGAGCCCATTACCTTGTTGAATAATTAGTTACACTCTTTAAAATGAAACATTCAGAACATAGCAGTGCTTCTCATTTCTCAACTGCTTAATACATCTATTTACTACATGAATTCCCATTTGAGCTGTGGGTCTGAGGTGGATAGATCAGTCTTCCATTACATTTTTTAATCTTTATATACTGAGACTGTTTGTGATGATTTTACCCTTGAAAATTAGAACAGTTTTAAAGCTGTGAAGCAATGTTTTTAGAAAATGTTCCACAATGTGGTGATGGGAACAGCCTCTAATACTTTCATTTGCCACTGTATTTGTTTTGCATAGTGGAGATTACCTTGGGAGCTGCAGACAACAGCCAGTGATGATGTTATATTTAGCCATAAAAATAGCAAACCTATTTTTACAGCAAAGCAGGGCATACTCTCCCTAAAGGCCACCCAGTGAGATTCATAATAGAACATCTGGGAACTACAGCCTTTGTCAAGTTTAAAATATTGTTGTCATCACACCAGACCTTGATTAGTATGTTTGAATTCATTCCAGATACAATCCCATGTAATATTATACAGGAACATTTGTTATGTATCAAATAATGCTTCATGATCACAAACATTCATAGAGATGCATCTTCAGAATGAATAATTGGGTGATCTACATATTCCATTGCATCTTGTTTTCTGCTGTGTAGAGCAGTTAAGAGTTATGCATTTCATTCAGGCTTGGGAGGTGTCACCCATTGTTACCCATAAGTTTAAAAAATATTTGGGGCTAGAAATTTGTGTAATTAAGGAAAAGTTTTAATTTCTTGAATACGGAACTGAACAGATTTACAAAGGAAGGGCTTGGTATTAGCTGCTCAGTGCTGCCTCCTGATTTGTTGTTTTATTTGTGTGATGATGGCACTTTGGAATATTTATTGATACAAACCAGAATGAAGTTTCTTAAGACTGCTCACCTCTGCTCTGGAGGGCTGTCTTTTTTTTAAATTGAACTGAAAAGGAGTGTGCCTTTTTGGGGAGAGAAAGAATTTAGGATTTTTTTTTGTGGGAATGTTAAGGTAAAACAAGGGTCGTGCATGGGGTGGGAACAGGAGTTGTAGTTGTGATTCGAATATTACAAATGCAATGGCAGTTTTTTTAAAATTGTCTATGTAAATAGCAATTTAAATCTTTTACTACCAATCGATGATTGCCACCATTTCCAGTTTTATAGTGCAATACAGTAGCTTGTTTAATTAAGAGCATAAACTTGTTTGGACAAATAAGAAAGAGAAAGAGAAAATAAGAAAGAGAAAGAGAAAATAAGAAAGAGGCAACCCTTTATGAGGGTCTTTAAGGAAAAAGGAGTAAAAAAATAAATCCACAGGTATTTCCCAGATGACAAATAATAAAATACAAATTAATAAGTGACTCCTCATGCTATTGTGCAATTTTGCTCTTTGCCTGAATTTACTGGCCAGAGAAAATGGCAAAAAGCTACAGCAGCCTGTCCCTAACCTTTCTCCCACTGCAGAAACAGGGTGGGAGCCTATTCCTCATTTTATGTTTTCCGGACATCAGTGTAAAGGTCCAGATTATGTCTAGCAGAGAGTATTCTATATGAGAGTCTGTTTGGTGTACACATAAAAGCCCTGGACTAGAAACTGGGAAACTCTGAGTCCAAGCTTGAGGCATGAAAGCCAACATCATGCCCATCATTCTCTCTCAGCCCTAGGGCCATTTCTGACAAATGTGGCAGAAAATTTTGTACATGGTCACCAGGAATCAAGTTTGACTCAGAGGTGCAAAAGGACAGGAAGAGGGAGAATATAGTGACATAATGCCTTCAGCGATATACATGATAGAGCTGGAAAGGCCCCTTTGAACTGAGTTCAGCTCCTGGTGTCTTGATGGATGTATCTCTACAATTTTCTTGGCAATAGAATGGAAGTGGTTTGGCACTGCCTTCTTCCAGAATGTCTTCCACTGTGTGTCTCCTATTCAGGTACTAATCAAGCCCAACATTTCTTAGCTTCCAAGGTCAGGCAAGTGCTGTCATCTGCTATATGTCACAGAGTGATAATGGCAGAGTGCTGCCTTGAAGCAGAGGTGTAATGAAGAATCCTAGGGGGCTCAAAAGAACCCTCATGAATGGAACTTCAGTTCTCTGTCTCGTTGGTAGCCCTGGAATACTTGAATCAGCCAGTTCTGCTCAGCTCTTGGAACTTCTGGCTGGCATCCATTTTTCCACTCCTCCTGGGTAGAGAGATGTGTCAGATCAAAAGGATGTTTTTGTCTTTTATTAGGAGCCCTACAACATAGTTTCCATGAACACCTGTAGCAACTGCTGCTCGGCCTGAATGCAGGTAGCAGCCCCCTCCTGCTCAAATCTGACAATTGGGCTGCAATACCAGGAGTACCAGTTCCTCAATGGAATATTTAATCACTGGAAATTTAATCACTAGGAAATTCAAATGGTAGGCAGGACTGAAATACACTTGCCATCTCCCCATTACTAACGATAAATTCTTAAGCAGCTGCCAAAGATCAAACTTTTAAAGTGCTGCTCTGGAGCAATAAAGTGCTATTAGGCTTCTCAGATTATTTTCAAACTGAACATAGCTCAAAAGGCAACTGTTAACTGTGGGCTGGATGTATATAGGTGATTGTGCAATATGCAATACTGCATGCGTAGCAAGCAGCATACGTTGAGAAATGTTCTCAATGGTTGCTTTATCCATAGCCCTAGTACTCCTTCCAGATCGGTTGGGGGTTTGTTTACTGTGGACCTAGGTATTATCTAGACACACAGAACATTTTTGTTTAATGCAGGCATCCCATGGTTTGTCCTAAACAAGGAATTTCCTTCTCCCCCAATAGTTGCAGCACAACATCATTAATGCAAAGGACAGCGTGTACTAGAACCATGTTCGTGTGGAAAGAGGGAGTAGAAGTTCTCAATTAAATGAAAAAAAAATGATTTGCAGCAGGGCAATCAGATCATGTCAGTATTACAGAGGCAAGCACAATCTATGTTTTACTCCGGTTGCAATATAAGACTGTCTCATCAAATAGTTTTCACGTTTCAGTGGCCAGTGACAACCTGCTGATAGGTTTTACCCATTGCTAAGCAGGAGTACAACATTTCTATTTTCTTTTTTTTTTAATGTGCTTTCTCTGTTTGCTTCCAAACATTTCACTTTCCAAAGGATGGAGAAAGAGATTGATGCAAATCATGGTGCATAGAGTACTCCATGTTGATAAATGATCTTTTTCCTGGAATTTACCTTGGATGCCTGCATGCTTGGCAAGATGATGCGGTTTTGGCTTGTTCGAAGTAAAGATTTGGGATCTTCACTATGTTGGCTTTGGCAGCCAACCACCAATAGCTTTGGAGTAGGGCACCCATTTGTTTTTCCTGTTAACTATGCCAAGGCTTCTCGAAATTTTTCTGCTCCTTTACTTTTCTGCGAAAAAGATTTTTATTTCTGGAAATGTACTGTTTCATCAAATTGATTGGTAACTTATTAAACAAATATGATACCAGTCCTTTTTCCCCCAGCTCTCCAAACTTGGAGAAAGACATACTCCGTTTTTTCTGACCTTGCTAAAATGAGTATGTTATGAGCTTTCAGTGCTTGCATTTAAACAAATCTTAAGAGAAGGGAATGCAATTGGATTGTCATAATTTCTAAATATCTGAGTATGCCAATAAAAATATTTTTCAAGGGAAGCGTGTTTTTTAAGAGAACGTTTAAATGTTATTCAGTATGCTTATTTTTTTTAAAAAGCATAATGCTCTTGAAATGAGATACCCAAAACATTAAATGAATTCAGACTTTATCAGCAATTTGTCTGTGCATACTCCTGTGTCTACATCTTTGTTCGTAACAGCCAGAGGCATTTTTATAAAATAGCAGAATCAGGATTTTGTTATCTAGTATTTGAATGCAAGTGTGTTAAGTTCTCTTATCTTTTCCTGAGAATCAGATACTTGAACACAATTTTACTTCCTTTGGATATATTTGTTGCATTTTTATGCTACTTTTTTCTCCAAGGAGTTTTGAGACTGCAGTACACAGCCTTATTTGTTTCATTATTATAGCATTGTGCACTAACACATGGATTTAACAACAAGTTCCTTTGCTTCAGCATAAATAGTGTCATTTGTTACACCAGTCTGATTCTTGAGCTTCATGGCTGTGCAGGCACATTATTACATTAAAAATACAGATCAGGCTGAAAACCATGGTGTTGAAAGACTGCATAAATTCTACTGTAAAACATGAGAGATTCATCTTATTTCTACAATGACTAATCAGATGCTTCCCTGGAAACCACCAAACAAGGGTTCCCCCCACCCCGCCTCCATTGTTCCTAAATAATATATATTCTGCCATGTATCCATGGCTTGAGCTGTGCCACTACGAGTCCTTCAGGAAAATGTACTGTAGAACTTTCTATTTAAAAAGGTAAAGGTTCCCCTTGCACATATGTTCTAGTCGTTTCCAACTCTAGGGGGCGGTGCTCATCTCTGTTTCAAAGCCGAAGAGCCAGCACTGTCCAAAGACGTCTTCGTGGTCATGTGGCTGGCATGACTAAACGCCAAAGGTGCATGAAACACTGTTACCTTCCCACCAAAGGTGGTCCCTATTTTTCTACTTGCGTTTTTACATGCTTTCGAACTGCTAGGTTGGCAGAAGCTGGGACAAGTAACAGGATCTCACTCCGTTACCCGGCGCTAGGGATTCGACCGCTGAACTGCCGACCTTTCTGATCAACAATCTCAGCGTCTTAGGTGGCTTTGTCTTCCTTAAAAATGTCGAATGACAGTGGTCTTTATGGAAAGCACTGCAGTCAAAACTACAGCTACTTGGAATGGGCAGTGGAGGGGTGGGGATCAATGCAGCTTCTTTTAGTTTATTTGATTATTAATTTTGCTTTAGAGCCTATGTAGGTTGAAAGTCAGATGCATTGTGATCCTTTGCCAGAAAGCAGAGACAGCTTTTGTACATTTGAATTTTGCTAATTTTAAAAATCTTGGCAGAACTTCATTTCTCGGTATGAAGGATATTGCAGCAAGGAAAGCAATTTGTATTGTTCAACATATTTCCTAGCAAATCTATCCCACAAAGAGTATGTATGTATGTTCTCATTTGGCAACCTTTTTATGATTATTTTAAGACTGTGATGCTGACCCTCTTCAATATCCCTCTATGTTGAGCAACACATCTGGCCATTTATGTGTAATGGGATCTTACTTGCTTGCATTCTTTGATTTCCAACTTTGTTTTCAAGTTTTTTTTCCCCCTTAGAACAAACACAGAGACACCATTAGCAGATTTAAGTTTGTCATGTCAACTTGCCCTGCAGATATATTGGGATTTCAGTGTCTAGAATTTTCTGTCAGAGCCAAAAACAATTTTGACCCAATTTGAGGGCATCACGCTGAGCCAGCTGTCTTAGGGAAAGTGTTCCATATCTGTCATTTGATCTATTTCAGATATTTTTATGCTCTGTTTCACAAAATAGCTCCAAAATTACTTTCACTGTTTCTTTATATCCTCAATTATTTACTTATTGGCCACTCTGGCGCTCAACTTTGAACAGCACTCAATTCTTCAATACATAAGTGGAGCAACGAAAACTGAATTTAAAAATAAAATATTAGAATAGCATTGAAGTAGAGACATACTTAAAAGAATAAACCCAATTTATCAGGACAGTACTGTTTGGAGCACTACATAAAACAAAGCCAAGCCAATAAATCTAATAGTGAAAAGAATTAGCCAAAAACATTCCTTTACCAAAATTAGCCAAAAACATTCCTTCGGAGCCAAGGTGGCGCAGTGGTTAAATGCAGCACTGCAGGCTACTGCTAGATCAGCAGGTCAGCGGTTCAAATCTCACCGGCTCAGGGTTGACTCAGCCTTCCATCCTTCCGAGGTGGGTAAAATGAGGACCCAGATTGTTGGGGGCAATATGCTGACTCTCTGTAAACCGCTTAGAGACGCCTGAAAGGCCTATGAAGCGGTATATAAGTCTACTGCTATTGCTATTACCACTGAAATGGTATATGAGGAATAGACATTTGCCCTTTGCTTTAAAAGCTTTTAGTGTATGCTAGCTAAACTCCCAAACAAACAGTCATAAGAAGAACATCATCATCAACTCCCTTCTCCAGTAGGCCAACTATTTTTCTTTAAAAGGGGTCTATAGCAGATACCTGTGCAGTAAAGGCCTTAGCCATCATGGCTGGGAATTATGGGAGCTGAAAGGTGATACATTTATAAAGTGCCAGATTGGGGAAGCCTGTTCAAACTTCTAGGTTTTCCTAGATTTAATCCTTGGGTAGGAATATCCACACAATAGGCTGCAAGTATCAAAAAGCTGACGGTGAAGTTTCCAGTCATGCAGGTAGGAAAGCTGCATTTATATTATTTATTGTATTTGTGGCAAGTTGATTTTATATTCCTACACCAAGCAAAGCAGTAAAGTTGATGGTTTCGGTAGCCCCATCCAACTTTATGATTTGGAGAGTGGCATTAGAAGCATTTTCTCTAAATGTTGACTGTTGCTAAGAATAGAAAGGCTCTAACGCTCCCTTTCCTCTCTCTTCCTCACTTAAGACTTAGATAAATCAATTATAAATGCTTTTAAAACATTTTAACAATTTATTCTGATAGTTCTAGTTACCTCTGTGATTTGCTTAAACAGTATAAACCGCCTGATCTACTCGACTGTGGAAAATAAGTTTTATGAAAGACTTTGATTGATTGACCCAATTGATTTCACTTGACCTCCAAGCAACTCTGGGAGGTTCAGAGAAAAAAAACCACAATAATATCAGTTTTGATTGTTGGTCATCCTGCTACATTTTTCACTAATTTGGTAAAATGTTGACCATTGGATGGGATATTGCCTACACGTGCTTTTTTTCCCCCTGGGGTGGTGGTGGTGGTGGTTAACCTCTTCCTTGTCAGCCTAGTGCTAGCCATGCTGGCTGCAGTATCATGAGAGTTTTAGTGCTTCAATGCTCTCCAGATTTTTCTTTTGCTTTTAAATTTGGTTGAACATTCTAGAGGGAATATTCAATCTCTTGCCCTGGGTTTGATGATTTCATGTGTTGCATGAACATTATAGCATCTCTGCCAAAGAAATAATTGGCATAAGAATCTTACTTTGTGATGTGGCCAGACGCCTCACCTGGATGGAAATGACCAACCTCGGAGATTCACTATGAAACTTCCCTTTCTCTAACCCCAGCAATCTGTGTTGTGAGCTTATTGGGGAAAGTTTTCTTGTTTCCTCTTGCATGGGAAGTTGTCTGTCATTATGTCTGAGTGCCCAAGGCTTGCCAAAAAGGAAACATCTGGGCCCTTTCCCGTTTGTTATCACTCTGCAATGTTTGCAGCTTTTCGGCATAAAACATTTTTTGAGGGGTGTATGCGTCTCTGAGGAATTACTATAGAGTTGGTGGACAAACTGAAGTATTGATGGATATGCTCAACTCTACACATACAAAGGAAAACGTAGTAGTATGACCAGACTCCAGAGCTGAATTGTTTGAACATATCAAGCCTCCTTCCTTCATGATGAGGGTGAGGATTAATGGGAAAGGCCATAATTCTATAGCAGGGCATGTGTTTCCAGGCAGATAATCTCAAATTTAGTCCCTAACATCTCTAATTATGAAAAGAAAAAGGTTTTAAGGACCACAGCTGGGCAGCATATACACTGTTTTCCCAAAAATAAGACCTCCCTGAGTAATAAGCCCAAACGGGCTTATTTAGCATGCACTAAAAATAAACCCTCCCAAAAAATATTGCAACACAGCAGCAGCCATGAGGTGACCACGCTCTCTGCCTCCTGCACCTCAAAAATAATAAGACCTTCCCGAAATTAAGGCCAAGCACTTATTTTGAGAGGTCAAAAGAAAATAAGATCCTGTCTTATTTTGGGGGAAACATGGTATTATAGTAAGCCAAATAAACCAATTATCTTGATGTAAGGCAGCATCTTACAGTGGATCCGTGTTTCTTAAATTGCCCATCTCTGAGACCCAAGGACTATACTTGGCCTTTGAGTGTTAATGCTGGCAGCCACATTCCAAAATCTGTGTTGGGCAGAATTAATATTTTTAATTTAATAATTATATTTATAATATATAATATAATAGTTATACAATTAAAATATTGTATAACATAGTACAGTTATTATGTGTATATTTAATATTTTTTTCCTTTTCTATGATGGTGAGAATTGATGCGACGGCTACTTTGCGCATACCATTAAAGGTGCTTTCTCCTGCTCTTGAATATCAATGCTTTATTACAAGTTTTAATAATTATCTTTATGGTTTGCTTTTACTGAATGCTGTTTAGAGCCATGTATATGAGATGGACATCTACATAACTGTGATGAATAAATATTAATTTTTTCATCTTTGATTCTAGTTTGAAAGGGACTCCAAGACTGCTACCAAGGTTTTGTAACATGGTGCATTATTGTGCCTCCCCCGTAATGTATAGTTTATTAGGATTTGGGAAAGCTGATTTCTGTAAAGAACACTTTCAACGCTCTTTATAAACCACATATGGGAAAACAAAGAGTGGGTTAATTTGGAAAGGGCAACTCCCCTTTTCATTACATTATGAAGATTGAGCTACTGGAAAGAATACTACTGTCAGAGGTACATTCTACACCTCCTTATTTATCCACGTGAATTCATTCCTGGGAGCATTTTCCATAAAACAGTAGAAAGCAATCCCTCAATACTCATCCCTCATCACAAAATTTGTTTTGCCCACCCTTGAGAGTCTTGCTTCAGAAACACAATCATCTAGTGCTGATGACTAGCATTGATGAAGTTACCTAGTTTGGTAACGAGAAATGTTTGCAAGAAGGCAACCAAGCTCAGAGATCACTAAGGACTCTGCAATCATCCCAAATATTCTGCACACACATCCCCAACATAATTACCTCATTCAGTCTAATCTCCACCAGCATGAAACCTTCCAGATTTTGTCCTAAGAGTAGAATAGAATAGAATAACAGAGTTGGAAGGGGGCCTGGAGGTCTTCTAGTCCAACCCCTTGCCTAGGCAGGAAACCCTACACCACTTCAGACAAATGGTTATCCAACATCTTCTTTAAAACTTCCAGTGTTGGGGCATTCACAACTTCTGGAGGCAGGTTTTTCCACTGATTAATTGTTCTAACCATCAGGAAATTTTTCCTCAGTTCTAAGTTGCTTCTCTCCTTGATTAGTTTCTACCCATTGCATCTTGTTCTACCCTCAGGTGCCTTGGAAAATAGTTTGACTCCCTCTTTTTTGTGGCAACCCCCTGAGATATTGGAACACTGCTATCGTGTCTCCCCTAGTCCTTCTTTCTATTAAACTAGACATACCCAGTTCCTGCCACTGTTGTTGCAACAGGATTCACACTGTGCAACAAGAATCACACTGTGGCCTCCATCAGAGACAGTTTCTAAAGCAAGAGTCCACTGTTAGGACTTACAATTTGCTGAAAGCAGCAGCAAATCTGTAGGTGTCATTTTTGCTATGTGCATAAAGGAATGTTCGTAAGGCTCATTGCCTCTCTTCTTTTTGTCATTGGAATCAGATGACACAGTGCCAGGTTTTGATTGAAGGCAATACAGATGGGAAGTGTAAACATCACGAAACCCATTTCTTTGTGGACATGTTCCATTTTTTTTTCAGGTGAACATGTGGATTAACTCAGATCATTTAAAAACACATAGAGCAAATCTATCAGATTTAGCTGCATTAGGGGGTAAAAGCTGAAAATGCTAAAAACTGCTTATTAAAATGAAGTGACTGAAAATGTTGATGGAACCTACGTGAAAGTGAAACCTAAAAGTGGCTGACTTTCTGGCACATTTTTATGTCAGACATGCTGTATTTCTTGCAAAGAATTTTTCTCCAGGGTGGTATACAGGTAGCAACTGGTAATGTTTACTTTTTTTCTCCCTCTTTGATTATTGGTATAGACTAGTGATGTTGCTTCTTCCAGAATCCATCTTTAAAAACAACTTGAAGTAGCAAAATCCTACATTATCTGGGTTTATGTTTCCAAACAATGCTTGAGATTTCCAGCCAAGCCTTCTAAAATTACACTAAATCGTTGTTATGCCCAGGAATTAATTCTGTCAAGACCTAATTTTAGCTAATGTTTGACTAGATTTAATACAGCAGAGCAAAATGTTTTTTTTTATATCTCTCTTGCTGGGCTAAGATAAGAACAAAACAAAGCAACATAAATATGTAGAAATGAAAAATATGAAAAATAAAGATCCCACATAAAAATAGTTATCTTTGTCCACAATTCCTAGCTTGCTAATCATTATCCTTAAAAAGATAATGATAACGTCAAGATAATTATTTACAATCTGTATTTTTAAAACATGTTTTTTAAAACTATGGAGGTTCCAAAGAGTGTATTTACCTTTAAGGTTTTAATACAAAGCTTGCTCAATCAGTTGAGATACCATCTAATTTTATGCCATGTTGCTGCTAGTTATGTAACTTCTGGCTGCAGGGGTGTGGGTATGTAGTTGGCATGCAGCACAACATGACATTTTTGAAGTTGCTGGATTTCAAAAAAAAAAGGCTCATGATTCCCACTTGCATCTGGCATAAACTTGGAAGACATTTCACTTTATGTAACTGGATACTGAAAGTCAAGAGTCCTGTCATTATTTAAAGAAAAGCTGGAAATCCTGTCTAGTTAATTTGATTAAAATGACATTGCATGAGCAGGTTTTCTAGAAGATTATGCTTTAAAAGCTGTGCTACCTCTTCCTGGTGGTTGATTGCTCCTGATAACTATATTTCTTTTTCTTGCCAATGTTTGTAGACACATCAAGGCTTTTTTTTTTTTTAGCCAAGTCTGGGTTGAAAGATTTATGTAAGTTCTATAGGGATTAATTATGCCTTCTTAATAATTCCCATACAGCATGAGTAGCATTCCACCACAACTGAAACTGAATTGAATTCAACATAATTGCAATTGTGGAGGTAAACTGCTGGTGGAAAGCTGAATTAAACTGTTGGTCTTGGATTAAGGAGACCCAATCTCAAATTCCTCCTCAGTCATTAAGCTCACATATTAGCTTGAAAACAGTAACTTTAATTTGATGTAAAATGTCTTGTAATGTGTTTATTTATTAAACATAGTCTTAACATCCCAAAGAGATTTATAACAAAATGATAAAACTGGATGAACTACATGTACACTCTGAAAGCTCCCTAGAAGAAAGTTGAAGGCAGTGTGAAAACAGCTAAAATTATCAGACACAACCATAAAGAATCAATAACTCTTCAGTTTAGCAAAAAGATATGTAAAAGAAGATGGGTATAATATGGATATGTTCAAAATGTGAATATGGAAATAGTTGAATATTAAAACTCCTAGATATCTAGTGCAGCTAAATGATAGACAATGCAAAATATATAAAAGGAACTACACACAGAACATTGTTTGATTATGATATAATGTCACATGATTTGAGGCTCTAAATTGAGATTAGATATATCATGGGAAATTTGATTATTATTGCTCCTACTTATGATAATTATATATCTTACTATCAGAAGTTGATTGATTAATTGCCATCAAGTTGATGTGAACTCTTGATGGCCATATACTTTTTTTTCTTGGCATGCATTCTCTCAGTTGTTCATCATTCTCAGGAACACACAACTGTCACAATGATGCAACATAACCAGATTTGGGAGTGTATGGGAAGGAACTACCTTTAAATTTCAGTTGGAGAACAGCAGGAGTAATAGAGATTATTGCTGTCATCTCCTGTCTGAGATTCCTCTGAACATTTATTTTGAAAGGTTAATGGGCCAAGTAAGATTCATCTTGCACTCTTACGAAAGTACTGGGATATAAATATAATACATGAGATTGCAGGTTTTTTTCCATTGGGAAAATGGCCATTACCTAGTGTTATAACCATATACTGGGGAATAGGAGACTAATGCTATTCGTGTGGACCAGATGTTGAATCTGACCTTCTGGAGGTGGAACTGTAGCATTCTAAACAGCTGAAAAGGTATGACAGCAGTATTCATTTCATTATTCACACATGTATCAAGGAGGGTAAACACTGACATATTAGCTTCTGGTATATTACTTGCAAACCATCATCCAAGTGCAAATCTAGAACTTTATGTATATATTCCCTTTCCCTGCATTAAAAAATTTGAACCTCATGATCTTCTGCATAGCGAGCACTACTTTGCAACACTGGAGCCAGCAGAAAGTGTGCTAGTAAAGAAATGCCAATTGTGCTTGCAACCCCAACTTCGGCTTAGCAATAAAATGAAGTAAAGATGCTGCCTGTATTGAGAGCCTGGCAGAAACGGGATACAGCACATCTTGCTGGGTATCATTTAACCCATCACATAAGCCATTCTGTATTGCTTTTCTATCTCCCCCCCCCCCCCCATTACTTCTCCTAATTCAAAACATGTGGGATCAGAAAACTTGCAGTAAAGGACGACTTCTCAACCATTTTGCCCACTTCTCCTGACACACATAGGCAGGACAAGAAATAAAGGATGGAAACTAATCAAGGAGATGTTTGATGGTGTTACAGATGTTGTCACAGTATGTAAGCTGTTCTGAGTAAAGCTGCCTTTTGCAATTGACTGGTAGTGATTTTGTCAGTGCCACTGGTGTTCCAGGGGTGTTCCAGTTATTTTGGGATTGCACCCAAGGCTCCTATTACTGTTAATATTAAATTGCTGCTCTATTCCCATTGGTTTGTGAGCAAAGCGACAAGAACACCGCGAATCAGAGAAGACAATAATTTTATTATACTGGACTAAGGAATGGATGGAAGGTAATGCAAAGTTAGTTAGAATTTCTTTATAGGGATGAGCAAATCCTTTGCAGCTGGTAGCCCTTTAAACATTTTCATGGTACTGGGATATGACCAATGACATGAAGATATTTCTACTGTGAGCAGTGAAGAAGATTTGCTGCTTGATTTTGATGGCAGCATCCCGGGGTGCTCAGAAAATGAACTGCAAGCATTTCATGAGCCGTGGGTTCCCTGCAGCTCTTATATTTAAAATGTTTGATTGCTTAAAATAGTTTTGGTATAAAATGGCCCAACAGGGAATAAAGAGCATTATGTAGGCAAATAACGTTTAAGAATGAAATCAAATGTGCAAACTGAATTTACCATGCATGAAAGAATGACTCTTCTCCATATATACCCCAACCTCCACAGATGATTTTGAAGGACAAAATGTTGTCCTATCTTCATCCACGGCAAGAACATACTATGTTTTCCCCAAATAAGACCCGGTCACTAGGGTGTCAGCGTTCCAAGTATCATGTAGAATTAAATCAGAGTCCAAGGCAAAACGATCCTTAAAATTCCAATTTAATAAATCAGACATCTTGGCATTATACTATGAAATCCCAATACTGGAATGACATCAGAATTCCACCCAGTTAAAAGTTCATGATCTTGTCCCCACACCCACAATCCATCACATGGTCCAATCTTCTTCTTCCACATTGGCATCCACACCCAGCTGCTTCCGGTCAGGTGTACTAGTGCAGAGACAAAAGACGACCTTGGCTTCTAGAATAGAATGATAACAATACATTCCACAATCCTACTCCTGTCTATTCCCCCCTCCCACCAACTATACTAATGAAACAGCGTAATGAAATAAGAGAAAGTGTGGCAGGCCAAAATTCTAAAAGGAATATAATTGCAGGCCTAACATAGGGCTTATTTGAGGGGTCATTTTCCCCCATGCACGGGAGACCCACTTCTTCTGCTTGCTTATGGCAGGGCAGGAGGCCATGTGGCACACCAATGCCACAACTGCAAGGCAGGGGTGTGTGGAGCTGCCCCACACCCCCTGCACCAGCTTAACTCAGGGCCTCTGTAGCCAGGCCATCCAAGCACCAATATCTGCCTTGCCTTGTGGCCACGACACAATAACCCACTCTCCCTCCTGCTGCACATGACTGCTGGTGCTTCCAATGTGAGGCAGGTGTCAGGGCCTGGCTATGGGGGCCCTGAGGTAAGCCAGTGTGGGGCACGTGGAGCATCACCACCATCCCACCTTGCCTTATGTCCACGGCACCGCGAGCAACCAGACGGAATGGGTGGCATCGGCTAAGCAGGCTCTTAAGTAGGGCTTATTTTGGGGACAGGGCTTATATTAGGTGCAAGTGTAAAACATGCTAGGGCTTATTTTCAGGAAAGCAAGGTAGCTGTGGTGGTGCAATGGTTAGAATGCAGTATTGCAGGCTACTTCGGCTGACTACCAGCAGTGGCAGTTTGATTCTGGCAGGTTCAAGATTGACTCAGCCTTCCATTTTTCTGAGGTCTGTAAAATGAGGAGCCAAATTGTTGGAGGCAATATGCCAACTCTGTAAACCACTTAGAGAGGACTGTAAAGCATGTGACTGTATAACTGTAAGTGCTATATAACTGTAAGTGCTATTACGACTTGATTTCAAAAAAAATTGAAATGGATCTTCAGTAAAAGAGAATGGCTTTGATCATGGAAGTATAGATCAGAAAAAGATCTTTTGGGTTTCTTTTACTAAAAGAAGACTAAGCTGCAAAATATGGAATTTGAGCAAACAGGCAACACAAGTCGTTAATTTTATGGTTTTGGAGCAAGTAAGTAGAAATTTAAATGAAGAACGTATATAAATGTTGGTCTTTTGGGGATCTAATAAATGTGTTGTAACTCAGATGCTGCCATAAATGGAAGATTTGCATGCATTCAAGCTTGAATGAATTCTAATTTAATCTCAAAACATCACTGAAAATATTTGCTTTAATTCCAGGTCATGATGAAGAAATTATGTCAAATTTTCAGCATGGTTTACCACAAGAAGTTAGAGGTTGTCTCTAAGCAAAGCCTGTTGATGGACAAAACTTTATAGTCTCTGAATATAGTTTCATCATCTTAAGGAAAGGATTAGGTGTCAAAGAACCATGCATTTTCCTCTTAAGCGATTCTTGTATCCCCCCCCTTTAGAAGCCTCCAACAGTTGCTTTTGATTGTGGAGTTATACAAAAATGTTTAATAAACAAATAACAGATGTTACAATAGAGGTACAAGAGATGATGATAGAATCACTCATCTTTGATCATTTAGAAAGTTCAAAATTGCAGGCTTCTAGATTGTATAATCAAATGTAACATTGTCCTCCTAATGTTTGATAAGAGCAAATGCCTTCATCACATCGTCCATTATTTTCACATAAAGTTGGCTGCTGATTTCAGTTAATATGAATCAATGAGCAGGACTTAGAAATCTCCCAAATTTCAGATGCATCGTATTCATTCATATTGTAGTCTTCGTCATGAATACAGAACTTTCTGGAAATTGTAGTTAAACTGGAAGCATTTCACTCTTCAGAATTTGAAGATTTAGAGAAAAATGCTTCCTTTTATCTGAAGTAAACGAAACTGATGATATTGGGTTTGGCTTGAAACAGAGTGGGTGGCATTTAAGTCAAACCCAGCAACCACATTATATGTAGCCAAGAATAACTCAGTCAAAAGTTGACTTTCCTGAGGTAAATGCTAGCTATCAAGTTGCATTGGATTGAGTTCCAAAGACTACAAGATTGTAGAAAACTTGTCTTCTCCAACCTGATGCCCTCCAAATATAAAAGAATTACAACTGTAAAAATTTCTTGGCCATTAACTATGCTGCTTAGAAATTCAGGTTATTGCCATCTCAGCATATAATAGTCGGAGGCATCAAGTTAAGAAAACTCAAATAGGCATCTCCCTGTAAATTACAGGGTAAGGATAATTTATAAATTTCTTTCCAGGGGCAAATATCCAGTTTCTATGACTTTCTTCTTGACCTTGACCTAGTACAATCTGGATCCTAAATTAAATTACTTTTAATAACGCTGTATTATTTTTCATATGTTACTCAATTTCGTTCATATGGGCACAGTCTAAAAAGGATGAAAGAAATTTCAAATTAGGATCATGTTGACCCAGCTATCTTATAGTGTTTCAGTTGTTGCCTTTATTATTGACAGTGACAATATTGGCAACCAAGAACTTGCAGGATCTAGGTTTGAAAATGATCTTCTCTTTTGATAAGGGAGGAAGAGTATTTCAGGTTTATCTAACAGTAAGGAGTTATTATCTTTCCTACAAAAAAATGCTGCATTATCTCATCCATACAACTTCATTTCCCAAAGATGGATTGAAAATGGCAATCAGAAGACCCATAAAGGAGTATGGCTCAGGTAGACCTCGACTTACAACTATTTGTTTAGTGACCATTTGAAATTACAACACCACTAAAAACAGTCATTTATAACCAGTTTTCATAATTACCATCTTTGCAGCATCTCCACGGTCATGTGATCAAAATTCAGGCACTTGGCAACTAGCATGTATTTATGACCATTGTCCTATCCCGGGGTCATATGATCACCATTTGTAACCTTCCCAGCCAAGTTCTATCAAACAAAGAATAGGGGAAGCCAGATGTCCTTAAAGACTGCATGATTTACTTAACAACTGCAGTGATCCACTGTGGCAAAAAGGCCATAAAATGGAGCAAAACTCAAAATTGCCTTGCTTAGCAACAGAAATTTGGGGCTACGTTGTGGCTGTAAGTCGAGGGCTACCTGTACATCCATAATCACAAGGACACAAAATAAAGAAAAATTAAGTTCGGGGACAGAATGAAGCCAACAATCCATTTCTCAAGGTCATTATCTTAAACCCTGCCATTTGTACAGTTTTAAGTTGCACTTGAAATCCACTATTCCAGAACAAGCAGACTCTGTCCACTTCTGTACTTCTGATTAATTTTATCTTGTTTCCCTGTAAATTCCATGGAATTATCCTTTTGCTATTACAGTCCTTCTGCAGAACTATCTTTGAAATGGGAGAGATTGGGAAGATGCCAGACAACGTCAGGACCAAACATTCTTCTCTCTCCACTCCTTTCTTGCCTCCTGCCCTTCCCTCGGAAAGCGTGTTCCAGTCACCTAGTCTGATGAACAGACTTGATAAAAGGGGCCTGAGCTGTGTACTCACTTTGATCTAAAGATAGCCTTTAAAAGTCAAACACATCATTAGCAGCAAGAGAGGCACTTCCTTGTAAACAACTTCTCATTGACTCAGAATAAAACGCCAAAAGAAAGCCCTCTGCATTGCTCCGGACAGAATGTGTCATCCCTCCCAAAGTAGGGATGCTGACAACACAAGAACTTTTGTGGCCTGGTGCCAGGTGTTGGGTGGGGGATTAGATGCCGTAAGCATTTTTCCTTGTTTACAATAGCTTCTGATATTCCTGATAGGGAATATCAGTACAGCTACAGTATACTGGCTGGTGGGACATCTATTGAAAATCTTGTCTTTCCTGTGCAGCTTGCTCAAAATATGGACCTGCATTAAGATCAGTATGACTCAAGACAGGCTGGTGTTTTATTTTGACAGCGGGCAAAAAAATCCTGTAAATGCTCCTCTTTGGGAATACCACTAATATACCGTAATTAATGATCCAGCTGGTATCCTAATTTTAGGGGGTGGTGCGGATTAACATGCAGTTTTTGTTGGCTTTTCCTGTCAGAGCAGAACAAATATGATTACCTGTGTTAATAGCTTAGTGGAGGACATGAAAGGCATCTCATCTGAAACTTTAAAAAAGGATTTAGAAGATTTAATTATGAATGAAAAGCAAAAAAAAAAAAAAGCCTAAATAGTCATAAGGCAATAGCAATAGCAATAGTTAGACTTATATACCGCTTCATAGGGCTTTCAGCCCTCTCTAAGCGGTTTACAGAGTCAGCATATATTGCCCCCAACAACAATCTGGGTCCTCATTTTACCCACCTCGGAAGGATGGAAGGCTGAGTCAACCTTGAGCCTAGTGGGATTTGAACAGCTGAACTGCTGAACTGCAGTCAGCTGAAGTAGCCTGCAGTGCTGCATTTAACCACTGCGCCACCTCGGCTCCTCACATAAGGCTTTCTTAGTGTCTTTACATTTGGAAACAAAGAAAGGAAGGAAGATATAGGTAGCCCTCGACTTACAACAGTTCATTTAGTGACTATTCAAAGTTATAACGGCACTGAAAAAAGTTACTTAGGACCGTTTCCCACACTTATGACATCGTAGCATTCCCCATGGTCATGTGATAAAAATTCAGATGCTTGGCAACTTATTACAGTTGCAGTGTCCCAGGGTTACCTTTTATTTATTTATTTATTAATTAGACTTATATACCACTTCATAGGGCTTTCAGCCCTCTCTAAGCGGTTTACAGGTTTTTTTTTAGCAAATTGAGTCAGCAACTTGCCCCCACAGTCCGGGTCCTCATTTCACCCACCTCGGAAGGATGGAAGGCTGAGTCGACCTTGAGCCGGTGAGATTTGAACCGCTGAACTGCAGATCACAGCTGCAGATCACAGTCAGCTAAAGTGGCCTGCAGTACTGCACCCTAACCACTGCGCCACCTCGGCAAGCAAAGTCAGTGGGGAAGCCAGATTCACTTAACAACTGTGTTACTAGTACCTTAATAAATGCAATGATTCAGTTACCAAACGTGACAAGAAATGTCTTAAATGGGCCAGAACTCACTTAACAAATATCTCACTTAGCAACAGAAATTTGGGGCTCAATTGTGGTTGTAAGTTAAGAACTATCTGTAGTGCATAGTTTTTTGGGGGGAGGGCTTAAGAATAGATAATAAATAAAAGTGGACAGTATACTGGTCACTTTGTATCCTTTTAGAGCAGTGTTTCTCAACCTTGGCAACTTGAAGATGTCCGGACTTCAACTCCCAGAATTCCCCAGCAGGCGAATGCTGGCTGGAGAATTCTAGGAGTTGAAGTCTGGACATCTTCAAGTTGCCAAGGTTGAGAAACACTGTTTTAGAGGGTCCTTGAAGCACTTGGAGTGCTTTATCTGTGTCCTCGGGGGTTACATGAGCAGTGCTCCTGGTTCCTGTAGTCTGCAATTTTTCTCTCTCTGGAAATCCATTTCTACTCCCACACCATTCAAAGGGTGTTCATCTCAAATTGTAAAGCTAAACATCTGTAGAGTTGAGAAGCAAAAACAAGAAAACCCAGTTGCCTCCTGAAAAAAGCACCCTTGGGACAACCATGACTTGGATCTCTAACAGACGTTTAGCTCTACAACATAACCCTAATCCAGGGGTCAGCAACCCGCAGCTCTGGAGCTGCATGTGGCTCCTCCATCCCTCTGTTGCGGCTCCCTGTCGCCAGTCGGCTCCACAACTGATAGGGCTTTTGGTTAGGACAGGTAGAGGAAAGAGGACGCTGCACTAGGGGGAGACTCAAAGGTGGGAGAAACCAGACTTTTGGTCGGCTACAGAATTGAACAGGTGGGGGGGTTGTCATTTAGGACTTTGGTGGTTCTTTGAGTGTTTAAGGTTGCTAACCCTTGCCCTAATCCTTTGAATGGTGGGGAACTACAATGCATTTCCCGAGAAAAAATTGCAGACTATAGGAAGCAGGAGCTAACATTCAGCCTAACCCTAACCTCAATTGACCCTGAGGACACATAAACCACCAAGCCTTCAAGGACCCTCTAAAATGATGCAAATGACCAGCTGTCTGCAAGGAATATCAATCCTCCTGTTCCCCACTGTCCTGTCAGAGGTGAAGAAGCTTCTTGGATGAGAAGTGAAACATCTTCAAAAGAGAAGAAAAAAAGGAAGCCCGGTTGCCTCCTGCAAAAGCACCTTTGGGACAACCGTGACCTGGATGACTAAAAATCTCTACAGATGATAATAGCATTACTATGAGAACAAAGATAAATATCACGGAGATGCTGTGGTAGTGAATTCCTGCAAGCATTCCCAAAATCCCTTGCAACCTTTACATTCTATGGTACAAGTAGTCCTAGATTTATCAACCATTCAAAGTTACAATGGCTCTGAAAAAAACAATTGGTCCTGGCCCTTAACAACCATCGCAACATCCCCATGGTCATGTGATCAAAATTTATACACTTGGCAACCAGCCTGTATTTATGACGGTTGCAGCATCCTGGGGTTATGCAATCACCATTTGCGACTCTTTTAGCTGCTTCTGACAGCCAAAGTAATTTTGGGAAGCTGGATTTGCTTAACACCCATGTGACTCACTTAACAACTGTGGCAAAAAAGGTCGTAAAATTGGGCACAATTCACTTAGCAACCTCCTTGTTTCGCAATGGACATTCCCATCCCAATTTTTGATGGTAAATTGAAGTTACTTGTATTATGATCAGAACAATTAAAACAATTACCTTTCAGGAGTAAAGTGGGGCTTTAAAAGCTGGTTACTGGGAAAGAATAAGAAAATGAAGATTTTAAAAAAACAATTCAATATATCCAGTCAGGACAGTGTTGACTCTTAGTGATCATGGGAATAGATTTTTTTTCAGGATCATGGAAGAAGGTAGATGCATTCAGATTAGAACACAACAGAATGGAATAGAATAACAGTTGGAAAGGACCTTGGAGGTCTTCTAGTCCAACCCCCCTGCCTAGACAAGAAGCCCTATACCATTTCAGGCAAATGGTTATCCAACATTATCTTGAAAACTTCCAGTGTTGGAGCATTCACAACTTCTGGAGGCAAGCTGTTCCACTGATTAATTGTTCTGTCAGGAAATTTCTCCTTGGTTCTAAATTGCTTCTCTCCTTGATTAGTTCCCACCCATTGCTTCTTGTTCTACCCTCAGGTGCTTTGGAGAATAGTTTGACTTCCTCTTCTTTGTGGCAACCCCTGAGATATTGGAACACTGCTTTCATGTCTCCCCTAATCCTTCTTTTTATTAAACTAGACATTCCCAGTTCCTGCAACCGTTCTTCATAGTTTTAGCTACAGTCCCCTAATCATCTTTGTTGCTCTTCTCTGCACTCTTTCTATTGCAGATCTTCTAGATTACAGATCTAAAAACAATTACTGAGAATACTGTAGAATAAGGGAAGGATGAATTGATTAGATCTGGGCCACATAAAGAGAACTTGTCAATAGAATCACTAAAAGTCAAGTCCAATTAATGGCAGTTAGCTAACATGCTCTGCTTTTCTTTAGCGTATAAGTTTGGGTGATGGGTGAGAAATCAATGTACTTAGGCAGTATTTTGAGGTGTTTATTTGGGAAAACACAAGTGAATAGCAGGGCTAATGCCATTACCAGGGATATTTAATCCGTCCTCTTATCCCAGGATCTGTGAACTTGACACAGCAGTCCTTTTTATTGGATAATTAGAGATACATGCTGAATGTTTTGTGCAGCACCACATGCCTGCTTGCCAAAAAAATGGGAAAAGTAAGACAAGGTCCTAGCTGCCAAGGTGAAGCTCTCCAACTCTATTAGACTGCTGTTTGGCATCTGAATGCAAACCACTTGGTTTAAGGGGAGCAGTCAGTCTAACAATGAGCCGTGTGCTGAGCAGCTGTCTTAATGGTCCAGATTTGGACAAAGAGCTGCTTATTTGAGAGGGGAATTGGGAGAAAAGAAAACTTGGTTTGCTGATCCAGGCCAAATGTCTATCTATGCAGTGTTTGGCTCTAGCAATGTCCTGCCAAGGGTTTCTGGCCATGTGAATGTAATAGCAAGTGCCTACTGTCATGGTATACAATGCTAAACAACCTCTAAACAACTGGACTCCCCGTGGCTTTTTAAAAATAAATTCCTCCTATTTTTTCTGCACAAACACACACACACACACACACTCATAATAATGTGTGTACTTTTTAAAAAGGTACTGCCCTGGATATTGCTGACCTGCAATTTCTAACCCTGCTAGCCGTATGGGGAAATGTAAAGGACTTCATACAATTGAGCGATTTTTAAAAATTGGTTTCCTCCAAAGATATCAAACTTACTATTTCCAGAATTGCAATTTGCAGTGGCCAGAGGCCTTCAGGTAGGTTTGCTGGTCCCAGTTAGAACTCTGTTTTCTGGTCAATTATGATGATTGTTATTAGGCTTTTTCACTTTAGGTTTGTTGATTGACTTTTGAATTCAACCCAGGGAACTCTTTTTGATACTGTATATCAGGGGTGTCAAACTTGCGACCACACATTGTCACATGACGTATTATAACTATTTTCCCTTTCTCTAAAATGGAGTTAGACATGGCTAGCGCTTGATGCCGCAGGTTTGACACCCCTGCTGTATACAGCAACTTGCACAGCTTAATCCTAGCTTGCACAGTCTAAACACTTGTTAAATCTCTGATGCCTGGATGCTTATCCTCAGACTTTTTTACAAGTCCTATCGATGTATCTAACAGTACCGATAAAAATCTCTTTTCATGATTAGAATGAGCTTTCATTGATGTTAAACTGAACCATTTCATTGTTACATTTAGTAGTAGTAGGTTCAAAGCATTTTCCTCTATGCCTTTTAAAGATGGTTATGCTGATCCTATGTTTTTCAATGTTGAATTTTTTTAAATAAACCACTATTTGGAAGTAAGCATTAAACATACAATTAGATAGTGGCTTAAATTCATAAAACCATGAATGAAACATGCAAACTTAGTTAAAGCTGTCAACAAACCATGCTCTTATGGTTTGTTTGTTTTTTGCTGTCAACTTTGTCAAACTGTACCAGACAATGTAATTATACAGAATAACAAAGTTGGAATTGACCTTGTAGGTCATCTAGGTCCATCTAGACCCTATACCATTTCTGACGTGGCTGTCCTGCCTCTTCTTGAAAGCCTCCAGTGATGAAGCACCCACAATGTCTGAAGACAAGCTGTTCCATTGGTTGATTGTTCTCCCTGTTAGAAAATTCTCCTTATTTCTAGGTTGAACCTCTCCTTGATCAGTTTCCATCCACTATTCCTTGTCTAGCCTCCTCTCTATGACCGCTCCTCATATATTGGAATACTGCTATCATATCACTTATGATTCTTCTCTTCAGTAGACCAATTCATACAGCTGCTTGATTATCCCTCTAAAACAAGCAATTTATCTGCAGGAAAAAAAAAATAGAATAGCAGCCACATCCAAAACAAAGGTCCTAAACAGGATAGGATCATTTAACTGGTCTTGCCAGGCTATTCCTCCTTTTTCACAGATCTGGACTTAGAAGAGAAATAAGGAACCCATGTCTGAATTTCCTATTAACTTTCACCAACATCTGTGCACCACAGAATCTCCCCTCACCCACCCCTGTTTAGAACATTCTCTTTGGCAGAGCTTTGCTTTTTAATGGAGAAGAAACTGTTTGCTTTGGATGGAGAAGCACACGGTTACATGAGCTCTACCTGCAGTCCAAAAACAGGACCATTGCCAGGCACAAGGTTGAGCACCCTCCCTCTTCTCTGAGACACAAGGGTTTATTGTGATGCGTTAGACAAAGAGGGTTGTAGCTAGAATGGAGCAGATTTGGTTCAGTTCCCCGCTTTCCCACATGCTATCTGGGTGGCTTCTAGGAGCAGAAATAAAGGCTCTGACACTGCAAAAACCAAATATTTTTGGTGGCATTCATTTTTCCCAGTTGCAAAGTTCTACAGATGAGAGTATGATTTCAGTTTATAAATTTGAGCACTGTTAGTAAGAGAGAAGAATAGGTGGACAGCAGTAAACTATTAAGGTAGAGTGAATAGCAGTGGGGAATCTGCAGTGGGAAACGACCCATTGCTATTAATTAGGGGACGATTAGACCTACAACATTAGTTCTACTGTCTTCTTTGGCATAAATAAAATAATATGAATGAAGGGATAAATGGATGACCTCTCTATGAGAGAAATTTCAAGCATTGTTTTAAGAAAAACGTTTTCAATCTGTTTTATTGTGTAAAATTATGTAGGGTGAAAAAACCCCATAGAATTATAAATATCCAGAGTCCCTCTTTGAGGGAAAAGGGCGGTCTAGAAATGCCAGATATAAATATAATATAAATAAAAATATATCTGATTCTAACATAGTTTCAGTTCAAATGCATTGTTTAGAAAAATCTCCCATGATAAATGGAATCATTTACCCTAATTCTGCCACTTGATAGTATTTTATGACATTGGGCATGTCCCAACTTCCCTTTTTCTGAGGGGTGTATACAATCCATTCTCAAATTTTCTTTCTTTTTTTATTTTTTGCATTAAAGCAGAAGCTTTCCCCCCTCCCACCAATACCTTAATTCCATTCTGGAATTTCCAACCGGGTGTCATTGAAATTAAAAGTTTAAGCTGTGCAAGAATTTTCATTTTAATCTCTACAATTCATCCTAAAATAATTGAAATGTTTGGAAACCCAAGTTTTCATTTAATTTCTTCCAGTTCGGTACATAATTTGAAAAGCTTTTGTTAATATTTTTAGTAACAATAATGCTTAAATGTTTTAAAGATTTATATATTGTTGGAATCCCTAAAACTGGAAAATTTCTTTTGAAATTTTAGTGTTGGGGCTTATATGAAAACACATCAAATGTAAATTATGAAAATTAAGTGATAGTCCTCACACCACTACAAATTTCTCTAACTCCTTAATATAGCTAGCTGAATTAAAAAGAGTCAAGATCATATCAACTGCAAATAGATTTAAAAGATACCGCAAACAGGTTTAAAAGATACGTCTTATCTCCCATTTTTATCCTGTTAATCTTATTATTGGATCTAAGTGCTGCTACCAGCACTTTAGTAGCTTGGTTGAATAGTAAATATGATAAAGGACAACCCTGCTTGGTACCTCTTAAAATCATAATGAGATCTGAATCATAACTATTAAGATTTATCTGGGCATTAGTTGGTCCATAAATATGTTTAGTCATCTAAAAAAAGCCAGCCCCCAAATTTAAATTTAAATAGTGTTTGTTTTAAAAATACAATTTAAATTGAAATTTGGGGCTGGCTTCTCTTTTAAAACATTTGTTTTAAAAATTGTACTTCCTGAGAATCAAAATATATTTAATACATCTAATACATCGCCTGAACTCTGTTAGCCAGCTGGGGCAAGCCTACTTTACCCCCTGTGGTGTACTGTGGATAGTGCACATACATAAACAAAATGAACTAGCAATTTTAGGGTGCCAGAACTACTACCCCCAAACCAGAGGAAGTTCTCTTGGCAGTGACTTATGACCTTCTGTATTGGCTTCTCCAACAATAGCAATAACAATAGCAGTTAGACTTATATACCGCTTCATAGGGCTTTCAGCCCTCTCTAAGTGGTTTTACAGAGTCAGCATATTGCCCCTACAGTCTGGGTCCTCATTTCACCCACCTTGGAAGGATGGAAGGCTGAGTCAACCTTGAGCCAGTGAGATTAGACCCGCTGAACTGCAGATAACAGTCAGCTGAAGTGGCCTGCAGTACTGTACCCTAACCACTGCGCCACCTCGGCCTCTGCTTCCCCAAAACCCAACAGGACAGATTGCAAATCAAGATCATATGATCACAGAGAACTGGGCAAATCATTGCAAGTGTGAAAAGCTTGCCAAGTGCCCAGATTACAATTTTTAATTTATATGGACTTCCAACCCACACATTATGACTCCAGGTGGCATATAGCTATAAAAAATAGAATTTAAAACTTCCAGCAGCACCTGTGACTGTGCAGTCTGTGCAATGGTCATAATTTTGGGCATTGAACTTAAGTCCCTGTCAGTGCTGTCATGATTTTGAACAATAAAACATTAAGCGAGGAATACCTAAAATTTTGAACAATAAATCATTAAGCGAAGAATACCTAAAAGGATTATTTTGCAATTAAATATTCTGTTTGAGCTGATCTATAAATTTACATTTTGAATCAGTTTTACAAAATGAAAAAATTAAGTACAGGTAATCCTTGTTTACTGATCACAATTGTGAATGACAGCTCTGTCATTAAATGAAGTAGTTGCTAACTGAGAAATCATGGTACTTCTGTTTTCCATTTCTATATTCCCTGCCCTTTCAAATTCTTAGCTCAGCGCTGGGATAATGAGCAAGAAGGAAATTTACATAATATGTATTTACATTCATTGGAGAAGAAGAGATTACAAAATAAGAAACAGGTATTCCTTTCAATGTGTGTTCCCCATTGTGTTCCTGCTTACTCTCTTGCAATCCTTTCCTCTCCAGTCTCTCCTCTCTGTGAGTGTGGGGAAGAAACGCAAGTCACAGGCAAGACAACACATACCGACTAATGGCAAACACATCACTGAGGGATGTCGTGAATGTCATAAATACAGGCATGAGTTAAACAGTTATTTATTCAGCACTATCTTTGAACAGTCACTGAATGAAGCTGTCAGCAGGCAAAATCTTTTTTCATTTCTTCCATTCAGTCCTGTCCACCTGTATGGAAGAAAAATGATGTTCTTTAAGGGTTTATATAAGTTGCACATATGTCTAAGAGACTAATGCTAGTGTTATTTTGGAAACTAATCTTATTTCTTATACTGAACTGAACACTCACAACATTACACATGGGAATGCTATATCAGCAATTCAGATCCAGAACAGAGCCAGTAGTCATAAAGTAGAGAAAGCATATTTCAACGAAACATTAGAAGAAACTTCGTATAAATACTGTGCGACAGTGTAACTGATTGCTTCACTTTACAGAAGGTTTTCCTTCAGTGGACGTACTGAAATATGGACATGGTTGGGCACCTCTGAGCTACATTCCATCCTGCAGGTCCTGAATTGTTTCAGGAATTAAATTAGGCTTCATTAATCCAATTTTCAAATTCTGTTACATCTGTCTCTATCTCTAAGACTGAGAAAGAATCCATTTTGTTTGACCTACAGAATGATCAAGGACTTCCTAAATGCGACTTTGATCTGCTCTAAAGTCTTAAGAGTTTGCCATGTTTCATTTCGAGATGGTGATTTATAGTGGCAAGATGCTAATACAGATTAAATTCAGAATTAAATAGCACTTTTCCATAAAACATAAAACAGCATTCCCCGTACTTGCGGCTTTCTAAAATCAGTTGGCATGGTGTTTCCAGGATTCCCCATAATTATAGTTTTTAAGAAACTCACAAAGGCTCATTTACTCATCACACTTTCCACCAAATGTGTCTGATGATGTTCTACTTGGGATTTCTGTTAGAAAAGCTGTTAGACTTTAGTTCTTATGGAGAATGTAAAAACTACACACTGCAAAGGTTTCTTTCATTCTATCAATTATTCATTTGATTTAGATCTGCTTAATAGTGTTTTGCTCTCAAACATCATATCTAGAGGGCATCAGGGATGGAAACCTTCATGAAACAATGCAATAAAAAACAGTCTCACCTGAGAAAGGCAAAGGCCAAAGGAAAACCTTATTTACATGTAAAATTAACCTCTCTAAGTCTTCCCAAAGGTGCTTTTTCAAGAGGCAACTGGACTTTCTGATTTTTCTTTGAAGATGTTTCGTATCTCATCCAAAATCAGTTCAGAAGAAGCTTCTTGAATGAGAAGCGAAATGACTTCAAAGAAAAAACAAGAAATCCAGTTGCCTCTTGAAAAAGCACCTTTGGGACAACCATGACTTGGATGACTGAGAATCTCCATAAACACCTCTCTAAGTCTTGTAGACCAACTCTTAAAATTCTCGCCATTGGCCATATTTTCTTAAGTATTCCCTAACTGGAAGTCCCTATGCTTAGAGAGTATCTGATTTAGGGTAGGTCACTTTAAAATCAGCACTTTGAATTCAGAAAACAGTTCTGCTTTTCTGCTCTGTAAGTCTTCTTGCTCTTGCTTCTTGGCGACAAAAATATCAGTGGGCAGAAAGGAGCAATGCTTTAATAAATCCAAATGGACACGGTTGTCTTGAAGAATGATCAGCCATGTTTTCCATAAGAAATATGAATCATTTGAGCAGAAATGAAAAGTTTATTTCTCTATAAATAAAATGTAACACTATATTTTCTCATCCTGACAGCCCATGGAGTTATTTTTTAAATCTTAATTATCCTAGCACCTTCACCACTTTTGGAAAGCAAGGGAATGAAGAGTAGCTAGGGCAGGGGTGTCCGAATTCTGGGAGTTGAAGTCCACAAGTCTTAAAGTTCCCAAGTTTTGACACCCCTGAGCTAGAGGTTTTGAAATAAATGAACTACAGGTAGTCCTCGACTTAGCCATTCATTTAGTGACCGAAGTTACAATGGCACTGAAAAAAGTGACTTACTGAATGACCGGTTTTCATATGACCATTGCAGCATCTCCACGGTCACATGATAAAAATTCGGGCAACCAGCATGTATTAATCACAGTTGCACTGTCCCAGGGTCATGTGATCACCTTTTCTAACCTTCCCAGCTGACTTGTGACAAGCAAAGTCAACATTGGAAGCCTGATTTGGCTAATAATTGCAAGATTCACTGAACGACTGCAGTGATTCATTTGACAACAATGGCAAGAAAGGGTGTAAAAGGAGGCAAAACTCACTTAACAACTCTCTAACTTAGCAACCAAAATTTTGGCCTCAGTTGTGGTCCTACGTTGAGGACTACCTGCATCTGTCTCTTCTCAAATTGGTGCTTTTTCTAAGAGCCCTCATGTGGTCAGAGGAAAACAGTCTATAGCAGGGATGGCTAAGCTTTTTGTCCTCACGTGCCAAAAGCATGTGCATATGTAACAGCCTCGCCCCCCCCATGTCTGTAGCCATAATACAATGCACGTGCAACCCCCCATGTACCCCGCCCCTGCGCATATGCATGCACCACCCCATGCATGCATGCATGCATGCATAACCCCTGCACATGCATCCCACCCCCCCTTCGCCTATTTTTTTGCTTCTAGGTTGGTGCAGGAAGCTTTTCAGGCCCAAAATGGGGGATGGGGGGCACTTGAGCGGCGACCTGCACCCCATTTGGGGCCTGGAAGTCCTCCTGTACCAACCTGGAAGCCAAAATGTGGGGGCACACAAGGCCCCAAAATGCAATGCAAGCAACGCCATGCATGCGCACGCATATCCCTTGCCTGCTGCCCCCCCCCCGCGTGTGCACAACAGAAACCCAAAGAACAGCTGGCCTGTGGGAGGTGTGCATGCATGCGCCATGGAGCTGGGATAGGGCAACGGCTGGTGTGCCCACAGAGAGGGTTCTGCATGCCATCTGTGGCACGCGTGCCATAGGTTCACCATCATGGGTCTATAGGAAGATCTGGCTGTTACCCAAACAAGAGATAGATTGAAAGAGAACCAACCTACCCATTATATAGTCTAGCTGTCAGCCATTTGCAGCTGCCTGACCCAAAATTATATCCTTATAATTAAATCCTACCAATTTTGTTGTATTTAAGTACAATGACAATAAAAATTATATTTTTCCCAAGCACAAATCTCAACGACACCTCAATAACAAGCTTTTGCAAGAAAAATGTAGGAGCGTTACAGGAATCCTAGCAAGTGAACTTTAGACCAAATATATATATGGGTACATGAGGGCAGAAAATAAGGGGGTCTTTCTTGCTCATTCTTGTGCTGTACAATAATTACAAGGTATCAGATATAAGGGTAGCCTCAGGTGCCCATAGTTTGGGTAATGGACGTGATTCCTGCTTAGTCTGAAAACCAACCTTCACGTCAAGCAGTAGAAATTAAATGCTTACTTTTTAACACACAACAGCCGGTGAAATTCCTTCACTATGACTTCTTTGCTTTTTTGCGGTATAATCACTTATCAGACATTCCTGAATATATCTGCGCCTATTTTATTGGCTCCAGTCTAGCCTGTTATACAGAAGCTGTCACCGTTCAGCTAGACTTTATTACACCTCCCATAAATTCTAATCTCTATGCATGGTGGATATGGTAAGCAGTCGGAAGGAACCAAGATATTGAAAATATTGAAATGAAAACCAATAGGTAATGAATTGAATGTAATTGAACACAAAAGAACATTTATATTACTAATTGTATAACAAAGACATTTAAAAAAATAACCATTGAAGTTGGGTAGCTAATAAGCTGACATCAATAAAAATGATCAATTATTTCTTTGAATCTTATTTCTCAAAAGCTTGTTCTCTTCTTGCAAGACCTGCAGTTAGACAGATACTCCTAAAAAAAGATCCTGCACATTAAAGATAGTTTTTTCCTTGAATATTCAAGATATGGCGTGATCAAGACTGTTCAATGAACTACTAGAAAGTCCTTGATTTAAATTCTATTGCTGCCATGAAAGTACTCAGTGACAATTTCCCCTAAATTGCTTTTAAGGGATAATAGGTATACCTTGGTACCTAACTGCATTTGAAACTCATCACATGTGGTACTCAATGCATTTTTGACGTGAAAATTTTGTCCTGGTTCTAACTGTTTGGTACTCAACACGCAGCTGGAACCTGCCAATGTGAGCTACTTCGTGACTCACTACATTATTCCTTATGGGAAAACTTTGTTTGGTACGCATTATTTTTGGTACTCATGGTGCCTCCCAGAACCAATTAACAATGATATTGAGGTACTACTGTACCTAGTCCTGGAGATAATAATAGACATTAATGTATTTCAGCCATCGGATTGTTGTTTTGCTCCAGGATTCTCACATATAACCATTTGATCTCTATTAGAAATAGACTCTTTCGTCCAATTCAGCTGAACTGTTTGACCCACTTCCCTGTGTACAATTTGAAAGAATTGAAATAAACCAGGTTGTGCAATGAATATATTTGAATATGAGAAAATACTACTTTTTTCACAATACTGTTCTGGTACGAAAACCATAAACTTAAAAAAAATGAGTTAAAATGGTATTAGACCTAACTTACTATTTGTTACAGGTAAAGTGCTAACTTGAAAAAGAAATCGATACCTATGAAGATTCATCTTAGTCTTTTCTCAAAAATGGTTATATTTTCAATGAAACAATGATGAAGAGCAAAATGAGGAGGCAAGACTGCAATGGAAATTGATATAAGCATGTAATATCTATTTAGTCTGAGTGAATTTAGATGTCTAAAATCATATTAGTTGCATCCTGGTATTCTCAGGGAACTTGGTGACCAAAACATGGTGATGTTTTTTGTGAAATCAGATAAATTAATATAGGCTCTAGAACAGATTACAAATCTGCCATCAATCAAAAAGAATGTTATAATTATCCAAATTCACAAAGGAATTTGAAGAGATGACAAGAATGTCAATCAAATTTACATGTAAAATGATATAATTAAGACTGCCTAAAACAATCTTGATGTTTTAGGCAGTCTTAAAAGGAAAGTACTAAGAAATAGAAATCAGTGATATAGGATGATGTTGTATTTCTAAAAAAAAGAATGCAGTCAAACCTTACAAACTAAATATGAATCAGCACTCTGAAGCAGTTACAAAAAGTAAATGGATTGTTTGCATTAATTATTGAGTCTTGTTTCCGAATGCAATATTGTTTCTGGATCATGGGATCTATTAGTTCCATTGTTGGTCAGAATTCAGAGAAATTAGAATAGGATCTAGAACATAAACTACAACACATTCAGAAGAATGTGCCATTTGCCCAGAAAAGGATTATTATAATACTAATTTAAGTATTGTTAAAAAGAGATTATTCATTTGTTGTATAGTTTTTGTAGCACACCCCAATCCATAGTATCTGTTGAGCTTATAAGAAAGTAATAATAATACAAATATCTTGATAAAGAGCCCATAACATAACAGAAAGCAAGTGGGTGCGTGCATGCGTGCGCGCACACACACACACACACACCACACACGAGTACCACATATTGTAGCACTTTTTAAGTAACCAAAAGTATGCCACATAGAAGAAGATCAAGAGCTGTTTTCTCACATAAGGACCAGAATACTGAATATAATGTCAAATAAATGAAATGAAAATGAAAGTCACAGGAAGACAGCAGATTCCATTTGAATGTTAGGAGAGAGAAAAAGATCTCAGTGAAGCAATATCAGTCTGAGGGACCCATTTGCTCAGAAAAGTGGTGGGCTTCCCTTAATCAGATTTATTCAAACACTGACTCACAACCACCAGTTGGGACACTTTGATTTAGATTCTTGCACCGGGCAGGCTCTTAGACTTCATAACCTAATTCACATCTTCCAAATCTGTGATTTAATTTCATGCATATGTATCATATCTAAATCCAATCTATAGCACAAATTTAATTACTATGCCTATGAACAAATGAATCAACAGACATGGCATGTGCACTCAAACATCACAGGGATTAATCTATCCCATGGGTAGACACACTTCATTTATCATTTGATACATTTCTCACAATGCTTGATGAGGTTAGCTAGGGGTGAAGTAACTGGATCCAGAAGTCAGGTCCAATTAAGTCGGCCATCTCTAGTTTATACCCTTTCCAAATTTGAGATGTTCTCTTTCATCCAGAATTTTTCAGATAAATATCTGTCCAACCTGGCCAGTTGGATTTATGAGCTGGTGAACTGCATTTTTGAGCTGATTGAACTAGCATTAAATGCAAGTTATTTGTGCAATGTTTTATGGAATTTATGCAGTCTACATAACTACATTAGTTAAAATAATCATATTTTTTCTGTCTGTTGAGGATTGAAATTAAATCACTACCAAATATAGCTAGATCTAAGCAGGCCCTTTATATGCTATGCATCTTGGGCATGGAGCGCCCTGGGGTAGCTGTTGGTAAAAAGAATGGATTGCCCTTGCTAGCTCACCATCTTTCATAAAGTTGGAAGCATTTTAGATTCCAGGTTGCTAGGAATTTTTTTCAGGTCTTTTTCAACAGGCCACAGCATTATAATCCTTTTCAGACCCATCTTTTATCAGTGTCTCTCAAACAAAGTAGGCAGGAAGACTTCCAAAATGTATTTATTTTTCTTGGACTTTTTTAAAAAACCAATTAGACAACCTGGAGAGTGAAAAACGCAGATAAGCGCGAAATGCTAACAAGGGAAGCTGTCTTACTAAATCTGAACAGACCCTTTGTCTATCATCTAATCCAGTGTTTTCTACTTTGGTAGCAACATTATTCTGTGGTCTTGTACAAGGAAATGTTTTGCCCATTCCTTGTCATGGACTGACAGGGCCTTCAGCATATGCAACATAGGCTGGTCCTCTGAGTATAGTTCTTCTCTATAACAGACAATTCTGTTCTTTCCTTTGTTTCAATTAGATGTCCCCAAGAGCTATGGGATTGTCTGAGGTCTTAAATATGCTATCAGTATGTACCTCTAAAATATGACATACATTTGATCTGAGATTCCTGTTGTATATGTGTGTAGGATAGGGTTCGGCAACCTTAACACTCAAAGAGCCACAAATGTCCTAACCGGCAGCGCCCCACCCTTCAATTCTGGAGCCAACCGGAAGTCCGGTTCCCCCACCATTGATTCTCTCCTCCTAGCACACCTTCCCTTTTGTCTCTGCTGACTGGAAGTCCAGTTCCCCCACCATAGAGTCTCTCCTCCTGGCACGGCATCCTTTTTCCTCTATCTGTCCTAACCGAAAGCCCTATCAATTGTGGAGTGACAGGAAGCATCAGCAGAGGGATGAAAGAGCCACATGCGACTCCAGAACCGCAGGTTGCTGACCCTTGATGTAGGAGAAGAAAATATTGGACAGAACTTTCAGTTCTTAGTCTGGAAAGAGAGATTGTCTAATGGCATCTCCAACTTATCCTCCCCAAAGAAGCTTATTTATTTTCCATGACATTCTATGTTATTTTCTATGTTGCTTTCATACCACTGAAAAACACACTGTGAATGATATGGCATAATTTGCAGCTAATCAAAGTATTCTCTTGTCTGTGGAGAGTTTTGATTTTGTCTGCAACTCTTAACACAGCAGCTGCTTCCAGCAGTGGATGTGCTCCATAACCAGATTGGGAATTGGGTGTAAATTTGTATTTTGACTTGATACCAAATGCAGAAAAAAGTTCTTTCAAGATACACTTGGGTTAATTTAATACTCTCAATATGTTCCATAGAGTGCCAGCAAAATGCAGAAGCAATGCATTAAACTACATAAGTATTTTTGGTGTATGATCAAATTTGGTGCTTTTTTTCTCAATACCTACTGCTTTTTGGATTCACACTCCTCCTCCTCCTCCTCCTCCTCCTCCTGTTTTCTAGTTTTAAATCATAGCACATTTCCCATACCTGAATGTTGAACAGAATGAATGCTTAAACTGTTTATACTAGTTATAGATATTCTTATAGTAAAATATTGAGCTGTTTAACAGTAAGAAAATTAGAGCATAAGATCAGGAGAGAAAAAATGGCTTAAATCATAGTGTTTTGCTTGGGGGGGGGTGTCAGAATGATACCAAAGTAGGTACTAGATAAGTGGATAAAAAAATAAAAAGAATTGGTGCTGGATAGGTACAGGATTTTGTTTCCAAAATTCTGTAGCTCCAGACTTTTATTGCAGGTACTCAGAGGCATGGTTGGCTGGCTACATTATATGGTCATCATGGTTAATCATTGATAATCATGCTGCCCATGATTTTGCCCAAACTATTTTTAAGTTATTTGAATCACTACAGAGGTGGGTTGTTACCGGTCCAGGTGAACCGGTAGTGGAAATTGGGACTGGGTCGCCAAACTGATAGGGACCGCAGGCCATGCCCCTGAACCAGTTCCCCGGTCACCACTGGCTTGGGTTTTAATCATTTTTTCATGTTCGGCGCATGCACAAAACAATTTCCACTCAACCGCAAACGCATGCGCAAAACAAACCAGAAGCAGCGCCTGCAGCAACCCACCCCTGAATCACTACCTTTTGAAGCTGATGCGTGTGAAGTGTATGCAGTGCTTTTTTATCTGTCTTGCAGCTCTCAGTTTATGTTATAATACATCCTCAAATCTGACTTCATGTTTTCATATACATATGCAAACTGACACTGAATGTGCCTGAGAATATGTGTGCTTTTGCATACATGCTGCCAAACTTCTTGCATTTTTCCCATTCTTGTATTCAGTTTTTAGAGAACTCAGGAGTGGTATGGACAAAAGAGGAGCTTGCTGAACAGCAAGTAATACTTTGTGGTATTGGGCCTGTTTTGGTGAAAAACAGGCTGTTTTTTGCTCGTTTTTGCCCCCTCATCCTCCCAGGAGCACCCTGCAACACCCCCCCCCCAAGGCTATTCATGCCTTTTTTGGGGGGGAAACGGGCCTGTTTTCATTTTGGGGAAGTTTGCAGAGTGCACATCTTTCTATTTTCTCTGTCCCTCTACCTACCTACCTACCTACTACTCTCTCTCTCTCTCTCTCTCTCTATCTCTCTATCTATCTATCTATCTATCTATCTATCTCTATCTCTATCTCTATCTATCTATCATCTATCTATCTATCTATCTATCTATCTATCTATCTATCTATCTATCTATCTATCTATCCCTTTATCTATCTAACTATCTAATTACTCTCTCTCTCTCTCTCTCTTTCTCTCTCCCTCCCTACCTACTGTATTTCTCTCTCTTTCTCTCCCTCTCTATCCCTTTACCTACCTACCTACTTTTTTTAAATTTGCCTCTTCAAAACCTTGGTGTGTCTTATACTCTGGTGCGTCTTATACTCCGAAAAATACAGTAAGAATAATGGAAAAATCTAGTTTCTCAAAAAGGCAATTTTGTTTTGTGAGAGCTTGGGGGAGGACATATTCAGGAGACTCTTTATATAAAAGCTTGCATGCTCTTTGTCTCAAGAACCCTGTGCAAATAGCAAGAAAGTTATGCTCCAGTTATAGCAATAAGTATAACTCAATGGCATTTGTTTTCAAAAACCACATGTGAAATAATGAAGGTTACCTGTAAGCATGGAGGTCAGAAGATAATAAAAACAATATGATATGAAAACTGCTTGTTAAAGAACAAAGGCGTGAAGAGACAATCAGTGTTAAGGTCAGAGGAATATCAAGTCTTGATGAGTTTATAAAACTAAATGAGCTCATACGCTCTGCTGCATAGTTACCAATCAAAACTTTAATATTACCATCTGTTCTCAATCTCTCTCTCTCTCTGTTTCTTTTTGTTCCCATTTAGGATTTAGTGTCTAGAAAGAAAGATAGTAAGGATTGCACCATGGCTCCGAGAAAAAGGAGTGGGCGAGGGATCTCTTTTATCTTCTGCTGCTTCCGAAGTAATGATCACCCAGAAATCACGTACCGGCTGCGGAATGACAGCAATTTCGCCCTGCAAACCATGGAGCCCGCATTGCCCATGCCTCCGGTGGAGGAGCTGGATGTTATGTTTAGTGAGCTTGTGGTGAGTGATGGGATCATATTAAGTTGGTGGAGTTCATAACTCAAAAATTGTCTCTAACGGAGTAGTGGTCTTAAAATGTTAGGGGAAAGGTAGTAATGGTCCATCAAGAGTGTCTCAACTCATTCAAAGAAGTGCAAATTTATCAGACTTTGCAAGATTTTTTTTTAATATTGGGCAAATGATTATGATAAACATAGCAAACTTTGTAACCTGATGTGTGGTAATTTAGGAAATAGTCTGCCCTGGGTTAGGAAGAGATGCATCAGTATTTGGTTGATAAGTAAGGATACTCTGTATTTTCCAAAAAAATAAAACAGAAGTCATGTATTTTTCTATAAAAAGTACAGTTGTTGCACGTTCCTGACTGGGTTTGCAGATTGAGTTAGATTGCAATCCTTTAAAATGTTATTTTAAAATGAGGACATAATTGGCTGAGCCAATATATAAAAACAGGACATACAGTAAACCACTATATAAATCACAGTGAAAAGATATATACAACTAACCAAATCAGAAGCAAAGAAATCACATTTTTGGTAGAGATTTCCATGGAAGATAATCATCAGACATGACTTCACAGTGGTGGCTTTTGGCTGATTGAAACTTTTGCAGCAGTTAGGCTGGATTCATACAGCAAGCTGAGGCACGTTAAGGTTAGCTTTTGCCAAGCATGTTGTATAAATTCAGCCATTGTGACTTCTGAATCATGGTTTAGGGCAGTGATAGTGAACCCATAACACATGTCAAAGGTGGTGTGCCACAACATTTTGGGAAACATGCTAGTGCACACCAGGCAAGAACTATTCTTGAGAGCATGCCTTGTTCTTGCATTATTTGGAGGAAGACCACGTGAGAATGGGGAGTGCTCTTGTTCAGCCTCCGAAAATCGCACAAGAACAGGGTGTGCTTTCACCTGATTTCAAAAGCTCCAGCAACAGAAGAAGAGGGTTTTCTGAAGCCACCTCAACAACAAAGGCCTCCTGCAATCCAGAGCTGCCTCAGGTAGGCTGCAGGGGCCTGTCAGCAGAAAGCCAATACTGCTTCTTTCTAAGCAGGTTATGGAAGAACTTGAAAATCACAAAGGATTGGACCGTGGTTTTTTTTTTAAAAAAAATACATTAATATGTACATGACTGTTTCTCTTTTGTTTGGGGGAGGGAGCTGACACACCAGCAGAACCAAGGTAGACATTTTTGGACACACCGAATCCAAAAGGTTCGCCATCATTGGTTTAGAACTTTGTGTCATAGGAAACTAGCCAAGTGTGTTCTGTTCAGGAAGTCACAATTATATATACAATGGAAACAATGATTTAATATGACATGTGGAATCGGTCATAGTAAGTGTCAAAAGTGGATTAGCAACCCAGATAGCAGGTATAAGTCTAATAACCACAATGCAGCAGTCTCTGTACAGAGATATTACGTTCAATTCATTTAAAACCATTCTGTTAAAGAAAAATATAGGAGTTTGGCAAATGCTGTTATGCCAAAACGTGAGATGGTGCCAGTCCATCTCCAAATTAACTATCTGTTCTCAACCTCTTTGGAATAGCATTTCCTCCCATCTCACTTCCTTTTTCTTGTTTTGGTTCAGTGAAGGCTAACTTCATTTTTTAAGCAAGTTGTTGGCATTGTCATGTAATACCTATATTTTCTCTTTAACTGATGTACGGCTTAGTTGAGTGTTGCATTTCAACATTAGTTAAATGGCTTGGAAACTCCTACAGCCCCCTTATAAGCTTACTGGATAACAGAAAACGACCCACTATTAAAAAGGAGCAAAATATATCTTGGCAGCATTGCAATACCCACTGGCATTCTGCAATTCCTTGGCCTCTCTGGCCAGCAGGCGGGTTTATTTTGCTTATATAGGAATATGTTTAATTACCTTGGCTCAGACAGAAGAGATGACTTGAACATGTTCAGAAACACTGAAAACCTCTTTGACAGACACTCTTAGTCAAACAAATTAACTTTGGTAACATTGGAAATCTGATAATATTAGGATAAGATAACTTTTGATCTAGGGATTTAATATTTCCACTGGAGAGAACATTTAAAATTTCTGCTTAACTTTGTGTTAAGCATGTTGAGATTTTGAGAATAGGAAAAAGGGAAAGAAAAGACAGCTTCAGAGAAAAAATTCCCCTGCGTTTGGACTCAGTTGAAAGAACTAGTCAATAGTAATAAAAAAAAAATGTTAGCCACTTCAGGAAAGAAGCTTGAGTATACAGTGAAAACATGTTTGACAAGTTTGAATTATGAATTCCCCTTCCCCAACAACATTCATTGCATCTAGAAGTGGCCTTCATTTAGCAACTGCCTGGTTTAACAATGGTTCATAGTTATGATGGTGATAAAAAAGTAACTTTATGACCAATTCTCCATTTATGATTTTCATAGGACTATGCAGTATGCAGCAAAGAAAACATGAAGTAAGATTATAAGCAGCTGTTGAGATCACTTGGCAACTGCTTTGTTTAATGACCAAGTTGCCAATCTCAGTTTTAGTCACTAAAAAAAGACTGCCTATATTTTCAAGCCAAGACTTGATAGCTTTATCATTTAGTAAGGGAACACAATAAGGGTACAGCTATTACTTTACAAATATAATTAAGATTACGATGAAGTTTTAATTAAATCAAAATACTTAAGATAGGAGCTGACAACCTAACACATTGAGCAGGAATTTTATAACCATTCAGAAAAAAAAAAGAACAGTAAGAAAACAGGAATGAAGAACAAAGATCAGAATAAAGTTTCACCTCATTATCACAATTATCAGCATTTCATCTCCTGCTGAATTCTCTTGTGTATTGTGCAACACAGAGATCCTATATTAGCACATTTTAGGAAACCCTGAGTTTTAAACAGATAGACAAAAACCTTAACTGGGAGACTTGTAATTCTTCCAAAATAGCCAAATGAAAACCGAATATGTTAATATAAAGTAACTACTATACAGTATGTGTGAGGCAAAGAGGAAGAGAAAACTAGGGTGGAAGATTGAATGGAATGTCTGAACATCTGAGTAGGATCAACATGCATTACAATATTTTCTTTTTTTATCCTATCTCTGTTTATGTAAGTTTATATTTTGTTGGTTTCCCTGAAACACAAGTGGGCATCTTTAGGTATGCTGGCAAGTGATGATCCTAGATGACTCCTATCAACCACACTTTTCCTGCCCTTCTGGCTGCTGTGTCTGCCAAAAACTGCATTAGAGAAGGGGCATTCTGCAAGGAAGATGTGACATACATGTCTTTTTCCATAGCATATTTGTTGGTGGGCTATTATGCCTGTGAATGAGGATGATAAGTGTAGTATTCATTTTTGTTATTTGGAGCCCAAAATGGCCTCATATATAAGCTCATATTGATGCTTTTTTCTCCTGAAAACTTAATTGCTTATAATATTGAAGTGATACACTTGAAACATACAAATCCTTGGGCTATCTTCCCAAGTATACATTTGATGAAGAATCAGTTCATATTTGACCAAGCTCAAGAATACTCCCAAGCAGGTATAATTCTAAAAATCTGAACATCAGAAAAAGGGTTGCATTTGGAATGGTGAAATTGCGATCAGAGCACAAAAACTCATTGCATACAATAATTTCGAAACAGCCTAATTGGTCATGTATGGTTAGAAATTCAGAAAGAATAGACATAACTTATTGCATCAAATTTTCCCTGATGTCTTGTATTTCTTTGGAAATGGGGAGAAAAAAATGGCTACTGTCACCCAAGCCCAAGATTCATCTCGGGAGCATCTACACCAACTATGGATAGGTTTTGGAACTGAGCCCACTAGGGGTTCCTCCCCTCTTTATCAGCCTCTGCTTCCCCCAAACGCTTCCGGTGCATTTTCTTTCATCCTTCCTTCCGTTGTGGCACCAAATGATAGGAGCAATTGTTGCAACGACAGCATCTCATGATTGAGTAGGAGGAGGAAGGCACGGCAGGTGTGAAATGGCTGGGCAAAGCATGGGAATGATCTGTTCTTGGCCAACAGTAGCTCTTCTGGGAGTTCCCTGGCTCAGTTTGGCCACCCACTAATGAGCACTGCTGCTGGCCCAGCAGAACTTGCTCCCCCACTCTAGCCAGGCCCATTGAAAATGCAACCTGAGCCAAGTGCAAGAATATTGGCTTGGTCTGTTATGGTCTTCCCTGAGAAATTGAACTGGGAAAAACTAGAGAGCCATTCCTGCTCACTGTGGTGTCAGTGAGCTGGGCCAAGCATGGGATTGATCTCTGCTTGGCTAGCAATAACACCTGTTGGGGTTGGTAGGTCAAATGAGAAATGTTCCACTGCTACCTTCAGTCAGAAGCTCTTTGTTGTAGAAGTCAAAGTTTCTGTTCTCGGTTCTTATCACTTTTACTTAAAACACATGCAGAGAGAGAGAGACAGACAGACATACAGACACACACACACATGGATTAATTTCTTGAGCTAGATTTCTATTCTGAATATGTCACATTTGTGAAAGTAAATACCATTGATCACAATGGGACATAAATTTGAGGAAAGGTTCTTGTTACAGCTTATATCCTACCTTTCCTTATGATGAGGTTCAAGGTTGGTATATGTAGAATCTCTAAACGATCCCACCCAGCACCATTTGCTTTTTCTTTTTTTTTGCAAAATCAATACTGCCTTCAGATCAGAATTGCACTAAAGCATATATAAAGAAGTGTGAAAGGTAACAAGACGTATATTTATTTTCAGTTCTTCTTGTCCCATCCATCCAAACAGAACCTTAATAAAAGGCGTGCACATCCAATTACCAAAAGGTTTAAGGTGAAAGCATAGGATCATTCTGATTTCCAGTTGTGCTTCAAAAACTCAGAAAATCAGAACATCAGCACTGTATATCACACCACAAAAGTAGCCATAAAAGACTTTGCTTAATCTAATTCTTTCTTATGAATCTACGAGTCAAGATCTCCAGAGACAGATACTCAAGAGCTTCACGTTCCCCACTCATTTGATGGTGATGTAATGCTGGCCTGGGTGCAGAATTGCAGCTCTCCCCCACTACTTATTAACCTCTCTGGCTGTCGGAGTAAGCAGCTGCCCTGTCTTAGTTCCTTCTGCAGAATTGCCAATGCAAGTCAAGTCCAAGCGTGTCATTAAAAGCTGTTATGTTCACAGGCAAAGTAATGTTTCTCTTATATCAAGCTGAATGGCTGCCATGACTGACCATTGAGCCCTTTCTGGCACTTGTAGGCCCCAGACTCCTGTCAGCGGGGAGGCTGCCTCATCCCTGCCGTCTGTCAGGATTTGGTCTGCTCTTAGAGGAAGAGTCTTTCACAAAAGGCAACTAGGGTTGCCTCGGCTTTTGTTGCATTTCCCAGCTGCTCCGTATGGTTTGGGTTGCCTGGACAACCTTACAGGCCTTTTCCTGGTTTGGCATGGGGCCCACCTTGTTGACGTCCAGACAGCATCTCCTATCCGATTAATGACATTGCCAGACTTAAAGGCATAAGTAGAAATGATGAGTTGATGTCCAAGGCAAAGCCATGACCTAAGCAAAACTGCCTGATCTCTGGGAAGTGGCCAAGTGAATTTGGCAATGTTTGGTAAACCTGGATTTGAAAGACTCCTTTGCCCTTCTCCCTCATTCTCCCCTCCCCATTTCCTTGGATTGCTGCCCCCACCCCCTCCTTGGCTGAAGCTTTTACATGATGCTCCTGATTCATTTGTCCATCAAACAATGAGCAGGATTTACTTCTGGTCCAGTTAACTTATTTTTTAGCCCTGTTTGGACATGCAAATAGCATCTTGTCTAAAGCCTGATGGGGAGGGGTTGAACTCAGTCTAATTTACTCTATTACATCCAAGTTGAATTCCACCAACAAAGGAGCAGACTGGGGAGAGAAGATGCCCAAAGCAGAGAACTTGCTCTGTTGCAGTTTGTTTTCCTGCTGCCATCACAAAATTCTGCATGACAAAACACCCGGCCTTGCTTTCTAGCTCCATCGAGGTTCCAGATTTCCAATGGAAGAAATGATTTTTCTCCCCTAGGGCAATAGGAAATGCACGGGTTAAAACAACCAGAGCTGAAGGACACAAATATAGGAAGGGGGTGGGAGGAACAAGTGCAAAAGTTGTTGGCATGAAAAACAGTGTATTTTTGCAAAGTTATTGTTATTGCTGTTATCTGAATGTATATAAAAATGGCCATGGTGCAGCAAAACAAGATAAACAATGGAATGAAATTCTCCATGGTAAATATAGAAAACAGTAACATCCTGCATAGTAACAATAAACATGAAAACATTCACTGAAAATAATAAGAACTGTAATATTCTGGTAGTTTAATTAAATTAGTAAATAATAATTAGCTGTAAACAAACTCACAATAATCTCACTCCTGAAATTTATTATGTAAATCCCTCAAAGGGCCTCCAAATAAGATCAATCTTTGGTGCTTTCCCTTTGGTATTTTCTCATCATGCTGGGTCATCTGGCTCATAAGCCTGTAGCTTTTTAGGACCTGTAGCTCTTTAGGTATGGTTAAACTACCGTTTTATCTAACTTTTATCTTTAATCTTTATCTCTGCTTAATTTAATTTAATTTCCATGTGGCTAAATTTAGGAAAGGTAAAGATTAAAAATAATTGTTACATAAAATTGCATATTTATGTATCACTTCCTTGTACATTCCAAATTATTTTGTGTTACGAACCGGTAATAAAACCAGCAACAAGGGTAGTTCTTGACTTTCAACCACAATTGAATCCAACATTTCTATTGTTAAGTAAAGAGATAGTTATTAAGTGAGTTTTGCTCCATTGTATGATCTTTCCTGCTATAGTTGTTAAGTGAATCACTGCAGTGGTTAAGTTAGTAACACAGTTGTTAAATGAATCCGGTTTCCCCATTGACTTTATTTGTCAGAAGATCACAAAAAGTGATCTGATGGCCCCCGGACACTGTAACCGTCCTAAATATGAACCAGTTGCCAAACTTCTGAATTTTGATCACGTGACCATGGAGATGCTGCAATGCCAACCAATCATAAATGTGAAAAACAGTCTTAAGTTGTTCTTTTCCAGTGCCGTTTCAACTTTGGTCACTAAATGATTAGTTGTAAATCAAAGACTATCTGTAAACCATTTCTAACAGGGTTCTATTTGTTTCTTTTATTATTCTAAAAGAGAAAGTAAACTGCTACAGTACTGAGAAACAAAGGGAAATGATGACTAGCAAAAGCAACAATTTTGTGAGGCATTTTGTTTTTTTATTGATGCAGATGTAATATTTGTCTCCATAATCCTTTTAGATGATGATGGTAAGCAAGCACGTAGCTCTGTTCCCCCACGCACGCACGCGCGCGCACACACACACACACACAAACCTTCCAAGTGATGTCAGCTATATTTACTGTAACTTTGTCTTCTCATAAATGAAACACCACGTGAGATACATTCATTTTATCCTCTGAATTATCTAATTGATAGGACACCTCAGGGCTGTTTCACAGGGCATTGAGGTCTTTTTAAGAGTACTTTAAATGAACCAAATAGAAGTCAAGAAAAATTCAGATAACATCTACTTTATTTGCAAGTGGCAAAAATTATTTTTTTAAAACTTTGCAAAGAAAAGTATTGCACCTCTTGTAGCAATTTTTACAAGTTTTTGTGCAATTTTATCAGATAGAATTGCAGTTTACTGGAATATTATCTTCTTTATTGCTGAAAATCACAGAATAACATTTACTGAAGACCAGAAGTGGGTTGCTCCGGGTTCGGCTGAACCGGTAGTGAAATTCAGGCCTGGGTTGCAGAACTGGCAGCGACCCAGACCTGCCATGCTTCCTCACCACCGCCATTTTGGTTTTTAGTGACAGCGCGTGCACAGTTCACTGTAAATTATTCTGTGCATCCGCGAAGAACAATTTACAATGAACAGCACGTGCGTGCGTGCATTATGAACCTGTAGTAAAACTGGTAAGAACCCACCCCTGCACAAGACCCAATCACTGCTTCTTCACTGTTCTTGTAGAATGACGAGAAATCCCCATTTAATATGTCTTGACTACCCCGGGGAAAGGCAGGCTATAAATTGAGCCTGGAAATGTTTTAATTTATCTCAATCTTTTCAGATTCAACTGAGGCACCCATTTTTTCTAAGACCAGTACATTCTTGGGGGTAAGGACAAATACACTTTAAGCAGATTTCAAATGTGAAACTAACATCTTTCACATTATAAGGGCTTATTTGCACTGCATTTTTCACAGTTACCCAGATATTTGATTATTATTATTTTTGGCAGAGATGGATAAGATCCTGCTTCAAGTCCCAGTTCAGTCATAAAAGTCTGTTCGGGACATTGCTCTTCAGCCCAGCCTGCCTTATAAAGTGTTTGTGGTGATAAATGGAATTCAAAGCAAATCCTGTACAGTATGCCTGATTTCCTTTGAAGAGTATAATCTGAATTAATACACCCAGTTGACCTTTGGTGATAAACTCTTAATTTTGATCCTTGATACTTGTCATGAACTAAATATTCATGACTTCCTCTATATTTTCTAATTAGCTGAATTAGTACACCTGTCCATATTGTGGTTTTTGTTTCACTGGATAAGTCATAATGGGCTAGCTTCACACAATGTAATTCCTAAGCAATCCATAAGATGATTTATGATGCTGTTTGAACAAATCAGTTATATCAGTCTTCTAGCTCTCTTCTTGAATAGTTTTCATCCTATATAGCAGGGGTCTCCAACCTTGGCAACTTTAAGACTTGTGGATTTCCACTCCCAGAAATCCTCAGCCAAAGCTGGCTAAGGATTTCTGGGAGTTGAAGTCCACAAGTTTTAAAGTTGCCAAGGTTGGAGACCCCTGCTATATAGGATAGTGATCCCAGTCTTAAGAAGAAGCAATGTTGCTCACGGACCTGGAATCTTTTAGTTCTTGGTATCACGCTCACTTGCCATTACTTTATTTCTTTAAAATTAGCCTACATGTCTACACATGTCAGTTAATTACTTCTTGCATATTGATGAGTTGCAGATCCAAGTGTCTGTTTTCTTCTATTTCATGAAAGCTTCCTTGTGATCTGGTGATGGTTTCTCTTTGCCACAGGTGACTAGACAAATATATTTGTACAAGCTCAACCACAAGCATTTTTTTTTCTGTCTGTCTGGTTTCCCCCACCAGTTTGAGAAATTTAAAAGGCACTTTTAGACTGTAGAGGTAATCCTTAACTTACAACCACAGTTGAGCCTAGAGTGTATGTTGCTAAGTAAGAGGAAATGTGTTAAGTGAGTTGAGTTTTGCCCCATTTTATGACTTTTCTTGCCACATCTATTAAGTGAATCACTGTGGTTGTTAAATTAGTAACATGGATCTGGCTTCCCCATTGACTTTGCTTGTTAGAAGGTCATAAAAGATGATCATAGGACCCCACTACAATGCAACCGTCATAAATACGAACGAGTTGTGAAGCATCCAAATGTAAATCACGTGACCATGGGATGCTGCAACGGTCATTAGTGTGAAAAATAATCATGTCACTTTTTTCAGTGGTGCTGTAACTTTGAACAGTCACTAAATGAACTGTTGTTGTAAGTCAAGGACTACCTGTAATATACACTGCATTTATTTATGTTGCTCACCAGATACAAAAAAATTCACCTAGTTCCAGTTTTGGTCATGTAAAAGCCATTCGGGGTTAGTTTTGTTGCTGTTTTTTAAAAGCAAGCAATTGTGATTATGCTGTGTTTGCACAATGCTTATTGATGTGGAAAGATGATACCGAAACAATATCATGGAATTAATGTGCAGTCTTTTTTTATATCTTTGATTTTTGCCTCATCTTGTGAGGACCTGCCACAACAAAGTTTCCTGTGCTGTGGTCATTCAGTTAGCATCACTAAGGGAGAGGTTCTTAATGCGTCTTTAAGAAGTGGTTGGTTTCTGCCACTTCACAAACTGATTTTGATCATATGCCAGCTTTACTTACATCAGCAGCACTGGGCTCCTCAAAAGAGTGTAATTAACATCTGGGAAAAATACAAGAGTGAAAAGGGATGGGCAATTTTTTTAAAAAAACACTATAAAAATTTTGGGTAAAAGAGAAAGCCCAAGACTGTTTTGGAAATAGTTGTTTTACTTTTTGTGAAACCATCTTTGTCTTTTCCTTCAATTCTAACATTGAAGTCATTTGAACTATGAGCAAGCGTGCATCTAATAATAGAGACTTGTTACTTAGGAATGGTCAATCAGAAGCTGGTTTCGCCATTAAATAGCATGTTTCCTGTCCATATATAGCACAATAAGGTTACATTTGAAGAAAGGTTGCAAATAATTTTATATTTTATTGTACTGAATATGCATTGACTTGAGAATATTATTTTGGAAAACAAGAAGCAGGACACCCAGTCACCCAAAGTAATTCAGACTAATTCAATTAAAAAAATGTTTCATTCTCTCATCCCTTCTGTTTTTTATTTCTATATTCCAAATTACAGAATAAAGGTAGTATCAGTATCAGTAATTGGAAAAGTAATCCTATTCTTCCATACAAAAACACGTTGCTCAATGCTGCTCAATAATCATGTTGCTGAAATAAGGTGTTTTTCACATTTAAGCTATAACTATATAATGCAAAGTTGGATCAAAAATCTTAGGATTTGTGGAAATATTCATCCCCCTTTCTGTGCTATAGTTTGTTTTATGGTTGCCTTGTTGCTATGTTAGTTCATCTTCCTCCCTTCTACAATCAAAGCCAGGAATTTTTGTTGGCTTCTCAGATGATCCTGTAGATTGCATTAAAAAAAGAGAATCAAATCCTCTTATTCTTCCATCTAATTTATTTTACTTTTCTTTATTTCTATGCTGTTCTGCACAAATTCAGTTTTTCTTCCTGATTCTGGACAGCTTTGTAAGAAAGTTAGGCAGCCAAGGAATTCTAGAATGAATGCCTAAAACGTCTTGAATTTGTTCCAGTGTAAGCTGAAAAACTAAATGTGGAAGTGAATTTCCTGAGTCTTGAAAGTTAATAATTTCCTGACTTCTGGGGCTAAAAGTATGGCAGGAAGATCTAATAGCCCATATTTAAAACATACCAGTTCCTCATAATGGAAAAATTGGCAAATAGGAGTATTAACAATTATATATGTATATATATAGGAACAAGGTATGTCAATTATGTGTAGACTGAATGCAGTCACCAATCTGGGATATTCGTTTTTCCTTTATTCTTCAAAATGGTAACCACATTTTCTCCAGGACTGCAAAGAACTCTGATTATTTGAGTAGGATGAAACAGCCTCTTCTGAAATAATTGATTCTACTGCAAGACTAATTTAGAAATGTTAAATTCTTGCTAGAATAATTAAGAGGCTTTTTATTTACTTCTGAGCTCACTCACACAACCGGTCAGTCCGTTGTGTATGCGTGTTTGTCATTTCTTTCTTTTACCCTATCTCCAATCTTGCCCAAAGAACAAATAGCAAATAGCCTACAAAGCTAGTTGCCAATTGGCATCTTCTGCTCACTAATTAGTCTGTTTCATGATTGTTAATTGAAGCTGCATGTATGGAGTTTGTGTGCTGATTGCTTTAGGGATTTAGCCACAGAATTTCAAACATGAGAATAAATAAATAAATAGAAAGCTCCATTACTGTATGCTTTCTTTACAAAAACACATTGCCTGTTTTCCTTTGCAGGCAGTCCATGTGGCCACCAGGTGTTTTTGTCACCAGCTTAAAATTCCTGCCAGTGACTATTTTCTACCCTCTATGCCAGTGTTTCTCATTCTTGGTAACTTTGAGATGTGTGGACTTAAAGCTCTGGAATGCCTGATAGTTAAAGTCTATACTGTATATCTCAAACTTGTCAGGGTTGAGAAACACTATTCTATGCATCTTATCTACTATATCAAAACTGGTGCATCGGTCCAGGAAGCTTAATTTTGGCTGCTAAAATTGTCAGTATTCAACATCTTGCATGGTCAACCTAATTATTGCATATGGTAATGGGTTAAAAAAAGATTGCTCCCTTGTTTAAACATTTCTGATCTGTGCCAAAAACACAATTTTCATGTGCCTTAAAAAAAATTAAACAAGCAATGCCTTTTCCTTGTGCCTTTCATAGAGGGACTGCTTTATGTCAGGGTTCACCAAAGTGGTCAGTATTGTCCCCCAAAGGTCAATATATTCTCGTATACATGTAATAAATGATTGGGGCTCAATGAACAGTCTGAAACGTCATGAAAAGGTTAATAAGCTTAAAGAGTTTTGAGGCCCCTGCTTTGTCTGAAAAGACTGTAACAGTAGTGGTTTCTCAAAGCCCAAATGAATCCTTGTTGTTATATCTAAGTGTTCTAATGAACATAGTGCAAGTAACTAGCAACCCATACTTTCCAATTCCTATATTGAAGGGGATTTAAACTAGGAGTTTGGCCTTTTCAGTGGTAGCCCCCACATTGTGGAACATGTTTCCCCAGAAGATATGATTGGATTCCACCATCTCCTAATTTAGGTAGGTCTTAAAACCAACTTGTTTCATCAGGCTTTTAGACTTTAAGATAATTATGTCTTAGTGGAAGAGGTATATTGGGTTTCTATTTTTGGGGGTATTGTTGACAAGAGGAATTGCTGCGATTATTGTTTAATGTTGTATGGTTCCTGCTATGCACAGTATATATGTGAGTGTATGAAAATGAAAAAATGGAAAATAAAAACCTTTTACAGGGGGAAAAAAAAGAAAGAAAAAAGATAAAGAGTAAAAAAAAAGATAATTATGCGTGTCCATTTATTATTAATTTTATGACGCCTAGAGTTATATAATTTTATGACACCTAGAGTTATTATATTCTTTTTATTAAACCAAAATGGTTCCTAAAGATATAAAATAAATGTGCATAGGACTATAAATTAGAGGTGTCAAGTATGTTGACTCATGGAAGAGTAAGCCGGCTAATAGCAACTGCTTGACCTTTTGCTTTTCCATGGACACAGATCTATGCTTTCTTTTAATATTGTGTCTGAATGGAAGAACTCTAGCTTGTTCTTGTCTTCAAACATAAGAGTTATATTCTTTGGCTTATGACTCTGGTTTATTAGCAGATAAACAAACCCCACCTTCTGATTTCTTTGCAACACTAAACAAACCACAGCCAAGACTTCCATGGTTTAATAGAATTGGAAGGGACCTTGGTGGTCTTCTAGTCCACAGTTTCCCAATCTTTTCGGCTTTACAGACCGGTCAGAGTGGGGTGGGGGAGATGGTTTTCGGATTGTAGTGGGCAAGTGCTCTCTCTCTCACGCAGCTCCATTTGCACTGATTAATTGTTCTTACTTTCAGAAAAAATCTCTTTAATTGTAGGTTGGATATCTCTTTAATAATCTTCCATCCATTTGCAACAACCAAAGAGCATGCCTAGGCATATTAACTCATTCATACTAAGCTAAAATTCTTCAGAATTCTGGCTTATGGGGATACTGCATGTTAATTCAGGGAATAGTAACACTCGCCTAAGCCAAATATTTTGTATGCACCTCCTGCCATAAAGCTGCTGGAATATTTTGATTTATAAATGCAGTGAAGCCTTTGAATGGAATGTGATCAAGAACATTAGCTCAGTTAAATCCTTTCCCAACATGGCTGTAAACTTGGAGTCATCGGTAAATAAATAGAAGAGTAGAAAGTTGTAGTTGGTTTCAGCCACAAGAAGAATGCCAGGCTATCAGTTGCATCCTTAAATGCCACCAAAATTAAATGAAAATCAACACCTTTAAAAAGGTCAACATTTCTCATGAGGCTTAAATACGAGGTTGATTTTGACATATGACTAATCACCAATCTAACATCCAGGATCAGGTTACAGGAGGCCGTTTCACAGGAAGCGCATTACAATCTAGATTCAAATCAGATATTGCAGAAAGGCCAAGATGATATGAATAATTATTGAGATAAGGGCGGGGGTGGGGAATTAAGCCTGCCTAAGAAGGGAGGGGCCCCTCCCCTTTAGCTAAAATGCCAATGAATATGAAAGTTTATTTTTTGATAATAAACATTTATCTCTCTCCCCGCCCCTATCCCACCCTTTTTTTTCTTGCTAGGATGAACTTGACCTTACGGATAAGCATAGAGAAGCCATGTTTGCTCTACCAGCAGAAAAGAAATGGCAGATCTATTGCAGTAAGAAAAAGGTAAGACCTTTGAAGTATGCTTCCTCCATGTTACAAGCAGTCCTTGACTTATGACCGTTCATTTAGTAACCATTTGAGGTTATAAGGACACTGAGAAAGTGGTCTTGCATTTACAACCATGACAGTATCCTCATGGTCACGTGATCAAATTTTGGGTGCAAATAGAACTAATATGTATTTACAATGGTTGAGGCATCCTTGGGTCATGTGATCGCCATTTGCCACCTTCCAAGTCAACTCCAGACAAGGAAAGTAAATTGGGGAAGTCAGATTCCCCAATGACATGATTTGTGACATGATTCATTTAACAACTGTAGTAATTCACTTAACCATGGCAAAAAAGACAAAATAAGATAAAATTTGGCATGATTACTTAACAACTGCCATGCTTAACTGGTCCCAGTTGTGGTCACAAGTCAAGGACCGCCTGCATTTTTCTTTTTCTTATACTTTTGTTCCTTTTTTTCTGAGAAACAAGAAAGAAAAAAATGCTTCAAAATGCTTTTGAATCAGTTTGAAGAAACAGGAGGAAATTTATTCTGTCCTGCAAATGCATAGACCAGATCATAAGATTCCAAACTAGCATGATTATTTGTATCCTGAGAGTTTATTCACAAATGCAATAAAATTACATTACAATAATTTAAAATTCTAATGAAGCAGCATGTAACATAAATCACTCTGGACATAATATTTATTCTATTCATTCTTCATTGCACAGATGTAATTCTGTAGTATTTTGTCAGCAATACAGAATTTTAGCTACATTACATATCACCTTAAACTTATTGTTTGGCAAGAGAAAAGCATCGTGTCTAAGTGTCCTGGCATATCATCCAACCAATCTTCTTTTTAAAAAGAAAGACTAGATCAGGTAGCACATATATTGACTGCTTTTGACCACATATTTCATCAGTCAGAGAGGGATTTAGCTAGGTTTTGTTAGCTTCAACCTTGATTAGAGGGTTTTTTGGGGAGGGGGTGTTAATGGAAGGTAGCATGTGGTAGTATCTGATTAGTTTAGGATCTAGTGCATTAGGTGAACCTAAAAATTAGGTTAATTCAATGGCCAGATATGCAAATATGAGAACACAGCCATTGGGAAATAATGGCAGTTCATCAAGAGTTGCTTCAACAATGGGATGGGTGACAGATAAATTTAATCAATAAGTTAAGTTCAATTTTTTTATTATCTGTGGTCTTCCTTAGGCTTGCACTTTATATTTGATCTCCAGAAGGTGCTTTGAAGTGCAAAGGAAGACAAATATATCTCTAGACTGCAACCCTTTAAAACAGCCGTACTTTCTGCTGGAATTATACAATGATTTTGCAAGGGTTTCATGTAATTGTGAGGAAGATGCAGTTATTTTAAAATATAGGAGATAAATGCTATATTTGCACTCGCACACACTCTGAAACACTTTGGGGAGAGTGAATCTGAATTGTTGCATTCTTCTAGTATCCTTGTTCCACATACTTTTGCTTCCATACTGAACACTTTTTAATAGAAGACTCTGCTATTTCAGGATTGTGTTCAGAGACCGGAGAACTCTTGGGATCTGGTGGGATAAAAATATCTTCCAAACAAATTAATACGATTTAGTAGGAAAAAAGACAGAATTGTAAAATGCAGCCCTCTAAAGGCCAATGTACTAATGTCATGTATGCTGTTTGTAACTCCATGGCCAAATGTAGCATAAATGAAACAGAATTATGTTTTAGAGGAAAAGCAAAATTATCTCATTGCCAGTTCTCATTATCAATTGGATTTAATAGAATCTGTATTGTCTCTGCTTTGAGGCGGGTAACATAGCTAACTGGCAAGCCAAGAGCAACTAAGCAAAAAAATAAAAATTTGGTTTAGAAAGTTATAAGTGTATCATTTATCATTTTCTGAGACAGACCATTTGGGTTATAACCCATCAAAATGTTTTAGGATCTGTGGACAATGAAACATTTGTAGAGGTAAGATGGATGAAGATGAGAATAGTTGTTTCCCAGGATTCAGGAAGGGAAGGGGAAAACTTATTTGCTGAAATTTCAGCATAAACAGCATACATAATTTCAGCATACATAAAATAATGTAATGTAATCTGAAAGAAAAACAGCTCAAGAACAAGAAAGACCCATTTTATAGTGGAATGAATTGTCTAGAGCAGTGATGGCTAAACTTTTTGTTGTCGTGTGATGAAAGTGTGTGCATGCAATTGCGCACATGCCCTCACCCATAATGCAATACATGCATGACACCCATACACACACATACATGCGTGCCCCCTATGCTCCCCCAACCCCGTGCATGCGCCTCGTCCCCCCTTGCCCATTTTTGGCTTCCAGGTTGGTGCAGGAGGCTTTCCAGGCCCAAAACATGGCGTGGGGGACTGCACGCACCCTCCCACACCCCATTTTGGGCCTGGAAGGCCTCCTGCACCAACGTGGAAGCCAAAATGGGGCATGGGGGCTCTGCACAAGGCCCTGAAATGCAATGCGAGCACCCCATGCATGTGCCCCATCCCCTGTGCATGCATGGCAGAGACTGAAGACCAGCTGGCCAGAGGAAGCGTGCACTCATGCGCAGTGGAGCTGGGCTGGGATGACTATTGGCATGGCCCCAGAGAGGGCTCTGTGTGCCACCTGTGGCACACGTGCCATGGGTTCACCATCACGGGTCTAGAGCAGCTGAAGATGTGTGGCTTTCAACTCTCAGAATTCCCCAGCCAGAAGGGAGATGAAGTTCACACATCTAGCCAAGGGGGAGAAACACAGACCTAGAGATAATTCGGAAACATCTTCATTAGAAGTTTTTTTTCCAAGCAAAAAATAGGCCTGTTTTTAGGCACATGTTTCAGCTGTAGATCAGGGAAAGTTTTTAGGTCAGGACTTCCTTGGTCTTATGATTCTCTAAACGACATCACCCATCATTCATGATCATTTGCTGTGCTAGTTTGGAACTATGAGACTTTGTCTCTAATCAGTCTAAACATCACCAGGCTCAGGAAGTGATGATTGAACTATTGAACCCTTTTCAGTTCAAATTCTGTGTATCTAAAAAAGAAAAACTTGTGAGCTGTGGCTCGTCTTTTTTATGTTCATTTTATTTCTTGTTGAAATATTAGTTGTGCAAAAGTTAATGTTCTATTTCTGTGTCAAAATAAAGGCAATCTAAGTGGATTTTGAGTAAATGGATTTTGAACAGAATAAATATTAAGCCGAAGGCTTCCTCAAGTAAAGATCGGTGTCCACTGACTACATGAGATATTATGGTGATCTAATAGTGCTCAAATGGGAAGGAGGCTTGGCTTTTTCAGATTCAGGCAAGTGGGGTTACCTGCTTCCATCTGCTGCAGATCGATCATAAACTAAAATCTTATTGTAAATATGATAAGACCATTCTTTTCCCCACTTTTTTTCTGGCATCCCACTCACACAATACAGATACTCCTCAGCTTACAACAGTTTGTTTAGTGATGGTTCAAAGTTGAAACACTGACAAATGCTTTTATGACTGGTCCTCACACTTATGACCATTGCAGCATGATCACCTGATCAAAATTTGGGCACTTGGCAACCAGCATGCATTTATGATGGCTGCAGCATCCCAAAGTCATGTGATTGCTATTGGTGACAGCTGGCTTACAATAATTAAGTCAGTGGGGGAAGGTGGATTGGCTTAATGGCCATGTGCAATTCACTTAATAATGTCTGTTATTTGATTAACAACTGTGGCAAAAAAGATCTCAAATCCAGCAAAATTCACTTAACAGCTTTGTTTAATAGTGGAAATTCTACCCCAGTTGTGGTTGTAAGTTGAGGATTCACTGTAATTCAAACCTTTGGAATTTCCTCTTCATAGGCAGTACAGTCCCCATCACAATATGCAGTATTGCTGTTTTATTTTTTTAACTCCCATCGAAAACAGCAACCTGCCCTACTACTGACAGCTGCACTTCAGAAATTCAAAAGCCGCTAAAGAGGGACACCTGCAGACATTGACTTGCCCATCTGTGCTTATGGTATTGGAAGAATTTAAAGAACAATAAATACAGGCAACATGACAGGGAATGTCCATCAGCTGTATACCTCTTTTTTATGGTCAGAACTGGCTGCTTCTGAAAACGGAATGGCAGATTTGCTGGGTTCATCAAGACAATGGTATTTAAATTGAATAACAGGAACCAGCTGCTGTGAAAGGACCTCCTATCTTTGTGCCACAGTGTCTAACATAGTTTCCATAACTATCATGATCTTGAAGGGGGGGGGGTGAACAGAGAAAAGTATCTGAATTTTGCAGAAATCTGAATGGTGTTATGATAGCTTTCAGCAGACAGTGAAACTCAGTTCATAGCTTTTTGTGACCTGCTTTTGAACTTTTCAAAAGAACCTGGTTGTCATTGAGATTGGATGCTGACCAGCTTTGTCCTGTTATGACAGAAGAGTTCTTTCTCTTATGTTAAAATAATGAGATAAATGGAACCTTTAGGCCTTCATTCACAAATCTATCCATTAGTTTGTTTAGGACGGTGACTTGGCCATGAGCATCAGTGGTCAAGGATTAAATCTGTTTTAATGCATCGTAATAGGGACGCAGTGGGTCAGTAGCTAAGACACTGAGCTTATCGATCAGAAAGGTCAGCAGTTTGGCGGTTCGAATCCCTAGCGCTATGTAATGGAGTGAGCTCCCATTATTGCCCCAGCTTCTGCCAACCTAGCAGTTCGAAAGCATGTAAAAATTCAAGTAAAAAAATAGGGATCACCTTTGATGGGAAGGTAAATGGGAATGTTCCGTGCACCTTCGGTGTTTAGTCATACTGGCCACATGACCACGAGGTGTCTTCAGACAGCGCTGGCTCTTTAGCTCTGAAATGGAGATGAGCACCACCCCCTAGAATCATGAACGACTAGCACATATGTGTGAGGGGAACCTTTACCTTTACCTTAAGGCATCAGAAATATTGAAATAAATATTGAATTCCAGAGAAATGTCAGAATGAGACAGCATATCAGTCTCTCTCTCCCTCCCTCCCTCTCTCTCTCTGCTTACCAATGCTTTTCAGCTTCAATGTTGTTGAGGGTGGCTGTCCTGTTAAATTACAGATAGTCTTCAACTTACAATTGGGGCCAAAATGTATGTTGCTAAGTGAGAAATTTGTTGTGAATTTTGCCCCATTTTATCACTTTTATTACTCCATTCGTTAAGTGAATCACTGCAGTTGTTAAATTAATATCATAGTTGTCCCAAAGGTGCTTTTTTCAGGAGGCAACTGAACTTTTTTGTTTTTTCTTTGAACATGTTTTGCTTCTCATCCAAGAAGCTTCTTCATGCAAATGGCCAGCTGTCTGCAAGGGATATAAATCCTTCCACTATCCAGTCAGAGCGGAAGAAGCTTCTTGGATGAGAAGCAAAAAGTCTTCAAAGAAAAAAAAAACAAGAAAGTCGAGTTGCCTCCTGAAAAAGCACCTTTCGGACAATCATGATGTGGATGACTGAGAATCTCTACAGACTTTTAGTAACAAGGCTGTTAAGTGAATCTGGTTTCTCCATTAACTTTGTTTGTCAGAAAGTCACATATTCCCGGGACACTGCCACCATCGTAAATCTGAGTCAGTTGTCAAGCATCTGAATCACATGACCACAGGGATGCTGAAATGGTCATAAGTGTGAAAAATGGTCATAAATCACTTTTTTCAATCCTGTTGTAAGTTCAAACGGTCACTAAATGAACTGTTGTAAATCAAGGATTATCTGTAGTTGGATTGCTGAGTTTACTTGTAAAACAGTGTTAGCAGTATCAGATACATACAGCATAGAACCAACATGCCATTTTAATGACATCCACTGAGATACGCTAAAACGTCATGCCCACAAGTGTAGCTTTAAAGGCATAGGAATTGTATAAGTTGAGAATGGAGAATTTCCAGATTCATTCTGTCTCATTAGGATTCAGCTTGAGTCTGTTTTTCCTTGGGCAGGAATTCCACCACATCACCTGTTCAACCAGAGATGGAGATGTATAATTGGACATCATCCATTTATTAATGGCAGGTCACACAACAGAGGTGGGGTGGCGGTGAGGTGAACAACACTTGTAACGCATCATGTCAGTTCTTCTGCACTTGACCGATAAGCGTGTATTCTCCACTGCTGAAAGTCAACCTTTGGTCATCTCCATAGCGTTTTTCATGGGGGCTGGAGAGGGAATCAATCTATAGAGTATTCTGTTCATTTCCTCGGGATTCACTGACTCAAAATGATCCCCCAAAACCACACTAAACAAAGCTCCCATCTTTATTTTAACTTGCTGAGCTGGCATGCAACTCTTAGATGTGAGTTATTTTGTTCTCCAGGTGACCCAATTGCAAGTCTTTCTCTCAAAGTTTACTTGGTAAAGGTAGAGTAAGTGATAAACATGCCAGGTGACTATCAAAGGTGGTGAAATAAGTTTACTTTGCTGCTCTTATTAGCTTCATTTTCCACTTTGGTCACATCCATTCTTCAACTATGCCAGTATCATCTAGGTTTCTCTTCTGATGCCTCAGAAGTATTCTCTAAAGAAGTTCCTCCAGAACTTCTTCAAGAGAACTCCCAAGCAACCTTTGGAAATTTACAAATCAATTTAGCAATTGAGTGCAGATTGTTTAAATAGGTCTCTCCCCTCCCAACTATAGCATTTGAAAACTCAGCAGAACAACATGATCGGAGTGTAACCTGACTATTCTCACATCACATCTCAGGTGCTCCAAGATCTAATGTAAAGCCTCCTATGTGGGTTGTGTCAGTGATCATCTGGGATAACCCCATGATTATTCTGGTAGCCATAGTCTGATGAGTTGCCTCCTCTCTCTAAGAAGATAAAGTCCTTTCATACTAAAAGCCTGGGGTATTACCGCCACCCTGACCAAAAAAGAGGTCCGCAGCAGCCTGTGAAGCAGCTTTTTGCTAAAGTGTAGCCACAAACCAGGCTTCCCACTTAGTTATCTGCAAAAGAGTACCTTTGGTTTGCTGGAGATTTTCTGAGATGACATCCAGCAGTCTTACTATCTTGGGGTCATTGCTATTGCAATATCTGAAACCCAGAAAGACACATCTACGTGGGAGAGACTTTTGCAGGATTCAATCTGGGTCAGTCACTGGGACCAGAAGTTTTGTTCTTCAGAGCTTTTGGGCTCATGCTGGAACCCATCTTCAGGGAACTTCTCTCTAGCAGAGTTTGGGCTGTTCTGGGCGTGGTATTTATAGTGCCTAAAGTGGCTTTTTAGATGTTGATTGGGGTGTGTTGATGACTGGCTTTTAAGTCATTAGCTGTCTTTTGCTTGTTTTGCCCATCCCTTGCCTTCTAAGTATTGGTGGTAAGTATTAACTAGGCTGGTCATAAATCAACATTCCTGTTGACTGATGAGAGGGGCCTGTTTCCCAGGTTTCAATCACTGTCTGTTTTTGTGCCTGCTCGTCCAACAATCTTGGAGCTGCAAAATTGAATGTGTGACCTTGAGAGTGACTTTTGCCCACGGTAATATATGCCAGGTCTGCCCTCTTATCCACCATTTATTTTTGATTGAGGAATGTTTTATTACAGGCACCCTTGGCATTTAGAAACATCAATTAGAACCTCTGTCTCTTCTCTACATTAACCTTTGCACATTTGGTGCCCCAATGGTTCAGGTAGTTTAGATTCATGAATAATCAAAGAACACCCCCCCCCTCCTAATGATGAGAAGCCAAAACAGTCCTAATTCAGAAAAATCAGAATATATATATAATTGTAGAAATAAATGGTAGCTGGTTTGGCTGCTTAAAATGAGAAATCAACAGGAAGAAAAGGTTAATTCTTTAGAAGCCCAAGTCCATGTGCAATGACCCAAAACAAGAATGCAAGTATAGTTTCAGTATAATTTCCAATAAATAGAACAGTTGTTCTGTGGCTCCAGTTGAGAGGCGGATTTTCGGATTATGATAACAGCCTTTGAAGTCATTTTAGGCCAGTGCGTGACCCTAATAAGAAAGGGAAATGAGGCTAGAAAGATTGCCTTGTCAGGGAGATAAAATACAGATCTGAAAGTAATATCGTTGTGGGTGGATTTGATTTGCAGCCAATCCCAGTGTGCTTTCTTCTCAACTAAGCTTCATAATTCCTAGAAAACATGTCACTAGGTGAAGAAAATCATTTCAAGTTCCTTTACAGTCAGGTCTGAAAAAAAGTGAAATATATTCTGTGTTTTGTATGGAAGGTGGGGAGAGTATTGGCTTTCATTTGGATAATGACTTTCTAATTAATGAACGGTTCGTCCACATATCATTATGGAAATATAGCACTTGTTTCAACAGTGTGTGTGTGGGTGTGTGGGTGTGTGTTTGTATCCATATCTTTGATAATTTGGTGAAGAGAAGACTGAAAATAGAAAATCCAATACCCAGCTCTGAGTCATGGCAATCCAGCCTCTTATTTTCTCATATCTTATCCTACAGAATTCTGATCCCAAATTGCCAGTCAAAACCATTGTGGTTTTTGAATGTCCCAGTTTCAGTTAAGAACGTGCTTGAAACTGAAGATTCAAACCTGATGGTGGGATTTCAGAAATAGCTCCGTGTTTTGGAAGCTTATCAAATTGAGATTCTAGATGTTGACATGTGGTAAGGATGCAATGATTTGTGAGAACCATTTTCCTCAGATGGATTTTAGTTTAGTTTATCCCAGCTGAAGAGGTTATATCAGTAAAAAGAGAGCCAATTGGGTGTAGTCCTTTAGGCACCAGTTTAGTAACCAGGAAACCATGAGTTCTGTTCCCACCTTCATCATGAAGCTAGCTGTGTGACCTTGGACCTGTCACTCTTTTTCAGCCTTAGCAAGGAAGGAAGAAATGGCAAATCTCTTCTGAAAATATTACTAAGGAAACTGCAGGGGCTAGTCCAGGGGTCTGCAACCTTAAACACTCAAAGAGCCATTTGGACCTGTTTTGCACAGAAAGAAAACACGGAGCCACAAAACCTGGTTGGGCATGGTCAACTCAATGTCACTCCCACCCAGTCACATGACACATACACCCCAGCCACGCCTACCCAGGTTTTGTGGCTGAGGTGTTTTCTGTGGGAATTGCATCTTTTTCTTTCCCACCCTGCCTCCCACCCTCTCTTGTTTTTTTCTCTTTTCTTCTCCCTATCGCCTCCTTCCTCCCTCTCTTCCTTTCTTTCTTTTCTCGCCCCTTGTCTTTCTTGTTTCTCTCTTTTCCCTCTCTCATTCTGTCCCTCAAGCTCTCATGTCTGTGTCCCTCTCCCTCTCTCTCCCTCCTCCTCTCTCTCATTTCTCTCTTTTTCCTCTCTCATTCTCTCCCTCCAGCTCTCTCATGTCTGTGTCCCTCTCCCTCTCTCTCCCTCCTCCTCTCTCTCATTTCTCTCTTTTTCCTCTCATTCTCTCACATCATCATTTTCTCATTTCTCTCTCTCTTCTTCTCCTCTTTTCTCTCTCTCTCATTGAAAGAGGTTGCAGAGACCTGGCCTAGTCCAAGCAATCACCAGAAATTAAGACAAATTTGAAGGGAGAGAAAAGAAAAGAACATTCTGTTATTTGGTTTGAGCTCAGTTAGAGAAAAACCCATTCCAAATAACCCATAGATATGTGTTTTGCAAGGGTGGAGGAAATGTTAAGTCTTCTTCACATAGGCATTGGTAATCTAGAAATAGCCTTCCAAGCTTCATTGCAATCTTTATTCTTTATAATGTTAGGCAATGATAAAAACAGAAATTGATTTTTGTAACATTAAAAGATGGACCCCACTCACTAGAAATGTCTATTCTCTTATTACAGATCATTATTGTAACTATTTTCCAAGATTATTTTTTCTTTTTCTAAATGACTGCGCATGCAGGCTGTTTGAAAAACGAGAAATGAGAATAGGGAATGATAAACAATGAGAAATAGCCCTAGAATTGCTTAGGCTATAGATACATTTTAACACTGAAGTGCAAACAGAAAGACTAAAATCACTGACCAGTTTAGCTGGATTTTATGAAACGAGAGACTTCTCTTCTAATCTTTTGGAAAAGCTTTATTAAATTGCAGCAAGTACTGATATAACAAAAATATGCACATCAACTCTTGAAGCAGTACTACTCTATGAGTATGCCTATTCTACTCCCCTCCCCATTTATTTTTGGAGAACTTGGCATCTTTTGTATAAATTGTTTTTTAAGATGATGGATTTAAGTAACAACTATAATATTAGCAACTGTCTTGCAAAAATGAAAACAATTTCTCATAGTCATGCACATACACTGAGCCAATTCAAGATTCAAGCTAAATTGCCTTTTGTGTGTTAAAATTCTTATTACTAGAACGGATGTGAAAAATTGAAGTAGATTGGTTAGAATGATTTCTTTGTCTGTGCAGAGAATATTACAGTAGCCATGGTGATTCCTATAACAGATTACTCTTCCTTAATTGGACTACTCCTTTTAAGCATGTGACAGGGAGAGATAACTGGGTGCAGTGGCTCATGAGTGACTCTTAACCCAGTCTTTGTCATTAGGATATTTGCTGGGATACAAAAATAGGGGAGCGCCTAAAGGAAAGACAAGATGTCAATGTCTTTATTTTTTTTAATTGCAGCTCCCACAATTCCTTGCCATTGGCTGTGGGGGAAAAAATTCAGATCTTTCAGTTCTAATGTGTTTTATAAATAAAGACACTTTCAAGTAATGCTCCTTGTGTCAGTAAGGACGTGTCTATATACATATCTACAATATATCTATATAGATATTCTGTAAATTTGTAGTCAACATTGAAGGGGTTTGCTATTGACTTCCCACTCTTATCCTGGTGGTCTATTTAAATCTGATCCTATTTATGTATTTTTTTTAAATATACCACTGTTAACTTGCCAATCTTCATCAGGAGTTTGCTGTCCTTTCCTTTTTCCTACTATTGTTCTCTTTGTCCAAATTCATATGCCCCCTCCTATTACCCTCCAGATGTGTTGGACCAACTAGCAGAATGTCATACTGGCAGAGATTGTTTGTATTTTTAATCCCAACACATTTACATGAAGGAAGGGCAGTTTATTCTCTCTATCCTGTGTTATGTCATTCAGGAAGGAAGGATGAGTTGAAGAATGATGAATTCCCGTCTATTACTGGTATAATCATCAGCTGTTGCAAACAGTTTTAATATTAGATGCCTTTGAAATATACCAGAAGGCTAATAACAAAACTGACCCATCAGAATAACAGAGTTGGAAGGGAGTTTGAAGGTCTTCTTGTCCAACCCCCTGCTCAGGCAGGAAACCCTATACCATTTCAGACAAATGGCTGTCCAATCTCTTCTTTAAAATTTTCAGTGTTGGAGCATTCACAACTTCTAGAGGCAAGTTGTTCTACTGATTAATTGTTCTGTCAAGAAATTTATCCTTAGTTCTAAGTTACTTCTTCCCTTAATGAGTTTCCACCCATTGCTTCTTTTCCTGCCTTTAGGTGATCATTTTTCATTCAGTTCCAGGTTTGTCATCAGCTGAATGGATAGCCTGAACTAAATATGTATAAGCAACCAACTGGTTTTCATGGGCAATTGAGATAATCTTGAGTGACCTTGAAAAGCTAAACAGGGTGAGAGCAGACTTAAATGAGTTATAGTAGGTTGGACTGGGAAATTCAAAACAAAATGCTGAAAGAAAGCAGTGACAAACCATTCCATATTGCTATTAAGAAAATAGTAGTTGAGCTCAGCTCACAGGAGATAGTCATTAAATATCAGTAATCAGACATTTTATCCCATTTTCCAATTTTAACTCAGGTGAGCTTGGTTCATCTTTTCAATGCGATTCATAATTTATGCTTGCTCATAGCATGAAATTGCAGATGAACATATCTGTCAATTTAAAGCTTTACAAAAAAAGATCTAAATCTTTTTCTTGTTTGGAAAATCTAAAGATCTGGACAGAATCAAAGACAGTGAAATCAGGGGAGAAGCACACACTCAGAGAACTGGTTGTTACACCGGTTGAATCCCACCACTGCTGTACATATAGACACAGGATCTGGATATATTTGCCAAGGTCTTCACTGCTACTATAAGTACTAGTTTGTGGGGTATTTCTTGACTGCTGGTTCCTTTATTCTTCATAGTCAATTCACAAAAGCAGAATCTATCCACCCTGGTACCAAAGCATGGTAAAATTATAAAGTATAAGGCTGATGGTTGTACTGTTGTAATTAATTTGGCCTTCATTATAATTAGAATTTTCACTGTATTCATTGCTAGAACTTGCAAATTATTAACATTTGCATGTTCAGCTTTCATATCCTACTTTTCTGAGCAAAATTTCAGAAGTGGTTTATTATTACCTTCATTGTGGGGAGAGTAACTGGCCCAAACTCAAACACCTGGCTTCTATGCCTAGGGCAGGACTAGAACACAGATTTCTCTGACATAGAGTAGTGCCTCACTGGTCCAAACTAGTCTCCATCTTATACTGCTTGATTTGCAGAAGTGTAACACAACAGCATTGTGACTGAGTGATTCTCAATGTGATTTAGGATAGACCAATGTTAATAAAAGAGCAACCTTTCAGGAAATGTATGATATTTCAAAGTATGGTGGATCAAATTAAATTTCTTTTTATTCAGGATCATGAATGCTTACCAGTTAGTAATGTTCAAATAAGTACAACCTAATTGGAAATCATTTGTCTGCCATGTGTTCAAAGTCCAGGTAGAAAATACAATAGATCTTTAGTGAAAATGAATACAATCCCATCTTTGTAGGAAGTTTGTGAGTTTTTATGTTTGGGTGTTCAAAGCATGTTTTCAGTTACACCTTATACTAAACCAAGGGCATCGCTCTTCTTAGCCCACTTCTTATACCATTCTTCTCAAAGCAGCATTCTCCACCTGGATCGAACTATAACTTCCACACTCTTAGCCAATGTGGTTGGCCAGTTGCTCCTCATTTACTAGCAGTGCTCTCCATTATTTGAGAGAATGCCAAAGTATTTCCAGCCATATACCATATAGTGTTTTGCAAACTATTAGGATAAGTATTTCAGCAGCAATGATGGGACAGAAGTAATACATACATATGTTGTAACAATGGTATACCTATCTACCCACACATCCTTTTGAATAGTTGTCCCTATTCAGGTCTGTCTAGAAACTGGAGAGTGCATAATACAGTAAGCCAGGTGCTTAAACTCAAGGAAGCTCTATAAATATAACCTGTATAACATAACCTCTATAATATTGGCCTGCGAAATGAGTACTGCAGCCATCTTCCCACTTGTCTCCATCTTGGTGCTCTTGAAATTTGTTGAAACGACTGCCCAGAATTGCCAGGTTGGAGAGGCAATTGTTTTGGTTTTCTTCCAGTTGAACGTGCAGAGATGGTGTTCTTAGTTGAGTTCTGTTATGGTTAATTGAAAGCTTGCAAATTGTCTCCCTTAAGACCTGACTGTGATGAAATACAGTTTTGTCTGCCTCGTTCACACCTTTTCCATTCAGAAACCATTTCCCCCTTTTTGTTTTCTGTCTTGGACATAAAGACAGTTAGCCCTCTGAGTCTTCCTAGTGCTGGCTGACCTTGGACTGGGATTATGCCCTGTCTTGTCTGCATATCATCAAATACAGGAAGTGGCTGCAAATTTATGGTCCAGGTGCAGAAATAAGAAGATCCTTTAATTATGACACACTGGCTGTGATTGTTTCGTCTACAACTGAGCAAAAACTAAGAAGGCAAATAAATATTCATGTTGGAATCTATATGTAAAGTAGGAGACAAATTTTGGAAAACAAATCGGCAAAGAACGTGAAACCCTCAATGCGGTTTTCCTTGTATACATTCAAGCTCTGGATGTTAATTGAAACTCAAGCCATATAAAAACACTTGCTAGCTGTTGTTTTAAGTTTCATGAAACTCTGCCATCCTTAGGTTACTGGCATAGAACAAAATCTGAAGAAGTTGTCAAGCCAGGTTTAGGCAAGTTGTACAAACTGATTACACTAAACCTTAGGCAGAGCCCCTCTGTTAATCATCTTTCAAACCATGTGATTGATTGTAGCTCAGACCTGTCTAAAAAGAGGTTTAATCATTTTCCAGATTTGTGCTCCTTACCGTTGCTTACCAGCAGTTACATTGATTTTATATATTATTGGTGTATCACTACACCAATAAAATCCATTGTATTCTACCCATAGTCGGCACAGTTCTATCTTGGGATTGGTTTTAAATCTGTTTTGCAGAGAAGAGAACAATTTGATTTTTTGCTTCTGTTCCATCTACACACTGAGCATATATAATGCAGATGAGAGTATAAAGTGTCCTATTTGAAAGTTAATACATACTCATTACCTAGCACTTAGCCCAACTTTATGGACCTCAAAAATCTAAGCAGTCAGGATTCATTAGTACTTGGATAGAAAAGTATCAGGAAATACTTCATGGCTAAGATGGAAATCTGTAAAATAATCCCAGAAGAAGTTACGTTGGAATTCTTGTATTATTTATGAAATATAAGGCATCATGTTTAACTCAAAAGAAACCTTTGTGTACTATCCTAATCATTTTAATTATGGTTGTATTAAATTCCCCCAGTGAGACTACTGAGTCTTACTAGGAAGCACAATATGAACATAATTCTGTTATGTTGAGCACAAATTGCCATATTTCTTATCCACTGAAAATTGCTTCAAAATTCTCTTAAAGTGCCTCTACTGGATTTATTTAATGGTTTGTATTGTTTAAATTGATAATGGAATGAATTGTCTTTTAGTATTTAAGCTAGTCAAAAAGTATAATGCAGATTTTGTTTAATCATTTAGTTAATGTCTGGCTTTTCATGATGTGATGGACATCATTTTGCAAGGATTGTTGGTCAGTAATGATTCAGAGTTCTTGTAAACTCGTGTTGGTATCTGGTCACATTGTCCTCTGTCACCTTCTTTCAGTTGCCTTCAGTTTATGTAAATAATGACTTTTTAAAATCTAAAAATGTATGTTCAAAATCTGCAGGAATTGTGTACACTTTACATTATTGCTGTACACGTGTCTTTCAGATGTGAATCTGGAGTTCCTTCTTTGAAGCCTTATCGATAAAGCTGGAACATGCTTCTAAGTACAATAGAGTCTGGTGGCATTGTTAATAGTTGATTGTGATATATTATAAAAGGATATATTATACTTTTATGAAGCTGATAAAATAAGCTTTGGATTTTGTTGCTGCTACTCTTGAACTAGTTTTTTTTTTAATTGCACAGATTTTATTTGTGGCTAAAGCTGTTATTGTTTTCCTTAGTATGTTTTGAACCTGTTAAGGAAAGCTGAGGGTTTACTTGTTCTTGGTATTATATACCTTCTTGAAGCACCAATTTGAGAAAATATCTTAATTTAAAAGAAAAGTAAACCACCACCATTGCTGTTTTAACCAACCTCCCATTGACACCTCAGATGCATTTCTTGATACATGGCTGCTGTCCCTCAAGAGCATAAAATTGATCAACAGTCTGTAAAAAAAGAGAAAGAAAAGATGTTTTATAGAAGCTGAAGCCAATTCAGCATAGTAGAATACTTGATCTATCTTGTCTCAGCTCCTTTGGCTGTACTATCAGTCTAGTCTCCCAGGAGATGTTTTTATTGAATGACTCTGGCACAAATTCCCAGCTGAAAGGTGTGGATGAGGGTCAGAGTCAGGCTAATAGTCTACTTGTGATTTTTCCCACATAGTCCATTAAATATCTCCCCACCACCACCAACTGATGTTGTAAACCAGAGACAGAGTTCTTTGGAGGTTATGATAAGATCTGTTTTTTGTATAATCTGATGCATTATGTCAAATATCTCCCCACAGAACTGTGGTGAAAAATGAGCATCTTTTCAGAATATTGATGATCTATTACATCATTTTATAATATTGGATGCATTCCATATGCTGGAACGTAGGTCAAGATAGGAACTGAACAGACAATATTTAAATAAATAAGGGAATTTATTCCAGATGCTATGATACCTACGCTAATGAAGTAGTGTGATCCAAGAGCCAAGGTGGCGCAGTGGTTAAATGCAGCACTGCAGGCTACTGCTAGATCAGCAGGTCAGCGGTTCAAATCTCACCGGCTCAGGGTTGACTCAGCCTTCCATCCTTCCGAGGTGGGTAAAATGAGGACCCAGATTGTTGGGGGCAATATGCTGACTCTCTGTAAACTGCTTAGAGAGGCCTGAAAGGCCTATGAAGCGGTATATAAGTCTACTGCTATTGCTATATTGCTATTGATCCGTTAATATATGCAAGTAAAGTAGTGATATACCGTATATATTCATTTTTTTCACTGAATCTCCTAAGATGGATTTCTCATGGAAAAATTCAGTAAATGTATGTAAGAGCTGAATGTGGTGAATATAAAAGGTTAAAAGTTTGTATTTCTACCAGTATATATTGAAAATCCATTTTCATCATGGTTTAAAACAATGGAGGAGAAGAATTAGTAATGTTTGCCTCCTTGCGTTATCTGTAAAAAGAAGGGGGCATAAGAAAAGTCTAATAATAATATCCAGAGCTGAAGAATCCATTTATATTTTATGAACTTTGTTTTAAATGCCATAATTGTCAAGAGAATTTAAAGTATGCAAAATAAACTTGCTTAATAAGATAATTCCAAGCAACATTGGGGAATTAGAATGGACTAGTTTTAAATACTAAAAATATATTTAGTTAAATGAATCGTAAATGTCCACCTTAATGCAAGAGATGGAATACTGGCAGTTTTGGGGAAAGTAAGATATCACAAGAATTGCATCCATGCTAGAAGCACCATTGGTATTCCAAAAGACTATGAGACTGTAGGGCCCTCTGATCTGAATAATCCATCATCTGGCATATTGTCTTTCATTTTGTAGTTTCTATCCATGTGGTTTTCTTGGTAACATGCAAGAGTTTACCACTGTCTTCTTCTGCATAGTATAAAATGGTGCCTTTGTCATTTCAATTAAATTGATTAGCAGCCTTCAGTCTCTATCTATATTGCTGCTGCCAATAATAGGTTCCTGCTTGCTGGTACTTGGGATGACTGGTATCCCATGAACTCACCTGCTGGAAGGATATACTCTTTGCATATGCTCTTGATAATTTCCCCTCATAGGAATAACTGCCACAGTGAAACAGCGGGGGGCATAGGGGGCTTTTTTAATGGCCTTATAAAATTTAGTATTTTGGGGGGAATTGCTTAAGTCAATGATGTGTTCATAATAGTAATAATATTAATATTGTTGATATTTTTATTGCCATTAATATTGATCAGGTTTTCCATTTGTTTTAAATATTTATGAAATGCTATGAGTAGAGGTTCATGTTATACTTCGTGTTATAGGAGAACAAACATCCTTTGCAGACACTGAAAAAAGAACTGGCTGAGTTTCTAACAATGTTACATTTTGACTGGCTGTCTGGATATTTATGGTAAATTTGCTGTATTATACATGTAGCTTGGTACTCCTTTGTACCACCTCTGGTTAGATGAGCAGACGTTACCCAATAATAAGCATTTGGGTATTATATCTTAATGATAGTTGTGAATACCTATGCAATTATTGTTCATTATTTTCTGCATCGTGTTTTTCTGACTTGTTTTGGGGGTTGTTCTAAATCAGTCACCTGCCTGAGGATCCTTGACCCATTGGGAAAGATCCTGGGTCAATCCTCAGCAGAGGTTATCAACCTTGGCAAGGTTCCACCACAAATCCGCGAAGCCCTTATCCGCGGAGACATAAGCGCGAAGACTAATCCGTGCCGTTCGAAGCGCTAAGGAAAAACGCTACCCTACCGCGATGACATAATCGCGGAGGGCAAATCCGCGCCTTCCGAAGCACTCAGCATCCTAAACCTAAACCTAACCCTAAACCTAACCCTAAACCTAACCCTAAACCTAACCCTAACCCTAACCCAACCCTAAACCTAAACCTAAACCTAAACTTAAACCTAACCCTAAAGCAAACCCCTAAACCTAATCCTAACCCTTACCTTAATTTAAATCCGCTTTCTGCCGCCGCACTGTTTTAAAGCGCCCTTCTGTCGCCATGCTGTTGTCGCGGCGGTGATGACGCACGGTGATGACGTCGCGGCTTTAGCGACGCGATTTTATCACCGCTATTTTGACGAGCGCGGTTTTGTCGTGCCACGCCTTGGCAACATTAAGATGTGTGAACTTCAATTTCCAGAATTCTCCAGCCAACATGGCTGTTTGAGGAATTTTGAGGTTGTTAAAGTCCACATATCTTAAAGTTGCTAAGTGGAAAAACAAGTTTCTAGCATGTGTATGAAATACTGATAATTAGTTGAAATAATGAGATGTCATTCTTTTTAAATAGCACAAAAAAAATAGTAAAGCAATTAGGGCCAAAAAATTTGTATAAACTATTTTTCTGAGACCTTGGATTGGAGAGAGAGAGAGGTATGTGTGAGAGAGAGAGGGGAGGAGGGAGAGGGAGAAGAGAAGAGCTATTGGGTTTATTCTCTGAGCTTAGTTGCTTTCTTGCAGACATTTTGTTACTAAGCTAGGTTATCCGTGAATGGGAAAATGAAGTTGGTTATTTATAGTAGCTTCCCCTGCAAGGCTTGATGAAGATATGGCTTCCCCGTTCATGGTTCTTGATTAGGATATTATTTCTTCGCTGTTTATCTAATGCTGTTTCTTCTTCATTAGGGTGTATATTGCTAAGGAAGTTATGCTTTGTGTTGCTTATTTCTTTCCTTGACTTCTAGTTATATCTATATCTATATATCTATATATCTCTATCTCTATCTCTCTATCTATCTCTATCTCTATCTCTCTATCTCTATCTCTATCTCTATCTCTATCTATCTATCTATCTATCTATCTATCTATCTATCTATCTATCTATCTATATATATATATATATATATATATATATATATATATATATATAAAGTCACAACCCCTGGTATGCCCAAATATGGGAGGAAGATCACACTTCCATTCTCTGTCCTTCGGCTCGTCACAAGAGACCATCCAGACAGAAACCCAACATTTTTTACTGTTGCCTTTTTGTTACATTTGTTATATTTGTGCTGATAAATAAATAAAGGGAGACTAGTATAGATCTATTTCAAGCTATTTAGCTCTCATCAGTTAGCCATACCCTTGTTGGGAATCGAACCTGTGCTCTATTGCCTCTTAGGCAGATGTGTTAACCATTGAGCTACAGAGCTCGACTCCTTATCAGCCAGGCCAGGGTGAAAGGTATATATTTAAAGTCACAACCCCTGGTATGCCCAAATATGGGAGGAAGATCACACTTCCATTCTCTGTCCTTCGGCTCGTCACATATATATATATATATATATATATATATATATATATATATATATATATATATATATATATATATATATATATATATATATATATATATATATAATTTGTACTGATAAATAAATAAAGGGAGACTAGTATAGATCTATTTCAAGCTATTTAGCTCTCATCAGCTAGCCATAATCTTACTGGGAATCGAACCTGGGCTGTATTACCTATCAGGCAGTTATATTAGCCACTAAGCCACAGGATCTCTTCCTTTATCATCTAGGCCAGGGAAATAGGTATGTATTATGTCACAACCCCTGGTATGCCCAAATATGGGAGGAAGCATACTGCTTCCTTTCTCTGTCTATCGGCTCGTCACAAGAGACCATCATGACAGAAAGCCCTTATTTTTACTGTTGCCTTTGTTACATTTGTGTTGCATTTGTGCTGATAAATAAATAAAAGGAGACTTGTATAGATCTAACATACATATATATAGGTCTCTAGTTGTTCGGGTTATATATATCACATCACTAGCAGAAAGGCACTTTTTAATGAAGTTGTATGAATATCCGTTATGTTGGAAGATGCTGTGTAGGTGGCCTATTTTCTCTTTTCCTCCATACAACTTATTGCAACAATGAAAAGACTTCCGATTATTTTTTTAAAAAACCCTACTCTGAGACAGACAAAGAGCAAACTTATAACCTTTTGATATCACCATGGAACACACAGAAACCATCAAAATCCCTCCAAAGCATCTTAAGCAAACTCAGAGGCTCAGTAACCAAAGAAGAAGAACAAACAGGAGTAATCTACAACATACAATATAAGAACTGTAACAGCCAATATATAGGATAGACAAGTAGAAGATTGGCAGAACACATCCACACTGACAGAAGACGTAATGAAATTTCCTTAGTCTCTCAACTAACTTCAACCACAATTTCAATTGAATTAATATTTTAGTTCAAGCCAAATCCAAAAATGCTAGGGAGTTTTCTGGAAGCTTGGCATTCTGATTGATCAGCCATCAACAGACAGATAAATCCCATCTACACCACATTAAAAATATATAACTAAAACCATAAGCAAACTACACTCTCCCATGCACTGATGATAGTACATAGCCTAGTAACAAAATGTCTGCAGGAGCACAATCACTTTATGGGCTGCAGATGTATTGGGATGACAATTCCCTGAATTCTAGCAACATGACCTATGCAGTCCTTTATGCTATTGGGAGGGTTCCTTGGTTTGGAAAGTCAATGTAATGGTTTCCTTAAAAAGAAAAGTTGACAAATTAATTCATTTGCCAAATGGATTCTTACCAGCTGTCACATGCCTCTTTGGTTTTAGTGGGGAAGCACCTTTGACACTTCTCTCTGTGTTTTTAGAAGGAATTTCTCCCTCCAAATGCCATGTCCCCTTGGGCATTCTGCTTTCTTAACAGCCTTCCCTGGATCTCATTGGCAAACGGATGGCATTCCTTGGCTTAAACACTAGGCATTAAGTTTCATGATAGTTGTGGAAGCCTCTTTCTTATGGCAGGCTTCTTCAGTCAGCCAAACCAAGTTTTGGCAGGCAACAAGGTTAATGCATGCTAGTAGATGAGGCCAAAAATGTAACAGAGATTGGCAGCTATAAACACATAGGTTCCCTGTGGTTGCTTTGGAAAATAAAAATTACAGCATGGAGAGTAATGTTTGCAAGTAAATCAGCCTGTTTCCCTTTCCGACCATGAATTATTGGACAGATTTATTTTTGGATGGGTGGGCAAGGGACATATAAGAACATATTGCTTGGCTTTATCAAGGGGTCACATTTTTTAAGGCAGGCTTCCTCAGCACCGTGTCCCCCCAGGTATCTTAACTGTAACTCCAGACTTGTATTGCTTCAGAGGGAAATTGGCTAAAGACAGTCTGCCTTAAAGGGGGGAAGGATGAGAATGCATCTCAGCACTAGAATCGAGATGGATTTTTTTTTTATATCTACTTCATGATTCCCTCTGTGGCAGATAAATACTCTGAATGTTTGGTCTGGAAACGCTTTGGCTCTTAAGGATTGGTTCCCCTCGCACATATGTGCTACTAGTCATTCCGGACTTTAGGGGGCAGTGCTCGTCTCTGTTTCAAAGCCGAAGAGCCAGCGCTGTCCGAAATATCTCCATGGTTATGAGGCTGGCATGACTAAACACCGAAGGCACACAGAACACTGTTACCTTCCCACCAAAGATGGTTCTTATTTTTCTACTTGCATTTTTACATGCTTTCAAACTGCTAAGTTGGCAGAAGCTGGGAGAAATAACAGGAGCTCACTCTGCTACACGGCACTAGGGATTCGAAACACTGAACGGCCAACCTTTCTGATCGACAAACTCAGTGTCTTACCCATTGAGCCATTGCGTCCCTTTTAAGGGTATTACCAACCTGGAAGGAAGCGGAAGAGAGCATGTTGGTGTATAGAAAGTCACTGGTTCAGTCCTTTGGCTTGAAATACTAGTAAGTTGGTTTAACTAAGTAGGTGGCAGCTTCCTGAGTTGGGAAGGATTCAGTGGTTCCAGCTGATCAACCAGGCAGTTCCTAGATATCCTGTGATTTTTTTAAAGATGTTGTGAGACTTTTGAGTATCTGACAGCATGGAGGGCACAAGATTTCCTTCTTTTCTATGGTCAATAAAAGCTGTGTGGACAAGTTGGTGCTACTGCAACAAAAGTTTTGGCTATATAGGTAATCCTTGACTTACAACCACAATTAGGCCCAAAACGTATGTTATTAACTGAGACATTTATTAAGTGAATTTTGCCCCGTTTTACGACCTTTCTTGCCACAGTTGTTAAGCGAATCATTGCAGTTGCTAAGTTAGTAACACTGTTGTTAAGTGAATCTGGGTTCCTCAATGACTTTTGTTTGTCAGAAGGTCACAAAAGTTGAAAATACAATCCCAGGACACTGCAACCATCCTAATTACAGCCAAGCATCCAAAATTTGGTCATGTGACCATGGGAATGCTTCAATGATCGTAATTTACGTGTGAAAAATGGTCATTTGCAGTGCTGTTGTAACTTTGAACTGCCAGTAAATGAACTGTTATAAATTGAGGTCTGCCTGTACTTGTTACTTTTAGCAGCCAGAGTGCCAACTAGCCATTGCTCTTCTTGTGGGAGGGAGGGAGGGAGGGAGGGGGCTCAGCTGCCCATTCAGTCCTCCATCTGATTTCATTTTCTGTTTTCTTTTCCAATAGACAATGTTCTCTGACAACAGAGCCTAGACAGTCATTGTTAAGCTGCACACCAGTTGTGCTTGTTGTGCTTCCTTGAGGTCTTTTATTTTTAAGGTTTGCACTTCTGTGTGGTATAGGCTTCCCTCAGATTGCTCTCATCCTCTTTTTAATGCCCCTGTTCTTAGAAGGGATTTAAGATTATTTTACAAGATTCTTAATCCTAGTCATTCAAACTTTTCTGAGCTCAAAGAGGCAAAAATTATCACTGGGAATTGATCATTTACAGTACCAGGACAATTTTACTCATTTAATCCTTTAGCAAATCCTGAGCCATGTGCCCCGTGCCTATTTAGTCTGCATTTGGATTTAAATTAAAGCTCTTTGACTCGGAATTTCAGTCCTGACCGAGAGCATCAGGTGGAGAAAGGGATTTTTTTGGGGGGGGGGAGAGAAGATAAGCCCCCTAAGAAGGCTCAGTTACAAAGGCAGCAGCAATTGCAGAGAAGGCAGAAATGGGGACAAGGAAAAATGATCGCTGTTTTGAACAAAAATGTAGCCCCCCCCCCCCCAAAAGCCAGGGATGTATCTTTTTGTGGTTGCAGCTTTTAAAACCAATTTGTTGAATGACTGTAGAGAATACAGTACATTATTAATAGAATGACATTACCAGGGAAAGCAGAATATGACCCCTTCTGTCTTTTCATTGAGGCACTTATTTTAATCCATACCCCAAAAATGAATGAAGCCTATCGAAAACCATTATTTCTTTTCATTTAACACTGCTATCAAATTATTATATGTCACAATTTCCAGTTGATAACATTTATTAGTAAGTCAAAAAAAATGGGATCAGCTTATAAAAATAATTTATTTAGTCTATGGAGTGACATTTAGCCATTTGGAATAAGGTACTTTGCATTTATAGCTATTGTATATAAGCAGCAAAGAAACAAATATTCTAACATTATTCTTTCACTTGCTTATTTCAGGACCAAGAAGAAAATAAAGGGGCCACGAGCTGGCCTGAATTTTACATTGATCAGCTTAATTCCATGGCTGCTGTAAGTGGAATTATCTATTGTCATGTCTAAAAAGAAAAGATCTGAGAATTAAGAACACAGCTCTAACTTTTGTTTGCCACGATGTAAAAAAGATGTTGAGTCTCTAGAAAGAGTGCAGAGAAGAGCAATAAAGATGATTAGGGGGCTGGAGGCTAAAACATATAAAGAACAGTTGCTGGAACTGGGTATGTCTAGTTTGATGAAAAGAAGGACTGGGAGTGATATGATAGCAGTGATCCAATATCTCAAGGCCTGCCACAAAGAAGAGGGAGTCAAACTATTCTCCAAAGCACCTGAGGGAAGGACAAGAACCAATGGGTGGAAAATAATCAAGGAGAGAAGCAACTTAGAACTAAGGAGAAATTTCCTGACAGTTAGACAATTAATCAGTTGAACAACTTGCCTTAAGAACTTGTAAATGCTCGAACACTGGAAGTTTTTAAGAAGAGATTGGACAATCATTTGCCTGAAGTGTTGTAGGTTTTCCTGTCTAAGCAGGGGGTTGGACTAGAAACCTCCAACGTCCCTTCCAACTCTGTTATTCTCTTCTGTTCTGTTCAATTCTGTAGTAAAAGCATTTTTAAATCTTAATTTTAAAGAATCGATAAATATTATGCATTATTTTACAATATTTATTATTCATATTTTGGGGGGAAAGATCATGAACCATTTATGGCACTGAAGCATTGCTTACAGCTGCCTTTTGATCTTCAGCTGCCATAAATATGATTTCAAGGTTGCAGTAGCTATTCAGAAGGGCTAGAAATGAGTTCATTTTAAAAGTGTGTATTACTTGATTCTTCAAAAGCAAAAATGCCCATAGTATGCTTTTGTTGAACCACTAATGTGTGACTCATTAAGTTTGTCCATTAACTTGTATGTACGACTCTGCTTCAATGTTTTTGCTACATTTTGTGTAAAGTCACCCTTCGATCTCTTCACAGGTCTTCTGACATATATTGTGCTTTTGAGAAAATTAATCTACATATATAAGGCCTTTCCTGTACTGAGTGATGCAGGGAGACATTAGTTTTGGCTTGGGAAAATTACCATTAGAAGCCAAACGCTTTTAAACAAAAACAAAAAAAGATGAAGGTTTTGTTGAAAAGTTCAAGATTGGTTCACCTTCCAATTGTCAGAGCAGCAAAAGACCAGTTATGTTTGTCAATGGGAGGGGAAAGAGACTTATTAAAGACTGATTAAAGAGACTCTCATCAACTTTAAGGAAACTAATTTACTGACTGTTGAATGTTACCCAGTCATGCAATAGAAGTGAGCACTTAATAAAGCACCTGGAATTTGTATAGAGAACTGCAGAGGTCTTCTTTCTGAATGCAGTAGAATCTATTCAGCAGTTGTGAATTTCATATTGTGGTTATGTTGAGAATATGTGTGGGGGTATTTCTCCATGGTAAAGTCAAGCATTTTGGAGATAATTGGACATTTATGTTTCTCAGATATGAGTGATATTGAGTTGGGATAATTAATATATGCCTTGCAAGTATTCAGTGTGGCACTATTGCTCTCTAAAGTTGTCATTAAATAAAATCTTCCCCTGTTGAATTTTACCAATAAGTTGCTGGCATAAAAGAATGGCATCATTGGTTAAATAGGAGCTTTGTGGCTTGAGGAGTTAGGACGCTGGGTTGGAGGTTTGCAAGCTCACGTTTGAGACCCTGAGAGCTGACATGGGGTGGGATTGAGGTCCTGTCTTTCGCTCCAGCTCATGCCAGAGACATAAAAGGAGCCCCCAACCGGGCATCCCCAGGGCAATGGTGATGTCACTAGCTAATCCTTTCAACCCAGAAGCGCATGTGCAGCATTGGTTAAATACTTCTGTGGCACAGCTTCCTCTTTTAACATCTCAGTGACAGCCCAACTGCATCACCAACTCAAAAACAGTTTTAATGGAAATAAGAATAAAGTATGTATATGTTTTAAATTTTATTATCATCAAATGGTTGAAACATCTCTCTTGCTGGCATTTTAAAACTAAATCGAGTCTGCTACAGTACTGCATCAAGAAGAATAAGCTGGAAAACTAGGCTTGCTATGCATTTGAGCAAAACCAGACCCACACTCTTGAACAGGACAATGAATAAAGAAAGTCCATGACTCATCCCAGCATTTTGGGGGGGGATAAAAATTAGTTGCTCAGAAGAGAGCACCTACCATTAAAAGATCAAACTATAAAATTCTGATCAGAATTAAATCATATAGTTTATCCAAGAGGGGACTCTACTTATTGTGATTCAAAGCCCTGCAGAAGGGGCTTCTGATAGCCATTCTGAAGATCAGAAGAACCATTTTTAGTTTATCTTATTCTAGAGAAATAAAGAAAATAGGATATGAAAAGGAAAAACAGAAATAAAATATTAAAATGTTTCTACTAAACCTACGGTATTTGTAAAGAGATATTTCATGTCCTTTGTCAGATCTTGACTGCTTCTTCCTGCATAGTCCAGGGCCATAAACCTTTATGAGGAATATTCTGAAGAGGTCAATTTGGGGGGTCTGGATGCTGTACTGTGGTGGTAAATGGGTTCATTGTGACCAGTTTTCTATTGCATTGTTGCTGACTGACAAGCACTTTCAACACAAATTATTTGTGGAAAGTATAGTAGGTAAATAAACTATATTGAAGAGGTGGCTGCTACTAATTTTCTCAATTTGTGCAGAGAAAGTCATTGATCGCTTTGGAAAAAGAAGATGAAGAGGAACGAAACAAAACCATAGAGAGTTTGAAAACAGCACTAAGGACCAAACCTATGAGGCAAGTTGCTTTTTGGTTGCTCTTGCTGCTAGATTACTAAATTCTTTAACTTTTGCTCTTTAGTATAAAGATTCTTAAAGTAATCACATGCCCCATCTTCCAATAAAAATTCCCCCACCCTGAGATCTAGGGATGTTGCAATCAATCAAATTACAGAGCCATCGTTTCAGCATTATAGAAATCATACCGCTTGGCTAGTGCTAATGCTATCCTGCCAGTGATAGGAAAGTCTTGGATTTAGACAGTATTATTTTAAATAGGCCTTTTACAGCATTAAAAATTGTTTTACAGAATGGAGATTCAAATTCTACCCACGGACAAGTGGAGAAGGTTCATAGTAATTTTTTTCCATCAGATGGTGATGCTGCAATGTTTATTCTACCATCGAATAACCATCTTTCTTATAAATACCTTCTGCACCTCTTAGCAGTGATCAGGCTGTTTAGACATTGAATACTCAGTCTTAGAAAGTGTGAAATGTTCAGAAATTTTTCTGTCGCAAGCTAAAAACAGGGTCGAGTCAATCTTGAATCTGATTGCTTTCTTTTTCTAACAATGTCCCCAGAATATTGCAATAGCATTTACCAGTATATCAGTGGTGGGTTACAACCAGTATTCCCCAGTATGGGTGTACTGGTGCCTGCCGGGAGCATGAGGTGCCATTCCAGTACGGTGCCCTGAAGGACCCACCTGCGCTCCTTACCGGTATTTGAGGTTTTCAGGGCTTCTGTGCATGGAGCGAATGGCCCCTGTGCAATGCTCCACCGAGCAGCTGGAGCGTCACGGGCAGTAAGTATGCATGTTCGCGCTGCGTGTGTGTGCACGTGCACTGCGCACGTTCATGTGGTGGACGCCCAGCCCCATTGTACCGTATCGGTTGCAACGGGATCCGGAACCCACCATTGCAGTATATATCGCTTCACAGTGCTTTGCAGCTCTGTTTAAGCAGTTTACAGAGTCAGCCTATTGCCCCCAACAATCTGGGTCTTTATTTTACCAACCTCGGAAGGATAGAAGGCTGAGTCAACCTTGAGCCGGTAAGGATCGAACTCCTGGCAGTCAGCAGAATTAGCCTGCAATACTGCATTGTGCCACCACAGCTATCATATCTATTTATGGGTAATGAAATCTATTATCCTTACGCTGAGATATTATTTTAATCTGTTCTTTAGGACAGTGTTTTTCAACCACTGTGCCGCGGCACACTAGTGTGCCGTGACATAGTGTAAGGTGTGCCGTGGGAAAATTACTTTATATATAGTCAATATAGGCACAGTTAAATTTTTTTAACATTTTCTAATGGTGGTGTGCCTCGTGATTTTTTTCATGAAAAAAGTGTGCCTTTGCACAAAAAAGGTTGAAAAACACTGCTTTAGGAATCCTCTGAAGTTAAACTAAATTTAGACTTTAAAAAAATTGATCTTTCTCTTTTGTGTTCTTTCCTTCTTTCCTGATAGGTTTGTAACTCGATTCATTGATCTGGATGGCTTGTCATGCATTCTGAACTTCCTGAAGAGCATGGACTATGAGACTTCAGAATCTCGAATCCATACCTCTCTCATTGGGTGCATCAAAGCCCTGATGAACAACTCTCTTGGGAGAGCCCATGTCCTGGCCCACTCAGAGAGTATTAATGTAATTGCTCAGAGTCTGAGCACTGAAAACATTAAGACTAAGGTGGCGGTGCTGGAAATCATGGGCGCTGTGTGCCTGGTTCCTGGGGGTCACAAAAAGGTACTAGAGGCCATGGTGCACTACCAAAAATATGCCAGTGAACGGACTCGCTTTCAGGTATGGAGCATCCAATTATTCTTTAAATGGAATGGTATTTTAAAACAACTCTAATTTTCATTTAAAGTTTTTTCCTCTCCTTTCCACTATAACACTGATAAAAATATTCTAATTTTCAGACATTAATAAATGATTTGGATAGAAGTACGGGACGATACCGAGATGAAGTAAGCCTCAAGACCGCCATTATGTCTTTTATCAATGCTGTTCTAAGCCAAGGAGCTGGAGTGGTAAGTTCAGAAGCTAGAGATGGGTGCTTCGTAATATTGATTGGGATACTATCATGTTTGAACAAGGATTCTAGAAACAATAGCTAAAACATCTAAATGGGATATCTTGCATCATACTAGCAGCCATAACACTTACAGTAGGTTTACATAGGGCAGAGATAGGGTACAGGTATTCGTAGGATGGAAGAGCTCTCATTAATTAGTAAAGACTTTAGGTCACCTTAATTTACAAGAGAAAGGTAGAACGGTGAAAAGTGTGCAAAAGAATTGTCTTGTACATTCATATCTGAGAGGATAATCAGAATATTTTGGCAGAGACTTTTCCATCCCAGTTTCTTGAAAGGACAGAACAGAAACACAAGTTATCCTTTAATAAAAGGATGCTTCCCATGCATCTTTCTGTCCTACTTAAAACACAAATACTCCCTTCTCACCCTACCCCCAAATAGAAACATTCAAGATCATAATATCAGACAGAGCAATTTGTACATCTCCTAATGATGGATATTCTGGAAAAGTAGTTTTCCTTGTGAATCTGGAACTTCTTTATGTACATAATTTGATTCTTTTAGTGTCTGAAGAACTTAGTGACTGCAGCTATGTTGGATAACTCTCACTGATTTTTTTTAAACTATTGGTGATGTTGGAGACCAGTAGGAATTAATGTCTGTGATATCTAGAGAGGAGAATATTTGTGTTCCCCTAATATAAACCCACTACTTATTATTGTCACCCTCAGGCTGTCTAGGAAAGAAATATAAGGTATATCTCTGCTCCCCTGGCTTGCTTTGTTTTTGACAAGTCAGTGGAATCAATAAAAAAGCTGGTGAAAAGACCTAAGATGATGAACCCCGTTTTCTTGTCCCCCTGAATCCTGATGTCTACAATACTTTATCTGTCTTATCTTATTCCAGTGTTACTGTAACTCCGCAATTTCCAGAAAGTTTCCTAATCTACCTATTTTGTGACTGCCATTACAAAGTGTAGTTCATCTGCTGCATAGGTCCCCATTTTCTGTTTACTTCTTTGGTAAAACAAAGGCAGTGCTGAGGCTTAGTGGTTAAAACACGGCTTATCAGCTAGAAAGTCAAGAGTCCCAGTACAAGACCCAAACACTGTGTATCATGAGGAGACCTGTTACTCATCCCAGCTCCAGCTAACCTAGCAATTTGAAAGTATGCAAATGCGAGTAGATAAATAGGTACCACTTCAGCGGGAAGTATTTTCATACTGATCGAAGCCTCTCTCAGACAACGCAGGCTCCCTCGACTGAGAATCCGAGATGAGTACTGCCTCCTTAAGTCAGTCACAACTGAACAGGGAAACTTTTAAGCCTTTGATGGTAAAACAAAAGTACTATCATTATAACAGGAACAATTTTGAAAGATTGCCATCTTCTTTTCCTCTTTCCCAGGAAAGTCTGGACTTCAGACTCCACCTTAGATATGAATTCCTCATGCTTGGAATTCAGCCTGTAATTGATAAGTTAAGAGAACATGAAAATTCCACATTAGATAGGTAAGTATGTGGTTTATAATGTTATTTCATTCTTCTTACCATTCTGCCTGGATTTTGTGATAAAGGAAATCGATAGAACATTTCTACCCATCCTAATGTAAAGAAATTGTTCTAAAATTTTGAATTTTTCCAAGCTAGCTGGAATTCTATGACACTAAGCCAGGATTTAATGCACAGAAGCCTCTGAAGCTCCAGTAAATCGCACACCTGAGTGCTTCTCTCCCTTCTCTAACTGCTTCACAAGTAGAAAAATTCCTGCCAGCTTAATTTTATCTTTGTTCATCCCAGACTTATTGTGGTTTGTTAAGGAACTAGCAAAACTATGCAGGCTTGGTTATTGGTTTGTTTTCCAATTGGCTGGATTTTGTTTAAATCATGATGCCTAATTCATGCTAATAATAACCAAATATCAAGAAGATGAAATTGAATTTTTTTCTTGCGGCTTCATCAGAAGAGAATGAAGCATGCATGGTTACACAGGTTTTGCAAATAATGCTTAACTTAATGTTACATTCAAGTCTAGTGAAAATTAACATGAAAGCTTTAAGTGCTTGCAGAGAATATCAAGAACAACTAATTACAGTGAACAACTACATCTCAGTTCCATTTCAGAATTCATTGCTGCCTCAGCACTTAAAATGACCCATTCTCTAATCCATCATGTTAATATTCTCCTGTGCGCTGCTTGGAGAATCCAAGCATGGGTTTAATTTCTGTTTGTCTGCCTAGTGACTGAGTTATTTTAGAGTCTTTAGCCACGCCTCCTAGACTTGACTGCCTTCAGTTTCTCAACTCAGTCAAGCCCATCAGGTGTGACTTTGACTCTGCCTTTTATTTGAAGCTAGTGGTACCTCCTTCAGCTGTAACATCTTAGCTATCTTGTGCTTTCTTATCATTTTGAGTGCAAAATAGGTGTCACATTTTTTAAACAACCAAAATAAATTCTAAACACTCTTACTCAAAAGCTAAGAGGAAAAAAAATAAAGTTCTTGCCAGTTGTAGGTGGCTCCAACAGCTTGCATCATTGCCCATCTTTATAGTGCAATCCCAGAACACCCAAAAGTTTATCCACCCTTGATATAAATCCCAACCATGGAGCCAGCCACTATGCTTGGCACCCATAGAAAATATTCTTTTTTCCATCCATCCATATATATATATGTGTGTATGTGTGTGTGTGTGTGTGTGTGTGTGTGTATTTATTTATTTATTTATTTATTGTTTTTACATTTAAAACAGTGCAAAGTCGAAGTGACCATACAATCACATTATATACAAATAATCTCATCCAGTAACTGTTAGCCTACTTAATACATTATCTGTCCTTCTATCCAATCACATTATTTACAGTTTGTTCCAGTCTTGTCACCTTGTCTTACACCAATAATAGAATCTGTTCCAGACTTCAAAATATTCCGATTCCCCTTTATTTTTTAATTCAAGGGTGAGTCTATCTGCTTCCACACAAGCCAAATTTTTTCTAAGTATATCTAACTCTGGTGGTGTATTTTCTTTTTTTCTAATGCTGCACATAAGTTATACACGCCACAGCTAGTACATGTATAATTAGATAAAGCGCATCTTTCTTATATCCCTCTAGTATTATGCCTAGGAGAAAAATTTCTGCTTTGAACAAAATTTGATCTCCCACCATTTGTTCCAACCATGATTGTATCATTTTCCAGTATGTTTTTGCCTCATTGCATGTCCACCACATATGATAAAAAGTGCCTGGTTGGTTTTTTTTTTTGCACTTCCAACAATTTGGGGCCAAATTTTTAAACATTTTGGAGAGCCATCTGTAGAACATCTTATACAGATTTTCTTTATAAGCCATGACCATTGTTAGTTTCTGATTAAGTATCCAAAGTTTTTCCCATTTAGCCAAATCCACATTATAACCAAATTTTTTCGCCCAGGCGATCATAGTTTCTTTAACATGTTCTTCCTCAAGTTTATATTCCAGTAAAAATCTTTACAGCAGTTTGGTCAACCTGTCTTCTGTCTCTATCAGAAGTTTATCTAATATTGTATAATCTTTGGCAATACTTTCCTTTTCCATAGAAAATATTCTTATAGGGAGTTTATACTAAATTTTCCAGAGTCTCTCTGAAACATGAGTACAGGTAGTCCTTGAGTTATGACCACAATTGAGCCTCAAATTTCTGTTGCTAAGTGAGAAGTTCAATAAGTGAATTTTGTCCCATTTTACTACCTTTCTTGCCACAGTTCTTAAGTGAATCACCGCAGTGGTTCAGTTAGTGACAAAGTTGTTAACTGGATCTGGCTTCCCCATAGACTTTGCTCATCAGAAGGTCGCAAAAAAGGATTCCATGACCCTGGGTTACTGCAGCGGTCATAAATATGAACCAGTTGCCAAGCGTTTGAATTTGAATCACATGACCATGGGGATACTACAGTGGTAATAAGTCTAAAAAAATGGTTGTAAGTCACTTTTTTCAGTGCCGTACAACTGTCAACTAAACAAACTGTTGTAAAGTTGAACAGTGCCTGTACAGATCCTTTAGAACTAGGATGATAAACAAAGAATGATTATTGTATTGTGGAGAATAAGCTAAATAGATGGACTTCTGAAGGTGTCTGGTTCTTCTTACTTTCCTGTTTTTAAACTTGAGAAAGAATGGGTCCCTCTAATGTTGAGGAAGAATACATTTGCATTACAGCTGCAGTTAGTCGACTATTTATGACCTGGATTCAAAGTACTGATGGACGCTGCCCAATGATTTATAGTGTTGTTGTTGTTGTTGTTTTTGCTAGAAACCATTTATTTCCAGTTTCCAGCAACAGTAGACTCATGGCAAACAATGGATTTACTTACCAACCGCAGCGTTTGACAACCACCACATTCACTTAATGACTGCCATTAAAAAGGTTGTAAAACTGAGCATGGTCACATGGTGACTTGCTTAACAACTGGCAGAACTCACGACCGTAATTCTGGGTTTCATTATAATTGTAGGCCAAGGACTAACTGTATGAACTCTTCTGAATGAAAGGTTATTAAGTGTCCTGCCGCTTCTAAATGTAGTGGGATATTCTTGCCAAACCTATTAGCAAAATTGCTTTAGTAAGGCATTGCCTCCTCTCTTCCCTCCAGGCATTTAGACTTTTTTGAAATGCTCCGAAATGAAGATGAGTTGGAGTTTGCCAAAAGATTTGAACTGGTATGTATGTACTACTATTTTGCTACATTTGGAATGAGTAAGAAAAATATTCTGGCCAAGAAAGGATCGTTGTTAAGAACTGAATCATATCTCAGCCATTTTACAGTTATCCTTGAACACTTGCCCAAAATGATTAAGTTACATTTTAATTATAACTTTCAGGAGATTGCTTTTCTTCCTCCCCTATTCCATCTTTGCCCAACTTTCAAATAGATGATTCACCCTGATCCTTTCTTTTTCATAGCTGTGAGCTATTTTTCAATAAGCAGCAAGATTTTCAAAAAATTGAAATGCTTTAAGGTGTTACAATATGTTCTGCTCCTGTACATCAGAGATAATTACTTTTTGGATCAGACTGACCTCGGAGGTCTTAGATATGTGCAAAATCTTAAGGATTGTCAGGTTCCTCTTTATAAATTGACGTTTTGCCAATTTTATTCATTCACTTTTACGTTTCTTACTACACATTCACTATGTGTAAGAAAGTCCAACTTGACTCAAAGTTGATTGGAAGCAAAAAGAAATTAGAGATAACAACTTTCTCTGGAGGAATGATTGTGTATAAAAATACTAATCTTAACTTCAATTGTTTTGTCCCATCAAATAACCAAAGGTTCATATAGATACAAAAAGTGCAACCCAGATGTTTGAGCTCACAAGAAAGAGATTGACTCATACAGAAGCCTACCCGCATTTTATGTCTATACTTCACCATTGCCTCCAAATGCCTTGTGAGTACAAAAAGTAACTTTAGGATTCTATTGATATTCATAGTAGATATTTTGGCATTGAAGTATGTGGTTCGAAATGCAGGCTTCCTCTGAATGGTTAGAAATGCTATAACTTAAACATGTCCTGTTAAATTATTATAGTACATTATTATAGAAATAATAATTGTATTATTGTTCAGAAGCAATGAGATTTGCAGTCTATGCGTCTTAGTAATTTTGAAATACATATGGGTGGATGGACGGATAGAGAAATGGAGAGAGAGAAAAAGATAAATAGATTGAAAGAGAGAGAGAACATGTTAAAGAGTGATAGATTGATTGGCATGGGGGCAATTGCTGATGTAAACTAGGAATTAAATCTTTAAGGGTAACTTTAGTTCAAACCAAATAGAACTTTCCAATCTTCATTATATTGCTGGAGAAGACTTGAGAAGGACAGATTGTATTTACATAGTTTAAAAAAAGAAAATACCACCAAAAGGTTAAAAATGGAGGAAAAGATCTGTAAGTGCAAAGGAATCTGCTGTGTGAAAAATTTTCTATAACATCCAGTTCTTCATGATTAGCTTGCATTGTCATAAAATCCTATGAAATTGGAAGAGGTCACTTAAATTAGTCCATTTCTCTACTTAGTGCAAGGCTCCCATACATAGCCATCATACTTCTTTTTTTTAAAAAAAAAAGTTCATGCAATTGCTGATTAAATGTTGTACGCTAATATAGTATCTACATGGATACTTTCCTCTTTGTGCCATGCATCTTCAAAGTGTCCATTACATCTACTCAGCTGTGCTCATAAATGTCCTGACAAAACACTGCTTTCAAGAAAATCATATCATCCAGCTTAGAAATGCTTATTGCACGATTTACCCTACATTTGTTGGTTACTCAACTACACAGATGTACACAAGCATTTCCCCACTCTGGAAATGCATTCTGAAGGATAAGATTTTGACCTTCTGTCAAAAGCACTTGCTTAATGGCTGCACCCTAACATGTTTCACATAGTTGATTCGATATAACTTTCAAAGATTTGCTGCATATCAAATACGGAGAAGTATCTGTTGCAACTGTCAACTTTCTGCTTTCCCACAATGATTTCTTCCCTTTGAAAATGCCTGTATAATTCTATTTTTGCCAGGCATATCTGAGTACAGTAATCTCTTGGAATGCATTGCTATCTTCTAGCATTGAGCTTTGTTCTTCTCTTTCTTTCAGGAATTATTTGAATAATTTTGAACTGCACTATTAATATGTGGGAAATATATTTGTTTACAGTTGTTCCAGTTTCTTTACTAACAATAATAATTTGCCATTATATTCAAAAAATGCAAGAGTAGCTACAGTGTATACTTTGTTTTATAAAAGATTATCAGGGCATTTTCCAATTTCAGAACAACAAATGTGTATGATTTCCATCATATTCGTCAACACTGTTTTGCAATGCTTACAATCAAATTTGCCTCTTGTAAAAGCATACAAAAGTGACATTATACAAATTATATCCTTTATTTATGCAATATCCTGAACACTCTCCAATATTTATATTGATATAAATTAAGAAATGACTCATAGGTTACAAAGGGGTGAATGTTTTTAATTCACTTTTGCATGCTTTTATTCATAATTTCACAGGTGCATTATTCATCCATTTCTTGGTGGAGCGGGACTTGCAGGTTATGAGTTAGATTGCATAATATATTATTTTCTCTCAAAAATACTCCACATAGTTTTATAAATACACTTTGATACTGGGACACAGTATTCAAGACATTTAAAATAAGATATTCATGTTCCTGGGTATACAGTCATCATAGAAGAGCATGTCACACTTCCCAAATTTTTCTTCAACAATTAATTTCGGAGGCTTCTTTATTTATAACAGAAATCACATCATTTGCAACTGGCTATTTCTGTCAACAGAGTGTTTGGTCACTCTGGGGTGGGGGATGATATCAATTCAGTGTTACAGAAGCAACTGTTACAGAAGCAAAGTGACTATTTCATTTACTCCTGTTTTGGTATGCATTACATAAAATAACCTGTTTATTAGGAAGAAAGAGCATCTCTTACATGTGGTTCTGATATATAAATGATCTAGGTTTGGAAAAGCAGTTGTTCACTGACACTCCTCCACCGCAACTTATAGCAACTATTTCACCACTAAAGCACAATTTCCTGTAAAAAGCATCTGCGAATGGAGATTGTTTAAATTGACATATGCTTCCTTTTCCCACTCTTCACATTCATTCACAGTTTTTGTCTCCCTTTTAGATAAGAGAAACGGCAACACTGTCCAGTACTGGTTACTGCTGGATCGTATTATACAACAAATAGTTATTCAAAATGATAAAGGGCAGGACCCTGACTCAACACCCCTGGAGAACTTTAATATCAAAAATGTTGTCCGAATGTAAGGGCCTTCCTTTATTTCTGCAGTAAATGGGGTTTTTTAAAAAAAAAATCTTGCATGTCTTCTCTCTTTCATATGAGTGGGCTGCTTGTTTGTTTTGATTTTTGAATTAGTTCTTCCAAATCTGCTCAATTTGGAAATAGTGACAGAACTTCTTATTATCTGGAATGCAAAAAAGGATTTCTGTTTTACCAAGTTATCGATATTGCCAATAACCTCACCCCAAAACAAATATTTTGATATATTCCATAGCATTGTGGTACTCTGAGCAAAGGCTAGAGAATATTCTACGTCATAAATTGCATGTAAAGGAACCTCTTTGAAAAAACTCAATATTTTATAAGCATTCATTAATGTTATTCAAAGTAGCAATATGTAATGACTTGCTACTGTAAACTGTTTCGTGGTAAGAAAACTGAATAAATTTAAATACTAATTGAATCAGAACAGATGCAATTTTCTAGGTTTTCCATAGAATTCATCTTGGTGTCTTGGACTTGCTAATCATGTGTTACTTATATTTATTAGAAATTAATTTCTTTTTCCCCCTAGGTTGGTGAATGAAAATGAAGTGAAACAATGGAAAGAACAAGCAGAAAAAATGAGAAAAGGTAAATGATAATAGAGAGCCCCACTTTAAGAGGACTTTAGCTTGCTAGGACTGAGAAGGCCACACTTGGAATACTGCATTCAGTTTTGGTTGCCACGATGTAAAAAAGATGTGGAGACTCTAGAAAGAGTGCAGAGAAGAGCAACAAAGATGATTAGGGGACTGGAGGCTAAAACATATGAGGAACGGTTGCAGGAACTGGTATGTCTAATCTCATGAAAAGAAGGACTAGGGGAGACATGATAGCAGTGTTCCAATATCTCAGGGGTTGCCACAAAGAAGAGGGAACTATTCTCCAAGGCACCTGAGGGTAGAACAAGAAGCAATGGGTGGAAATTAATTAAGGAGAGAAGCAACTTAGAACTGGGGAGAAATTTCCTGACAGAACCAGTGGAAGTTGTGAATCCCCCAACACAGGAAGTCTTTAAGAAGATGTTCTGAAATGGTATAGGGTTTCCTGCCTAGGCAGGGGGTTGGACTAGAAGACCTCCAAGGTCCCTTCCAACTCTGCTATTGTATTTTAGTAAGAAAATTTTACTGGAGGTTTTGTAGTTTCAGTGGCAATTGATGACAGCAATATGAGTTCACTCAGGTTAAAGCAGTGTTTCTCAACCTTGGCAACTTGAAGATGTCTGGACTTCAACTCCCAGAATTCCCCAGCCAGCTTTTGCCAGCTTTTGCTGGCTGGGGAATTCTGGGAGTTGAAGTCCGGACATCTTCAAGTTGCCAACGTTGAGAAACACTGGGTTAAAGCAATGTCTGGAATGCCATGGTTGTAAAGGGAAGTGACATCATAGAAGTGAAAAGGTTATAGCCTGAAATCAGTTTAGAAGTGTGGGCCAAGAATACAGAGGTTAGCTGATTAACTTTAAACACTATAAGAAAATGGTACAAAATCTAAACTTGCAGGAAAAAAGGGGGGGATAAAGGATTTTCCAGACTTTATTAATTTATAAATTTTAAACAGATAATTTGTTATATAATTATCAACTTACATTTTCTTTCAAAGAAACATATTTTATGTGAGTAGGAGTGGAAATGGAAGTAATCAATCTGGTTTAGTTTTTTTAATAAACAGGACTACATTTTAGGAACAATAGTATAGTATTTCACTATAGACTTGTGTTTGTGTTTTCCTGTGAACGGTTCTTTTCCGTGGAGGACAGTAAAATCTGCATGTCTAATAGAAGAAAGGAAATAGAGTGAAGGTTCAAATTATCAGGACTATCTTAGATTTTAGAAGCAGTGAACAAAATAGCCCTTCAAAATAGTGAGCAAGTGCAGTGCAGCCAAAGGGGTCTGGCTGATTTACATAAATTAATGTTATATACATCAACTTATGTAATTTGCATCCATTTTTATAATTATAAAAATAACATACATTTGGTCAGTTTGGACTAATTGATAATTAGATATAAATCTAATTATTGCTGATTTGCTTCACTTAATTTTTATTTGTAATTGAACAGCTACCTCCTGAGGCAACCCATTCCACTGCAGAATAACTTTTGGTATTAGGACAGTTTTTCCCAATATACATGTAAAATTTACTTGAAACCTAATTTAAATTCATTTATTTGTAAATTAAATCCACTGATTATTATCCTACTATATGTCCTTGAACCATTCTGTCAAGTTTTTTTTTTACCTGACAACCTTGTATGACTGAAGTGGTAGATATATAACTAAATAAATAAGACAATTATCCTCTACCTTTCGGCAGCCCTCTTTTGTCCAGGCTAAAGATATGCAGTGTTTTCAGCTATCTATGTGTTTAATGGGATAGAAAGGAAATGGACAATAAGTACTTTTTTCAGAATCTTTTAAGAACAAGGAATATTGGATAAGACTATGTTATTACCTAGAACAGTATGGTTCTCTTGAATTTTTATCTCTTCCTCCCAAAGGATTTTCCAGTCCCTTGCTACTTGATTTTTTTTAATATGAAAAGTCTGGATTAAGCATGAGCAATTGCCTTCCAATAGAATTATTTTCAGCCTTTCTCCAAGTTTTTAATAAAAATAAATCCACTGGAAGCATCTTAAGGGGACTATTCTGTTTTGTGTAGTTGGTTTGTTAATGCTCTCCCTATCCAAATTTGGATAATTTACTAAATAAGCTTTATTGAACTTAGGTGATGGGGACAGGGACATTTTTCAGTATGGTTGTTTACTCTTGGTTTATTATTCCTTCAGTTGCCATGATTCGCAATGCAGGGGGAACGTCGTCCGTTTTCTTGTTCATGGCATGCCAAGCAAACGTTCAAAAGCATTAATTGTAAATGTTTAAATCTTTCCCTCCCTTTTTAAAAGAACACCATGAGCTACAGCAGAAGTTGGAAAAGAAAGAGCGAGAGTGTGATGTCAAGACTCAAGAGAAAGAGGAGATGATGCAGACCTTAAACAAGATGAAGGAAAAGCTTGAAAAAGAACTCTCGGAGCATAAACAAGTGAAACAGCAAGTGGCAGACCTCACGGCACAGATCCATGAGCTTAGTAGGGTGAGGTCAAGCCCCAGACTCTCTTTTGCAGTTGGAGGGAAATATGCCATTTGTTTACATTACAACTCAGGGGTGGGATTCAGTCGGTTCACATCGGTTTGGACAAACCGGATGTTAATTTTACATCCGGTTCACCAAACTGGTTGTTGCAAGGACTGGCTGATCCCGCCCACCCCACCCTGCCCCTCCCAGGAGTCTCCACATGGCCTGTTCATCATGCCAGGTAAGTGTAGGGCCCGTGTGGAGACTCTGGAAGGGGGGGAAACAGGCCTACCGGAAGTACCAGAAGTCCGAAAGTGAACCTGTTTCCGCTCTCAGGAGGGCCTTCAGAGCCCAGAGGAAGTCATTTTCGCCTCCAGAGGAAGGCTCGAGGAAAGTCTCCAGAGCCTGGGGAGGGCAAAAACACCCCCCCCCCACTCCAGTCATGGTGCAGGAGTCTGAGTAGGCCATGCCCACCATGGCCATGGCCACCCAGCAACTGGGCAGAGAACCAGTTGCTATCATTTTTCAATCCTACCTCTGTAACTATGTGTCTGTTAGAAGTAATGCTGTCAGTCAAAAGGCTTGGGCAAATTAGAAAGAGGATTACTGGAAAGATTATTGAAACTGCCATATATTTTAGGGGTAAAAGCCAAGAGTTCTTCATCCGCTCAGAGAGACAGGTTTTCCCATGGTGCATAAGAGCTTTTGTAACCAGAGTAGGCAAACAGTTTTACTGTCGAGAGCTGAATTCCTGCAGGAATAATCTCCTATTTGGCAGAGAAGAAGTTCTACCAGCTAAGCTTCTTCTCGGCACGGTCTCTCAAATCTGATCTCGTCTTTCCACATTATGAATCCCAGACCTGCTTCATAAATGAAATGCATGAACCAGTTAAGGAGATTCAGCAGCCCTCTGGAAATGTGAACCGTTAATACAGAATAACATCCTCTGCAATATTTTTACTTACTTATTTATTTTCCCTCCACTTAATCTCCAAACAGCCTTCTCACTGCACACCTTATAGAGCATTTTCTGCAAAAAAAAAGAGAAGGCCATGACAGGAGGAGGGGCAAGAGAGACAGCTCCTTTCTGATTGGCCAAAACGGGGGCTTCAAACATTGTCAGGCCTCAGAATCCATTAGTTTTTTTACAAAAATTCCCAGAACCTTTAAATCAAGAGGCAGAGCTTTTGCAAACCATTGGCATGCTCTGTCTTTTCTGCTGGATGTAGGAAAAATTGCTATGACACCCCTGGCTAGTATTCAAATAAAATCCCTTCCCCTCTTTTAATTTTTTCGTGGAACCCATCAGGTTCTTGCAGAGCCCCAGGAGTTCATGGAACACAAACCCTGACTTGGAACATCCCTTTTTGCTTTCCTTTTACTTTTCCTGTTGCTGAAATGTACTGCAAGCCAAGTACAGATTGTAGAGACTGTAATATTTCCATATTATTATTTGTTTGCAATTGTATAGATAGCTGCATTATATCGCGTAAACAATATTATCATCATGGGTATCCTAAACGCCATCTCACTTGGCTTAATCTTTGAGTTTGCCTGCAATTCCTAGAGTAATTATGTTTTATCCTTTCTATTTCAGAGAGCAATATGTGCTCCAGTCCCTGGAGGACCCCCTCTGCCACCCGGTGCCCCCGGGGGGCCATTACCTACAGGGTCTCTAGGAGCTCTCCTGCCAGTTCCTCCTCCACCCCCTCCTCCTGGGGCAATGCTGCCACCTCCTCCTCCACCCCCTCCTCCTGGGGGTCCACCTCCTCCTCCAGGGCCCCCACCAATTGGAGGCCTGACTCCAGCTCCAGGAGCTCCTTTGGGATCAGCACTCAAGAGGAAAAACATCCCTCAACCCACACATGCCCTCAAATCCTTCAACTGGTCCAAATTGCCTGAGGTAAGGAATCTGTTTCCCTCTCCTCCTAAGGATCGATGAATAGAATTACTTGTAGAGCAGGGATACACAGTCTTCAGGCCAGGAACCCCACTCACCTTCAAATGGCCCACACTGCAACATAGAATATGACCGGGGGGGGGGGGGAGATTTAAATATGAGTAGGCAGGACAAAAAAATTCAGAAGAAATAAACACTGATGTTACTACTTTTAATATCTCAAAGGTGTTTTTCCAAAAAGGTAACTGGACTTCCTTTCTTAGTTTTTTTCTTAAGAGCTTTTTCTTGGATGAGAACGAAAACTTTTTCAAGGGGGAAAAAAAAAACCAAGAAAGTCCAGTTGCCTTCTGGAAAAGCACCTTTGGGACAACCATGACCTGGATGATTGAGAATCTCCACATACAAACACTTTAAGTTATAGTTATTGCTGTTCCCTCACACCAAAATTGATTCCCATGTTTTAAAAAAAAAATTAAAGTGCAAGTGAAAAAAATGGTTGGAGCTGGACTTCTATTATCTTGACCTTGGATTTCCATTATCAATTATTAATTGTCATTATCAATTCCCATCTGACTATACTTGGAGTAAACATGAAAAAGCATGGCCTTTATTTTGTCATTGTTGTTTGGTTGCTAAGTCATGACTGATCCTTTGCAGCCCCATGGACCATAGCACGCCCTATCATCCACTTTAATTGCCTTTATATCGTATACATTGTTCCAGTGACTTTTCCTATTCAAAACTTAATGCTAGATGAAGGGGTCCTTCTTCAACTGATCCAACTAAGCTGCTTTTGTGTCCTTAATTATCCTGGAAGTGCGGCATTTTTCTACAATTTAGAATGATTTCATTTGCCTGGCATGTACTTCAAAGTGATTTCACATTTATTTTTAATAAGTACAAGAAATTTGTATATGGGCCCTATTTATAGCATATGGTTTCATTTGAATGTAGTGAAACGTAGTGCCGTATGTTGAAAAAGTCACAGTGATGATTCTTCCATCTTCTTCCTACCATCCTAGAACAAGTTGGAAGGTACTGTGTGGACTAGCATTGATGATGCCAAGGTATTTAAGGTGCTAGACCTTGAAGACCTTGAAAGAACATTCTCCGCTTACCAAAGGCAACAGGTAATGTGTGTGTTTCCAAGATCTACAGGTAACCCAACACCCTGTCTATTAGACAGTAATTGGAATGCATTTTTTTTTTATTAATGCTTTTTTTATAAGTAACATGATTGAATGCATCTCAGCATGTTTCTACGTTGGTGGTTTTCATTGGTGGTTCATAATCTGATGATGTAGGTGTTGCCAATTGTATGTGACAGTTGGCCCTAACCTTAATATTCAAGCATGCTTGAGTAATGTTGACAAAATTGCTGGGAATGGCTAAAAACTAACACTGATGTGCACGTGAATTTTTTCCCCCATTATTAGAAGTTTTTGTTCTTCAGGGATAATTTTATTTTTCCAATTAAGAAATCACTGTTTTTCAGCCACTTCTAATTTAGTGACTTTAAAACCATGTTGATAATATATATGAAATAGAAGAGAGTAATAACGATATTGTCCTTCAAAAAAAAGGTGATAGTTCATTTTTGTAGTTTGATTTTTTCAACGTGGTGGCTGAGCAAATTACATTTTAATGAAAGTATGACTGATTCCAACCACCCTGCTTCATCCAATGTCCCAGTTTTGCTTTTCTAATCCAATCCTCTTCCTTGCCTTCCACATTTTATTTTCTTTGGCAGGTTTCCAAGTCTCTTCATATATTCAGACATAGAAACCACAACTTTAAATTTCAGACAGACAGACAGATGATAGATAGATAGATAGATAGATAGATAGATAGATAGATAGATAGATAGATAGATAGATAGATAGATAGATATGAGCATGTTTTGAATGTTGTTGTAGGCAGTCAACAATTTTTTCCTTTTACTTTCACATAGTCAGAGTTAAGCATGATTCATGTTACTATAGGAGGCTACTTCTTACAGTCCAGAAAATTATTAACATTCTCCTTAAAAGGACATTCAGGGCTCACACCTGCTTTACATAACGTAGGCTTATATATCAATAAGGTAATCTAATAAGCACAAAAGAGCATGGCATCAAGAGTCTGTAATTGACCAGGGTTTGTGCAGTGTGTTTATGGGGGCCTATCCCCAGGATTTATTTTCTATATAGGTAGTCCTTAATTTACAACTCCAATTGAATCAGAATTTTGGTTATAAGTTGTTGCAACCATAAGTTGAGTCAGCATATAACCCGACTTGATTTTATGACCATTTTTATGATGGTCATTAAACAAATTATGTAAACATAAGTCCACATCCAGTTTATCCAATGGGTGGTTTTTGCCAGAAAGTGATAAAACCTGTTGCAAATCACAATCAAGTGACCATGGGATGCTATAACCAGTCATAAATGCAAGCAAGTTGCCAACTGCCCAAAATGTGATCATGTGACAGCAAGGGTGGTGTGACAATTGTAACTTTGAGGAGAAGTTGTAAGTAATTCTTTCCAAGGCTGGAGTAATTTTGAACCGTCTTTAAATAACCAGTTGTAAGTTGAGGACTACCTGTATAATGTGAATTGGACCTCATCTGGCCAATTTGACAGGACTTATTTCAAGTATTATTTCAGTCCATGTTTGCCTCATGAAATGCAGATCTAGTAATGCCTTCAACATTACTATGCTGCTTGGTTGTTTCCTCAAAGCACATGTTTGTGTAAATTGACTCTTTTTATTTATTGGCCTGATGAACTGAAGAGATTTTTTCCCTAGAATCGAACAAGTAAAGAAAGCAAAAATTAGTTTTAACAAAAGACAATAGAGTAAAGCAAGATCTGTTGAGGATATATATATATACACAATGTTAAAGGTAATTAGTCTTTTCTAGACTCCTGAAATAATTTCTTGGTCTCCTGAAGGTTGAAAATTCAAGTACCAGGGAAGCAGAGCATTGACTCATAAACCTTTAGAAACTATAGATTTTATCTCTTCCTGTTATTAATTCAAGGAGTGATGATGTCTGTTTAAGACCAAGGTCAATTGTCAAAAGTTATCTAAGGCTAAACTCTACTTTAGCAAGGCAGTTCAGTAAATTGCACCCAATTTTACAACCTTTTTTGTCATGATTGCTAAGTAAATCATGGCAGTTGCTAATCACAGTCATTAAATGAACCTGATTTCCCCTACTGACTTTGCTTGTCAGAGGCCAAAGGTCAAAAATGAAGATTGCATGACTCCAGGATGTTATAACTGTCATAAATGCAAACGTCTAAATTTTGGTAGTTTGACTGTGGGGGTGCTGCTATGGTCAAAAGCATGAAGATTGGATGTAAGTCACTTGCTGTTGTAACATTGAATGGTCGCTAAAGGAATGATTGTAAATCAAGGACTACCTGCAATAGGAAGATTCAGGAAGCTCATCCTTACTAGCAATAGTTGTAGTATGTAGGCTTGTATACCGCTTCATAGTGATTTACAGCCCTCTCTAAGCTGTTTACAGAATCACCATATTGCCCCCAACAGTCTGGGTCCTCATTTTACTGATCTTGGATTGGAAGGATGGGAAGACTGAGTCAACCTTGAGCCATTTAGAATCGAACTCCTCTAGTGAGCAATGAGTTAGCCTGCAGTACTGCATTCTAAACACTGTACCACCAATGGCTCCTAATAAGCTAATAAGTATTAATAAATAATAAGTAATAATAAGTAGTAAGTATAATAAGGCAAATAAGTATTTCCAGGAATTGGGCTCACTTCCATTCAAGAAACCTGGAAATATATGATCAAACAACTGATAACTTTCTACATAGGCATGTTCCTGTTTCTGAAGCAGCTCTTCACAGGCAAAGAACAGTAGTAATTTTATGAAATCTCCAATGAATTTAGTCAGCATTGCAGTTACTGATTTGAAAGCTAATATGTTAGCTTGATTTGAAAACTTAGATTCCCCAGTAATTTAAACTGAAATACTTGTAAGGCAACGATTTCTGTAACAAATGGATACGTGAAGGACTGTCCAATAAGAAGACAAACTTTTTTCTCTCTTGCCTTTAGTTAAAATGTTTGATGTTTGCTTTGGCATAACAATGTAAATAGAATCTTGGAGCTAGAGAAATATTTGGCTTTTTTATTCCATCAACAAGACTAGGTATTCTACCAAAGCAAACTATATTATTTCTTAACAATGGTAAAAAAACTCAGAAGCAGATGAGCCAACTTCACTTGCAGAAGATATTCAGAGTCATTTGTCAGAAGAGGTCCAATCCATTCCGTGAGGAATAGCTGAGGCACACACTATTGAAAGGAGCAAGATTTTAATTACAGTCATACCTCAGCATTCAACTGCTTTTGTCAAATTTGGTATTTTGACATGTTTCGAAGCAAAAATCTTGTCCCAGCACGCTTCTTTCTTCCAGTAGTTGAAGTGCAAGGAAGAACTTGCTGGTGTCAACTGCCTTGTCACTCGCTATTTCTTCTGGCTGAAATGGGTCACATGGTAAATCACATGGTTTTCTTGGTACTCGTTGGTTTTAGTTGTCAGGGTTCCAAGTAATACACCCATAGAAAACAGAATTCCGAGGCAGGTAAATTCAGTTTTATTGAGTATATCACATTGACACAGGCTGGTGATAACCAACTCTGAATGTTCCCGCGGTTTCCACCTAATTAAAAGTAAAAGTTTTCTCCCTTCTCCAAACAATCAGTCACATGGTCCAATAAAGGTATCACCTGGTTGCCTGGTAACTTCATTCCTCCTTTTTCCAACCACCTGTGAGAATGTCCTTGGTTCCCAGGAGAAAGTATTTTGTTTTGGCTGAAAACCCCAGCTATTTCTATCCCCCCCCCTCCCTATCCCTCAGCTCCACTGTGGCAACACTGAAGCCTCAAAATGGCCTCAGTCAGGTCAGCTTCAGGGTTGATATTAGTATTTGTTTCATGTTCCAGAATACCCACTGATGGGTACCAAGGTACCACTGTAACCCACTTTAGTTTCTGTTTTTTTCTGTGAAACAATATTATGAAAATAGATAGCTGTTGTTGAAATGGAATTTTCATTTCTCCATTTTCCCTAGAATTGATGTGTGCCACTAGGTTTTTCACTGTTAAACCAAAATCATACTTGATGATTATCAATGATTAACAGAGTTTTTAAAAATCTAATTTTGGAGGTCTGGATTAACTTCTGTTCTTGGAATCAGTGTAGTGTCTTTCCTAAATGCATAATGGTAGACTAAATTGTTTTGGCCTGATTCAATAGGCAATTCTTACGTTCTCATGCTCTGCAAGGTTTGGGGGATTGCCAGAATTTCTATATTGTTGTTTTGATGGCAGCTGAATAGCAAAGGCTGCAACCTAATTTCCATCTAGACCTTGCTAGATTTATTTTGATATTGTTGTTTAATCAGATTTTTTTCAAGCTTTTGCAAATAGCCCTAAAATTGTTGAAGCATGATGTTAATGTTAAATAATAGTGTATGACTCCTTTGGAGCAACATCTAGCAGATTGAACACACTATGTTAATTAGCTTGGATTGGGATGGTTTTGATTTTCCGAGCTAGACTCAGGTATGCTAAACACTTTTTCTTCATCTGTAAATATTTGTGCAGGAAAGATTGGCATGAATTTTGGAAAAGGATTGTTTTACTTTGGGGAAGCAAATTTTTGCATGCTTATTTGCAAAAGTGGGAAAAAAGACATTAAAAATAGTCTTGGTGCTGCCAATTGTCTACTAACACTTCTCCAAACTACATGAGGGAAAGAAAGAACAGCTTGGGCTTCCTTTAAAATAAAATAAGTGCATAAATAAAAAAAAAACCTTCAGCTATTGACTTGGTTGCTTTAATTCTACACATATGTAGTATATAAACATAGTATGTGAGCCAGTTTGGTGTAGTGGTTAGGGCCTTGAGCTAGAAACCAACCAGGAGATGTTGAGTTTTGGTCACAAAGCCAGCTGGGTGATCTTAGGTCAGTCACTTTCTTTCAGCCCTAGGAAGGAGGCAAAGGCAAATAATGTCTGAAAAATATTGCCAAGAAAACTATGGGGACTCTGAGAAGGCAGTCTCTGAGAACTTGACACAATTCAACAGAAGAAAATCAATATTATAATAGTAAATTAATTAAAATTTAGAACTGCACAGTAAGTAGTGCAGCATGTAAATTTTTCAGTTAGAAATAGATCAGATTTACCTTAAATTGCTGAAAATACCATTCTGTGCAGCATGGTATTTGGTGCATTTTCCACAAGAGGTGGAGGAAAGGAAATTAATCCAATTAAAACAATTTTCAATATTTATTTATATAATTTGTTTAGGAAAGAATTAAACACCATTGCTGAAAATGGCTCCATTTGGACTGATAGATTTTAGTTCAATAATTTGCAAAACAACAGCAAAAACCATACAGTTCAGTATGTTTTGCAGCAAATTTTATCAAATATGTAGTATATGGTAGTTTTGTGCAATTATGGTGATAATTAAGGACTCTCTTCAATCACATCTAATTAAATCTGCATAGTAGAACATCCCTTTTGCACATTATTTTTATTTTGCTTTTCAACATGGTGTTGAAGCATAGTCTCAAAAGAAAAGAAATCATGATATATTTGTACACTTTTTAATTGCCAAAGAAGTCCCAAGAAAAATCTCAGAGGTTAACTGATTCCCAATACTATCTACAGTAAGAAGGGCTTGGCCTTGCAGTGTGTGTATCCACATGGTCTGAACTACTCTTCCTTGGCTGATATTCAAGAGAAGAAGCATTGGTGAATACTTTAATAGTGAACCACCTGGAAATTCAAGGTTGTAGACTAGATTAGGAAATAAACACAAAAACTCCCAGAAGATGGTAAAGAAGATGGTGAATTATTTCTGTAATATGGCCAAGGAAATTGATGGGTAAAATCACTAGGAGTCATTCCAGGGCTTTAGTAACTCTACCATTTACAATTTTAGGATTATAAGGCCATGTTTACTGCAGATTCTGGAAGTTGTCATTCAAACAGTTAACCAAGTGCCTTGCTGAAAAAGTCTAGTATAGATCATAGTTTCAAATGTTCAGGGAAAAATAAAATCTATATTAATTATGTCGTGCAATATTCTCATTATGAATGTGCGTCCTTTTTCCTTGTATTTTACAACCTTATTGTATTGTGCATATCTTGGTGTGAGGAACTCTGTGTTTTGTTTTCCCTGCAAATAAGTTTCATATCAGCCCATTTAAAGCTTTAAAACAGCTTAGGCATTTTGTGTTAGTTAAAGCTTCCATTAAAAAGGAAAGAAAGCTGTGATAACAGCACTGCATTATGCTTGGATGTATAAAGAAAAGCTGTTTTTTCATAAAGGGATGAAGAAAAGGTCCACATCAATTTTTCCGCCAGACCACCGGAAACCCAAAGACCAACATACCCACCAGCCAGCTGGTCTTTGGGTTTCCAGCACTCCAGCATACACGAAGAGCAGCTGGCCAGCACACATGCGCACATAGTAAACCAGAGGAGCAGCTGCCGACAACGCATGTGCCCACAGAGAGGGCTCTGTGTGCCATCTTTGGCATGCATGCCATAGGTTAGCCATCATGGCTATAGACTCTGCTGCTTAAGCAGAGGTTTGGACTAGTAAATCTCCAAAGTCCCTTCCATGTCTGTTATTCTATATTCTATGATTAACTTTAATTGGCTGGGTTGCTACAGCAACTAAACTATAAATCATAGTTTGTAACCTACACATTTGGGTTTATACAAGATGCTAAATCAAATGCAGACACATTACATTGTGCCTTATCACTGTGTGAATTTAGCCGGTGAATACTATAGTACTCGCTGCACGTTCATGTCAAATTCACACTTTATTGTTCCAGGGTGTGTATTTAACACAGCTTTGGCAAAAAGACTAAAATATGTATTTCATCAAGTAGGAGAAAGGATGATTTTTTGTTTTTCAGATTGTTAAAAAGCAAAAGCATGGCGTGGGGCAGCTCATTTTGGGGCAGCTCGTCCATCTTTGGTCCCCACCTGTCACTCGGCTCTCACCAGTGGCCCCTAGTAGCTGTAGCATGCGTAGCGGCCACACCCCGGGCAACAGCTTCGACAGACTGGCCAAACTAGGTTGAGAGTAGCCGTTGGGTCATTGACCTGCGGTGAGATAGGGACGTGTCTATCCCGAGCATGTGAAGACAGATTCTGGAGGATTGAGCAGATGAAATCTACTAAAATAGGACAACGGTCATGAAGGCGGTCTCTGCAAGCGATGTGGTACGCTAAGAGCACAGCAAGACACAAAAGACGCCCTGGTCAGCCACTGCGCCCAGCCCATCTCCAACTTTCTTGACTCTTGTCCTGCTGTTGGAGCAAGATGGAATCTGGAGAGAGAGAGTGAGGCTGACTATACGCATCTCTCCCTCAGTTCAACCCAATTCACGCGCAAGTCTTGACATCCCCCCAATTAGATGCCAAGATCCTCTTTGAACAGGATGGATGTACATCATCCCTATATAATTAGATAAATGTATAAACTACATATACAAACCCTCCCCTTCTCATTTCCCCAGGGACACAAATATATATCCAATTGTGCCCCAGCTATCACCATCTGCTCACCAAAAGCAACAAACATGCTTACATGTAATGGATGCCTGGACCAAACGATGGGATCTCCTGATTCAATTATACATTGTGTTCAGGGCCTACCAAGCACATATTCATCCAGAGACACCATATTACTAACTGCAGTGATAGATTATACAGGTAGGGCAATAATGCAGCCTAGGGAGGTTGGGTCACATTATCCAGTCTGCCAGAATTAAAATTAAAGTATTGTGTGGAGAATGCAGAAAATAAGGCAATAAAATTTGATTGTTTCCCAACCCTGGTTCTATCTAGAGAGCATATCTGCTCTATCTCTCCAGGTGCCTAGTGAGAAAAAGAACATTAAATATCATTTGCACACATCATTAAAATATTAATATTTAGCTATTCAAAATGCTTTTAAGCATCCTGTTCCCTTTTCAGTTGTTGGATATCCAACACTTTGCTTTTAGAAATGTGTCATCCACAAGAGTTATTTGGCAAAGTTGTCATTATCAATAGTATTGTGCATGGATTCAATTCATTCTTTATCAACCATGTTTGGAAAATGGGCTTGTTAATAATATTCGGTGCTCAGTCTGCAACTTTTGCAATCTTTATCTGCTTTAGTCCTCCTAAGCCTCCTATAGTCAAAGGCCCTGGTTAATTGATGGTTCTGATTTCACTCCAGTGACTTTTGTAACGCATAGGAAACCTATCATAGTCACTATTGTAGAAATTCCCAGTATTGATCACTCCAGGCAAGGGGAGGGGTATTGTTTAATTTTGTTTTATTTTAGTTATTAAATGTGTATGGCGTCCATCTCACTGTCCAACGTCATTCTTGGTGGCTTGCAATGCCCCCATTTCAAAAGCCCTTGTTTTCATCCAAGATTGCACTGAGCTAGCTGGATAGGTTTTTTTGTAGCCAAATTGCAATCTTGCTGATCCTTTGTTGTTGTTCTCCACTCTGTTAATGTTATTGCTGAGATGCTCATGTACAAGCATATTCATATTCATATATGGGAAGAGAAAGGGCAGCAGCCTCTCGTGTAGCTTAAGAACCTGTATCGGCCCAAAACTCGTTAAGATTCTGAAATGTTGGCTTCAAAACAGCATTGTGTGAATTGGCCTATGGGAGACAACACTTGCTGAACCCCTCATTAGTGTGGTTGCCATCCTGATGTCCCCTTCAACTGAAATGTGCACGACCGATGAATGAAACCGCACCTAAACTAATGCCTGTTGCTTGCCTCTGACTCTCTTCTGTTGTATTCCTACACTAACCTCTGTTGTATGTGCTTCCCGGAATGCATTATAATGGTCATAATTGATATAGCCGAAATGCTGCGGAGATTGTTTAGTTTCCTGTTTGCAAACTACACAACATATATCCTTCCCAACTGTACTTTGACTCTTTTCTCTGTTTTTGTTTTGTGGTTGTTCTTTTTTTTTTTTTTTTTTTTTTTTTTTTTTTTTTTTTGCTGTGTCCACTGAACTGCACACTTTTTTCCTGCCTATCCCCATGCTTCTGCTCTGGCTATAGGACTTCTTTGTGAACAATAATTCAAGACAGGTAAGTTTGCTTCTGCCCAAATCTTCACCTGGAGAGCAAAGTGGTTTGTGCTGATAGGATCAGCTGAATAATGAAATGCATTTCTGTTGTTTTTAAAAAGCTTAAGAGGTCTGAGTTTAGTAGGATTTATTTTACCGTTCAGAATTATTTCACAAATCATTTAGTGGTTTAGACTTAAAGACAGGGCTAATGTAGCCTTATGTATATAGAAAAAAATAAAATCATTTATAGCAGAGATATAAAAGTACTGAAGTTTTACGTCTCTTACAAAACTGTGACAGTTTAGAATCAGTCTAATGTTCTTGGGTGGCTTTGACATTTTCTTTACTTACTCTTATCTCTTTTTTTTACAAACTGTTTATTTGCTTTTCTGATTGACCAGTGCTTTATTAGACAGTTCATTCAGGAAGGGTTCGGGTGGTCAGTGGGAAATGGAACTAATTTCTTTAATTTTGAAAGACCTGGTGAATATTAAGGTATAGAACAATGATGGCAAACCTTTTTTGGCTCACGTGCCATAAGGGGGGGAGCGCAGGGGGGGCGTGTGTGGGTGTGCTGCACCCATAATGCAATGCACAACCCCCCAGTGCGCATGTGCACATGAGAGACGCCCCCCCCCCCATTTTTCCATGCTTTTTTCGCCCTCCTCAGGCTCCAGAGGCTTTATAGGAGCCTGGGGAGGGCGAAAACAGCATTCCCCGCCCTTCCAGAGAGCCTCCAGAGGGGCGGGGGGCTCTTTCCGCCCTCCCCAGGCTCCTAGTTGACAGGGCAACGCCTCGTGTGCCCTGACAAATGGCTCCGCTTGCCACCTGTGGCACGCGTGCCATAGGTTCGCCATCCCGGGTATAGAGCCAATGGATATAAGGTAATTATCTTGAAGTACAGGGCGGGGCATAACCTTTTCCTAGGGGGTCACAGCAAGATCGACAGCAGTTTACAACTTCCGCGACACCTCATTTTAAAGCCCATAAAAAACTGAATTGAATGAGCTATTAAATGTTAAATTTGCTTTAAGAATGGCTGGAAAATTCGATTCGGAAGAACAAAGGATCATTGACAGAATAAAATGCATTGCCTTTCGAGAGGCTCGCGATGCTGGAGCGACGTTTATCAATCGAAAATGGATTGCAAACAAATTGAAACGTCATCCGGATTGGGTTACTGATAATTGGAACAAAACAGCCCAAGAATGTTTCACAAAATTTGGAGAAGGGCGTCCTCTGCAACTGTCCCAAGAAAGCAAAGCCATCATTGCAACTGGCAGTCGCAAACAACGAAAAGGAAACCGAAAAGTGGCCCAAGAAATCCTTCAAATTCGTGGGAAAACGAGTTGATCAAAGGACAATCGGCCGATATCGAGAACGAGAAGGTTTGAAGCCATTCCACGTCATTTGCAAACCATTGAAAACTCAAACACACGTTCAAGATCGGCTTTGGTTGTGCGATTGGTTGTCTGAATGGACCGAGGAAGATTTTCTTCATTTGGCGCCATCTGACGAATTCTTCGTTTATGCCATTCGAAAACCGAATTTCCAGAAGGATCGAATTTGGGCTAAAGACGTCGACGACATCGCCAAACATGAACGATATCGACAAATCGTTCGCAATCCGACTTGCATCGGGATTTTCGTCATTTTCACAGCCAAGAAACTGCATTGGGTTTTGAAGGATAAAGGGGAATCCTGGGATGGCAGTTATTTCCGTGAGAAAATTTTATTGGAGAATGTCATTCCATTTCTCAGTGATCCAGACAATGTCTTGGTGGTTGGTGAGGCTGTCTTTCTTCATGACAAAGCTCCTTGCATGCGTGCAAATGCGACTCAGCAATTGTTAAAGGAAAACAATGTCGAATTTTGGGGCAATGACGTCTGGCCGGGAAATTCGCCAGATCTCAATCCGGCAGAGAACATTGGGGCCATAATTAAGGATGAAGTGGAAGCTCTGATGATTCAGGAGCAAGGTCAAAATCGATATTCGGTTGAAACTTTGAGAATGAATTTGGAAACTGTGTTGAAAAATCTGGAAAATCGAACGGAACTGTTTGAAGATTTGTTGTGTTCTTATCCACCTCGTTTGAATGCTGTTCGAAGGGCTAATGGTGGTCATACTGACTATTAAATCGTGTCAATAAACTCAGTTTTTGATGGGCTTTCGAATGGTGTATGAATTATTTGTGTTGTTATTGCAAGTGTTGCTGTGACCCCCTAGGAAAAGGTTATGCCCCGCCCTGTACCTGGCTCTATCAAAGAATGCTTTGTACATACATATTTCTGTCTGTGTGCATATGTGTGTGTATGTGTGGGTGCGTGCATGTGTGTGTGTGTGTGTGTGTTTCTCAGATGGCATCATCTGTCTAACCCTTTCGAGCTAAGCAGGGTCTACAGTGGCTAGTTCATGGAGAGACATCTCTAGGAAATTCTAGAACTATGCAAGTAGGTTAACTCAGTGTTTTTTTAATTTTACAACTTTAAGTTGTGTGGACTTCAACTCCCACAGTTCCAATTGGGGAATTCTGGGAATTGAAATCCATACATCTTAAAGTTGCTAGGTTTGAAAAACACTGGGCTAGACTGTAGAAGAAAAATCCTGGAAGTCAAACAACTTCTGTGTTGCTACAAAGAAAGTATAAACATATATATGAATGTATGTATGTACATATGTGGACTGAACCAACTTGAAGTTTGGGTTGCATTATCTCAGATTTTCAAAAAGATTTGGATGAATATCTCAAATTCCTTCTGTGGCTGCAATCAAACAATTGTTTAGTTATGTTGAACCAGCTTTTCTTCAGAATCCTCAGATACATTTTACTTCATCTGTTATCAGTGACTTGAATGACAGTCTGGCTGTGTTTGACAGGGCAAGAGATTGGAAAAGACTGCTGTCCCAATGAATCCATTTATGCTTGTCCATTCTTGGATTTGTACTTACCCATGTTACCTCTCATGTAACTGAATCACGATCCTACCACCTTTTCTTAAGTTACAATTGTTGAAGAACAGATCCACAGAGCATCTGCTTTGCATCCAGAGAGTCTCAGGCTCAAGATTTTTGATATCAAACTTGGAAAAATTCTAGTTGAAAATTTTGGAGAGTTTCTGCCCGTCAGAAAGGATGTTAGAAAAATGGATGGATCAAAAATCTGATTTGGCAGATAATTTTCCACCTCTTTGTTCAATGTTGAAGGTGAAAAGCTTTATCTGGAATTGGAATAACTTTTTGTCCATCCCAGTAACATCTGCCTTGGCAAGCTAAAGCCTATCACACCCAGGCTATTACACATCTCAGATTGTTACACATGTCAAATGGAAATCTTAGAGACTAAACTTGGGATCTTTTACATTTGAGAAGGTATTATGCCATTGAACAAGGGTCCTTCCATTTAAAGCATCATGAAAAATTTCCTTTGCAATATCCCAGCTGATAGCAACCAACTCTAAACAAAATGTCACAACATATCCAAGAACGGACTATCTGTGCTCCTCACTTTCTTTTGTTTGTGGATTCTTAAATCTTTGTAGCTGGATAAATATTTGTCCACTTGTAACTAATAGCCTATTTTTTTCCTTCTGGATAGCCTTCCAATTTATGAAATAGTTATTGTGTTTCAGTTACAGTTTAATCGATGGCCTTAATAAAGCTTCTTGTTTGATGTTTGAGCATGTGCCAGAACTTCTAAATTATCAGTGCACATCTACTTGTTAATGGATTCTTTCCATGCCTTTTGTAGAAAGAAGACTCGATTGATGAGACACTGAGTTCCAGGCATAAAGTCAAGGAGCTTTCAGTAATAGATGGTCGGAGGGCTCAGAACTGCAATATTCTGCTCTCAAGGTATCACTAAATGCATTGCCCTTCTTATGTAAGAAGAAATTCTCCTGAGTCTTTCTATGGGAGACATCCTCTGACAGATTGAAAGTCTCTTTGGGGTTCATTTTCTTTTACAGAGACAAACAGCATTCTATACCTTATACATTTGCCTGTAGCAAGATTAGATAGCTTCATGGAGGTTGCAACTCCCAGTGACCACAAATAAGAAATGAAAAGCAATGAATTACTAGAGAGTCTAAAGTGGAATCAACCCAAAAAGGAACTCCATTGTGGCTGCAAGAAGGGATGTCTTCTGGCATCCATTGCAATCTGCTCAAAAAGTGGCTCCAAAAATTGTATTGTGGCTTTTATCCCTAAAAAGATTGTGCGGGCAATCCTCGAGTTATGAACGTAATAGAACGTGCCAGTTACATTCATAACTGGAGGATTCCTTAACTGGATCACGCTAAATGAATAACTCCTGCTTTACCCAATGCATTTGCTAATCGAATATGCAAGTCGTTAAGTGCACATGAGGCATCTCAGGTTTGAGAAGACCATGCAATAGGCCACCTGCTTCTAGCCACCCAAGGTCTCCCCTGACCCACTGAGATATTTCATGCTACCACCTCCATCTTGCCCCACCGGATCTGCACAGGCTCTGGGCCTGTGGAGGCTCACTTACCTTTCAAAGATCTCCATGATCAAGTGAGCTATCTCTTCTCCAGCCTCTCTACCATGGTCTCTTTGCCTGCTCCCGGTACTCCAAAAGAGAAGCAGTGAGAACAGAGGCAGAGCAGGACAAGCGTGCCTTACTCAGCTTGGTAGACTCAATGAGGCTGCCTTCGCAAGGCACCCAATCCACTTTTGGAGTGCCGAACAGCCTCAATGAGTCTGAAGGAGCATGATCTTGCACTCCTTCATGCCTCCATCCCCTTTGCAAAAGCTTTTGGCATGGAGAACAGAAGTCTTTGGGAGCAGAATCTCACGCCCCTGCAGGCCACCATTGTCCGTGCCAAGAGCCTTTTGCAAAGGGGACAGAAGAGTGTGTAAGAAGCTGTTTTTCTGCCACGTGGCCCTGATTCTGCAGATCTTCAAAAGGAAAATGAGCCATTGGTAATGGGATGGGGAGGAGTCGATGCGCTAGCATAGAAGGGCCAGTGCCTGTTAGGACCTGGGGCGGGGGATGGGGGTGAGACATGAATAGGCAGGGGAAATTTTGCAGTGTCTCTGCGATTGGTCGTAAGGGTAAACAAATGTCATGGGGATGCAACGTTCATAACTCTGGGATTGTGTCATAACTATTTAAGGGGAGGGGTCATAACTTTAAACCATCATTAAATGAACAGTTGTAACTCAAGGACTATAAGTATTGTATGTAGAAAAAATAGCATGCATTGAGGAGAGTCTGTACAACTGCAAAGTCAGGGGTTTTTTTAGCATTAAAAAACGTAGAGGCGTAATATGCAGACCAAATTTGGGCTGCTGCACAGATCTTTAGGCTTCAATTTATAATTCTAAATATGGTGCCACCCAATTCAAAAAATCATGCTTCTGAATTGCAGAAAGGGCAGCAACAATGTATGTTTGAATGAGCACTGTGTAAATGTTTTGTCTTTCACCTTACCCAATAATCCTCCAGCTGTTCACATGCGAAGGTGCCTAATTGTATTCTCAGTATCATGAGTGTTTAAACATTTTAATTACTTTAAGTGAGGACTGCCATCCTTGCACCCAGAATTGATTTAATGCACAATCCAGTGCAGCACCCAAGATTGAAGACAGCCTGATTAGAGCTTAATGGAAATGCACTATTCCAGCCACCATCACTGTGCATAAATGTTATCCCTCTCTGCCTGTTAAAAATGGGTTGACTTGCATACACTATACTGCTTTCAAATGTGGCAAAGGAGATCAGGAATTATTTGCCATTGTGTTTCTTCCAGGCTAGCCTACCTGACAGGCTGTGAGGATAAATTTGAGTTTGATATTCATATATTGTAAATAAGCCAATTCTACATATTTTCATCTGGGAGGACCATGTCAAATATCTAGAGAATTACAGTTGAAACCAGTGGTGGGTTGCAGGCAGTACACCCCGGTACAGGTGTACCGGAGCCTGCGCGGAGCACCGGATACCATTCCGGTACGGTGCTCCGGAGGGCCCACCCACCCACCCGAGCTCCTTATCTATCTTTTAAGGCTTCCACACTTCCGTGCATCCGCATTGTGCATACAGCACCTGTGCGACGCTCTGTGGAACAGCTGGAGCGTTGTAGAGGCACTAAGACACATGCACGTGCTGCACATGTCCATGAGGATGCCGCCGGGCCTGTTCCAACTGTACCAGTTGTACCAGTTGGAACAGGATCCGAAACCCACCACTGGTTGAAATACACTATTTTTCTTTTTACAGTGTTGAATTAAGAAAAGATTTCTACACATGATCATCAGGCCAGCTCTTTATTTATCCTACACATTTATAAAGCAAACCAGATATTGTTGGCATGCATCTCTGAAAAGTTCAGCCTTGCTAGATATTTTATCTCTTTCTGCCTTGATCTCTAGCTCTGGGAAAAATGGTTGGACAGTGAGGTCATGTTAGATTTCTTCTCAAGCTAAGAAATATTTTTGGTTTTCCATCCCCTCCCAACTTCTTTCCTATGAATGTAATAGGACCATATATGGTGTTGCATTTGGGGGTTGATTCTTAAACTGTATGGAACAAACTTAGGCATTGTTCTTTGCACCTGAGTTAGATGTGCTCTTGTTAGCTCTCATCGTTCGCTGGCTCCATAAATCCTATTGAGGGTCATTGGCAGCATCCTCTGAATACCACCTCTGAGTGCTAATACCTTGGTTTATAAACTTCCCCCAAAGGATCTCTTTGGCCCCAATTTAATAAGACAGACAGGTTGGCACATCTTTGGAAATCCCAATTTTGAAAACTTCCTGGGATTCCACCCAGTTGAAAGTTTATGATCTTATCCCCACACCCATAAATTCATCACATGATCCAATCTTCTTCGGCCACGTTGGCATCTCCATCCAGCTGGTTCCGGTCAGGTGCAGAGGTGCAGAGACAAAAGATGATCTTGGGCTTCTAGAAAAGAATGACAACAACACATTCCACAATTCTACTCCTTTCTATTCCCCCCTCTCAACTACTATACTAATGAAACAGCATAATGAAATATTAGGAAGTGTAGCAGGTCAAAGATCCTAAAAGGAACATAACTACAGGCCTGACAGGCGGCCTCTCCTCAGAAGAAAGACGTTTCCTGAAAAGAGAATAACATCAAAGTTAGCAATAACAAAATTAACCACCTCTTTCCCCCCTTCCCCAGGGGGACCCTTTGGCTTATCGGGAAACTTCTCATGGAACTGTTTTATTAACCTATCTGCCTTTAGGTCCCAACTTTTCACCCAAGTGGCTTCGGACAAAGGGTACCCCTTCCAATGCATGAAATACTGTAAGCCACCCCTATATAGCCTCGAGTCTAAGATTTTTTTCACCTCATAATGTGTTTCCCCTTCTACCACAACAGGAGGAGGGGGGAGCTTGGGTGGACAGTCTTATGCTGGACTCAATTACTGGTTTCAACAAGCTACAATGAAATACTGAGTAAATTTTCCCTAGAATTCTGTGTAGACTGAGTCGAACTGTAACTGGGTTAATTATCTTTTCTATTGGAAATGGACCTAAAAATTTTGGGCCCAATTTCTTACTAGGCATTCTTAATCTTATGTATTTGGTAGATACAAAAACTTTGTCCCCTACATGAAAGGGGGGTTGGAGCAAGCAGTGTTTATCAGCTTGCTTCTTGTAGGCTTCTGCTGCATCTGCTAGACCCTTCTTCGTATTTTCCCATCCTTTCTTTAGTGTGTCCATCCATTCATTCAGAGGCATGAAGAAGGGAGGTTCTCTAGGAAGTTCAGGCATGGGAACAAATTCCATGCCACTGGTAATCTGGAAAGGAGTTAATCCAGTGCTGCTATGGATCTCATTGTTGTACGCCATTTCGGCAAAAGATAGCAAGTCCGACCAGTTGTCTTGCTGAGAGCCCACATAACACCGGATGTATTGTTCCACCATAGCATTGGCCCTCTCCGCTGCGCCATTCGTGCTGGGATGAAACGCTGAGCTGAGTCCTTGTGTGGACCTGATGGATCCCATGAATTCTCTCCAGAACTTGGTGGTGAACTGAACTCCGCAGTCTGAAATGATCCTCTTGGGCACCCCGTGCAGACGATAAATGTGTTTCACAAACATTTTCGCTAATTTCTTTGCAGACTGCAGCCCTGAGCAAGCAATGAAATGCTCCTGCTTGGAAAACAAATCAATAACTGTCCAGATTACTCTATTTCCACTGCTGCCTGGGAGTTCGACGATGAAGTCCATTCCGATCTTTTCCCATAGTCGGCTAGGGCTGGCCACTCGTTGTAGTACTCCAGGGGGCTTCCCCGGTCGTGTTTTCATTGTTGCGCAAGTAGCACAGCTTTTTACATAATCTTCCACCTCCAATTTCATACTTGGCCACCAAAATTGATGCTTGGCAAGGTGGAGCGTTTTTAGGAATCCAAAGTGGCCGCCTAATTTTGCATCATGGCTTCGCTGTAGGACTTACAGCCTCAAACCCGTGGGCACGTACAGTTTGGACCCCTTCCAGGCTAAACCACCTCTCATCGTTAGCATGTCCTTGTTATTGTTGAACCACAGGTCTGCCGGGAGTGCTGCTTTGAACTCTGTCATCAGCTTATCTTGGTGTCGGCTGGTGATCTGGGCCACCTGTTGGTGGGAGGAAGAAATGATGGGTTGATAGTTCCTTCTTACTGTCGTACTGCGTACTGTCGTACTGCAGTTTTCTTGACAAAGCATCCGCCAACAAGTTCTTCCCTGCAGGGATGTGTTTAATGTTGAATTTGAACCTTTAGAAGTATTGTGCCCAGCAAACTTGTTTGGGAGATAATCTTCAATGGGCGTGGATAGCTTCAAGGTTTTTATGATCAGTCCAGACCTCGAATGGCATATCCCCCCCCTCCAAGAGATGTCTCCACATGAGCAGTCTCAACCTTATCACAAATGCCTCTTTCTCCCAAATGGCCCACCTCCTTTCAGTAGTGGTGAGTTTCTTGGAGCTGTAATCTCCATCTAGCTGGTTCTGGTCAGGTGCAGAGGTGCAGAGACAAAAGATGACCTTGGGCTTCTAGAAAAGAATTACAACAACACATTCCACAATTCTACTCCTTTTGTATTCCCCCCTCCCAACTACTACACTAATGAAACAGCATAATGAAATATTAGAAAGTGTGGCAGGCCAAAGATCCTTAAAGGAACATAACTACAGGCCTGACAGCTGGATTAGATAAAGATAGTTTGAGCCAGCACGGTTCTTCTAATGGAAATGGTGGTGGTCAAGTTTAGCAATGCTCTTCAATTCATTGCATCTTCCTTAATTTCCAGATCCAGTTTTCAAGTCTTCATTTGTTTCGTGTGCTTCCAATATTCCAGAAGATAAAATAACATTCCTGAACCTGGGCAGCTTAGATTCCAGGCCTTGCATCTCAGATCAATCCATTTCAGAGTGGCAATATTGATTGTTCCACTGATGTTTTCTCGGAGGAAGCTCAAACTACCTAGGCTTTCATTTCAGTCAGTTTTCAAGCCATCTCCCACCCAAAGATTAGAAATTCTCTCTGAGCCATTTTACCATTCTGGTTCCCTCACAGAAACGGAGCATCTTATGACTTCCACTTTCTTCACACACATATGAAACTTCCTGGATTCACTCCCCGCCCTCCGCTTCTCTCAGGTGATGGGAGTACTGCTTTCCATACAGATAAAGACAACATTTTTACCACCGAAAAGGGTATTGGAAAGTCAGAGTTGGTAGGGGAGGACTTAGATTTGCCATGCCCATATTGGATATACTGCAGCCAGCAATCATGAGAGCTGATTGTTAAATATTCTGAAATTCTCAGCTGAGACACGGTATCTAGCCCTACCCCCTCAGCTGTTTGGCAGCTATCCATGCAATGCAGCAGTGGCAATAGAGACAGCAGAGACAGTTGTTATGCCTTTATCAGCACACCACTGGCTACACCTAAGCCTTTTTCCTGGCACAGGCGTCTGCTTTTCATATTGAAGCGTAACTAGTCAGCATCTGGTGCCTTCCCTTTCTTCCAGATAGAATTCCTTCCAGGCCCCAAATAGCTGATCACTGTTTTCAAATTGCTCTGCAACACTGATTTATCCGATTTCCTAATAAGTTACTACCCTAGGAAAATATTACTTTCCTTTTATATATCGGTCAAAAGTCTTTCTGCGGTGGCTTGTTCTCTGGGTTGCAAAAGTTTCCCCAACCCCACCCCAAAAGTGTATTCTGAGCCTGTTAAAAGTTATGCACGCTCCCTCCTGTTTTAACCCTCCTCTCATGAGGCTAGCTGTTTGTCTCATCAAAGCTCAGCACACCCATTCAACATCTCTTGCAAGCTGTCACACCCTGTCAACAAGTTTCATCATTTAAATCCTTGTGACAGCCAATGCTGTAAACTACCTTCCATCTTAGATAGTCTGTGCTTAGCAGCTGCTGCCAACTAAGATAATTATTGTGGTTTTCTGGACAGGCTTACTGCTTTTGCTGGCCGCCTTCCCCCTGCATTGTCAGAGAAGAGCTTTTCTTATCTCCCTCCCCATCCCCTCCTATAAATAGTCTCTAGGGGCATCTTCATGCAGGGTTTGTGTGGGTTTGTTTTTCCAGGCCTAAAGTGTGAAGACCAAACACCCTCCCATACATAAAACCCCCCAAGACAGTCCTGCTGACCACAGCAAAGATTCTTTGTGGGTCCATAGAGCAGGCAAGCTCCAGAGTCCATTCCTTGGAGAGAAATACAGAGCCTCTTGCAAAATATTCATTTCCCTAATTCATTATTCATTTCACCACCAAGGGCAGGTTCCCAATTTCCCCCTCTCCCTCCATTCTGTCACACATACACTTAGATCATTAGGTTTGTTCATGCTCATTTATTAACTAACCCCAAAATGAAAATCAATCCAGTTGAAAGCAGCATGAAGGTAATGTTTAGAAAGTTAGCAGATTTTACAGTAATGAGGTAGGCAGGCGGACCTCCCTGCTTATGTAACAACGTTCTGTTGTCTTGCCTTTCCAGACTTAAACTATCAAATGATGAAATTAAACGTGCAATTTTAACAATGGATGAACAGGAGGACCTGCCAAAGGATATGCTTGAACAGGTGAGTACAGAAGGTGTTCAGTTCTTGACAGAAATGCTAAAAATGTAAGTTTCAAATTCACCTTCTAGGTAGGATCTCTGCTCCCACCGTTCCAGGGCCATTAGCGTTGTTTTTGTTTTGTTCGTCCTGATCTATGCAAGTAAAAGAGTTTAGCTCTGAGCTAAAGGAGGAACTAGGAGATGTGAAATGGTTGCCTTAAGAAAGCAGAAAATGTGAGAAAGAGACAGCCCCACCAATAACTTGTTGTGTTATTTAGCAGCTTTCAAGAAGCATGTCTTTTGAAGAAAAATTAGAAAGTGTAGGAAAGAAGTCTACTTCGATGCTATCAGTGAATGATCCTTCGTGACACACACACACACACACACACACACCACACACTATTCATAGACTGCGGATAGGCAGAGATGCAGCTGATAAATTCTATCCCAGCTGAGGAGTCAAATTGGGTGAAGAAAGATCACCACACCAAAGCGGGTGACTAATCTGATCCACCTGGAATGAAATCAGTTCATTCTGTATTGAGATTTCACTGCCTTTCTCTAGGAGAAGAAAAATATTTTAGGGAAACAATTAATTCTTTTTAATTTGAAAAAAGGAGATGGGAACTTGACCTGCATCAACATACTCTTCAAAACAACCTTTCAGTTTTGTTGTATACTGTCCTGAATCAGTTGCTTTTGTGAGATGGGTGGCTATATAAATTAGAAAAAATAATTCAAGGCCAAGTGTAACTGTCATCCTTTAAATGTGAGTTACCTCTTGACTCATGCAGTCCACAATCTACTCAGCCTTTCTCTGTAGCCTATGGCACCTAATCACTGAATCCGATTGCCTGCCTGATTAGCTATTAGCTGGCCGGTAGGGAGGCAGGTGGCATGTAAGAATATTACTTGTATCATGGAAAGAGCAATGGGACTCTTCATGATGGAACCCTACTCCATCATTCATACTCAATAGCAATATCACTTAGACTTATATACCACTTTACAGTGCTTTATAGCGCTCTCTAAGCAGTTTACAGAGTCAGTATATTGCCTGCAACAATCTGGCTCCTCATTTTATCAAACTCAGAAGGATGAAAGGTTGAGTCAACCTTGAGCCGGTGAGATTCAAACTGCTGGCAATCAGGAGTCAGCAGGATTAGCCTGCAATACTGCATTCTAACCGCTACACCACCACGGCTCCTCAAAATTCACGTAATCCTCACTTGATCACATTTTGGGTGATTGGCTGCTGGCTCACTGGTCACAGCATACCATGGTGATTGCAGCAGCAGAAAATGGCAAAATATGCCCTTTGGATATGCTATAACGACCATGTGATTCATTTAACAATCATGGTGACTCACTTCATGAGGATTGTAAAATTGAGTCAGGTCACATAATGACCTGCTTAATGACTGCAATGACTTATGTCCAAAATTCTGGGCTCAGTTGTGGTCATAAGTCAAGAACTACATGTACTATTGGTAATAATACCGCCTAGAGGCTGCCTGTGAGGAGATAGGCAGTTAAGAAATTTATGTAAATTTATATAAATAGATATAGATACACATCAGTGGTGGGTTACTGCCTGTTTGCAACCCATGCACTGCGTGCACTGTTCAATGTAAATTGTTCTGCGCACATGCGCAAAACAATTTACAGTGAACTGCGCATGCGCAGTCACTAAAATCCAAAATGGCAGCGGCCAAGCAACAGCGAAGGAACCGGTTCGGGGGTGTGGCAGGCCTGGGTCGCTGCCAGTTCTTCGATCCAGGCCTGAATTCCACTACCGGTTCAGCCGAACCGGCAGCAACCCACCTCTGATACACATACACATATTGCTCTCCCTGGTTATTCTTAAAAACGGAACAGGTATCTTAAGAACCCCATACATTGTAAACTTATCCATCTGTCTTCCCAGAAAAGTATTTCTTACCCAGAAAAAAATATTTCTTACCCACCTCCTCAGTAGAAAATCTTGAAGCCTACATATCTGTTCTTTTTCTTGTGCTGTAAAGCCCTTCATGGTAGTGGATCTGCGTACTTGAGAGACCGCCTCCTGCCAATTACCTCCCTGCGACCTATTAGATCGCATAGATTAGGCCTCCTCCGAGTTCCATCTGCCAGTCAGTGTCGACTGGCAACCATACGGAGGAGAGCCTTTTCAGTAGTAGCTCCGACCCTTTGGAACGACCTCCCCGTGGAGATTCATACCCTCACCACCGTCCAGACCTTCCGCACAGCCCTCAAGTCCTGGCTATCCCGTCAGGCCTAGGGATAAAGATCGTAATCTGTCCCCACCCGAATGATGAATGAATGTTGTGTATTATTTTTACTCATGTATTGTTTCATGTTTACTGTTTTGTATCCCCTCCCCTATATTTTGTAAGCCGCCCTGAGTCCCCTCAGGGAAAAGGGCGGCCTATAAATAATAATAAAACTCAAACTCAAAACTCAAACTGAATTCCCGAGAGAAGATTGTTCATCTAAAATACCTTTTTTTTCCTTTTTAGCTTTTAAAATTTGTTCCTGAAAAAGCTGACATTGACCTTCTGGAAGAACACAAGCATGAGTTGGATCGGATGGCCAAAGCTGACAGATTTCTCTTTGAAATGAGCAGGTGATTTTGCCAGCTGCTTCCCTTCTATTGTTGCTTTCTACACCAAAAACAGGGACTCAATAATTAGGGGGATGTGTAGAAAGGAGGGTTTTTTTCTGAGCCATGTAGACCACAGGTGTCAAACTTAATCGCTTCATGTGGCGTATCGTGATGAGAAGTAACATTTTTTTGCCTTTGTGGAGCTGGAATAGGCATGACCCACGGGGGCCGCCAGTTTGACATTCCTGATGTAGACTATGTATTGAAGGAAAATCTGAAGTACAAAATTTCATGCTGCTGAAATTGGTATTCTAGATTGATTTGGCTGATGTAATTATTGCTGTGGAGGAGGAAAGAGATAGATACAGAAAATGAACACTATGGAAAGGCATGGCTCAGTTGTATTAAGGATTTGAGAAAAGGGCCACAGGACGCTTGGGATAGAGGTCTTTAAAGAGCTTACAGGCTAAAGATCTTCTATTGTTTCCATTTCTATTTAATTTCAGTTGTGCTTTCTTATTAAATCAAGTTGATTTGTAAGCCACTTTTGCCTTTGCTGTATGCAGTGGGAATACAGAATACAGGACCACCTTCTGTAGTCTGATGGCTTCAAGTAACATTCCAAGCTTTGATCATGTTATTTTAGGAACTGTAAGTTGAATTGAAGGACATCAGATTTTATGGAGCTTGAAAGTCACAGAATAAGTATTTGATAGTTATCTTTGCAGATGATTGCTCTGACTTTCCAGAAGTACAGTTTAACCTGAAATGTGTCATTTTTCTTCCAACTTTTACTAACCTTGAGAAATGTAGCTCTTATACTGTTTTACTCCTTTTTCTTGCAGGATAAATCATTATCAGCAAAGGCTTCAGTCCTTATATTTTAAGAAGAAGTTTGCTGAGAGAGTTGCTGAAGTTAAACCAAAAGTTGAAGGTAAAGTATGGCTCAAGGAAATGGTTATGTTTGATGAAACATAAATGAAACCACTCAAGGAAGCCAACTTCTCTCAAACTCACTCAAACTGCAAGGAACCTTCCTATTATATTTGAAATAAATACTGTATTTTTTTTAGAATAAGACGCACCAGAGTATAAGATGCACCTTAGTTTTTGAGGAGAAAAACAAAGGGGGAAATTCTGCCTATCAAGTATTCATCTGGCTAGGGTCCTTAATCTGTCAGCTTCAGCACATACGTTTGCTGGTTTTGAGCGTGCACGCATGCTTTTTATCCCCTGGTTGGGAATAAAAAAAGTTTCTAAAGCACAGCTGATCATCGGAAAGAGAAGCAATGAGAAAAGCATGGGAAGCCCAGAAGATCGCTTCACTTGCTAGCGCCTCATTAGGGCTGAAAAACAGCTTCTAAAGCACAGCTGATCGTCTGAGAGAGAAGCAATGAGAAAAGCAGGCAAAGCACAGAAGTTGCTTCATTCGTTAGCGCCTCATTAGGGCTGAAAAAAAGCTTCGAAAAAGCTACATTTGGAGTATAAGATGCACCCAAATTATCAGCTACTTTTAGGGGGGGTGCATTTTATACTCTGGAAAATATGGTATTTGAAACAAGGAAAATCTTTTAAAGTTAATTTAAATTTTGTACAAAACAGTGGTAGCAAGGGAGAGGAATGGGATATCACGTTAATGAGAATAGACTGTGACCTTAAATCATAAATATTTTAATTTTGATTAATTATTAAAGGATTAATGGTAATGAGAACACTTAATAGTTGAAATGTTCTATGAATTGTTCATAGAACAGGTATTGGGTAGGTCTAGTTTAATGAAAAGAAGGACTAAGGGTGACTTAATAGCCTTAATAGAAGACATGATAGCAGTCTTCCAATATCTTAGGGGTTGCCACAAAGAAGAGGGAGTCAAGCTATTCTCCAAAGCATCTGAGGGTAGAATAAGAAGCAATGGGTGGAAACTAATCCAGGAGAGAAGCAATTTAGAACTAAGGAGAAATTCTCTGACAGTGAGAACAATCAATCAGTGGAACAACTTGCCTCCTGAAATTGTGGGTGCTCCAACACTGGAGTAAAAAGAAGTGTTTGGACAACCATTTGTCTAAAATGGTATGGGGTTCCTTCTTGAGAAGGAGGGTTGGACTAGAAGAACCCCAAGATCCCTTCCAACTCTGTTATTCTGTTCCAGGATCTAAAAACACACATGCCCAAAAAAAATTGAAGGGCCATTTTTATTAGCAAACCTATCTCTTTTTACCTTCTTTTCTAACTTGGTTGTTTTGTAATATGTTGTTTGAATGGCACCTGTAATTTTCATCTTTTTATTGCTTTTTTTTTTTCCTTTTTTGCCAACTCCATGATCATTTCTTGGGTAACTTCCTTTCTGTTTGTGAAATTCTGGCTGCTTTGTAAATCATTCCATTAAACACATATTAATGCTCTCTAGTCAACATCGTATTGTCTGACCAGATCTTCTCCCACTTGGTCCTTTCTAGCAATTCAAACTGCTTCCATCCAAGTATTCCAGAGCAAAAGCCTGAAGCAGCTGCTTGAAGTGGTTTTGGCTTTTGGCAACTACATGAACAAGGGCCAGAGAGGGAATGCTTATGGCTTTAAAATTTCTAGCCTGAACAAGATTGCAGATACCAAATCTAGCATTGACAAGTAAGCAGCTTCAAGCATATGCTCATTTGGGGGGGGGGGGGTTGGAAGACTAGCTTCCTTTTGAACTGTGTCATTAAAGAATCTAGATCAGGGATGTCAAACTCAAGGCCCGCGGGGCAGTTCCGGCCCATGGTTACTTAGATATGGCCAGTGAGGGTGCCCTGGAAACAGCGAAGGACTGGCCTGTGGTGCTTCTGCCTGTGAAAACGGGGTCCCAAGCTCCGTTTTTGGCTGCCACGGCCTCCTACAGCCCTCTGACATTGAAAACAGAGATAGGGAGGACCGTGTGCTCAGCACCCCATTTTCACTGGCAGAGCACTCAGGCCACCACAGGTGCTCCCCGACAGTGACATCGAGCTGGCCATGCCCACCCTGGACACACCCACCCCGGCCTCCAAAGGTCAAATCCCACCCTGATGCGGCCTCAATTAAATCGAGTTTGACATCCCTGATCTAGATAATCTGCTTCTTCTAGAGCAGTCTGCAGCTGAAGCTGCACTACGTTGTCAAGAACTTTCCCCCAAAAAGGAGATTGGAGAGAAGATTATTATTATCTAATAAAGATGGATTTTTAAAAAGTCGCCTCAGAAGGGGGAGCACAGGGGCTCCTTTAAAGCAGCCAGAATAATCCCTTCCTAAAGAAGTACTAACAACCTCTTAGTTCTGGCACGCACACTCAACCACATAGAGCAGGGGAGTCAAACTTGCGTCGTCACAGTGGCCTCACATATCGCAACTCCCCCCACTTTGCTAAATTGGGCATGGGCGTGGCCAGCATGTGATGCATCCAGTGTGGAGTTTGACAGCCCTGACATAGAGCATTCAGGATGGACAATTTTATGTTGGATAACATTGTCTTAACTTGTCCACAAAACAGAATGAGCCTCAGATAGCAGTAAAATTTCCCTCTTCACCACAACATAAGAAATTGTACAGATATTATAGTGACCAGGCAGTAGAACCTCCTGTTCCTTCCTCCCCAGTAGGCACTGAGGAAGCTTAATGAGGACAGTTGGATAACAACCCTAATACTCTATAGACAGAGACATTTTTAACATTCCTGAGAGGCAAAGAATTGTATGAGAAAGGCAGCTTATTGCTTAGACAGAACTAGAAAGAGCTGAAGCATAAATGCTTCTGTGCCATATGATGTTTGAACCCACATTTTGAATGTCTGTAGAAATTGATGTAGTCAAATTCTCTTGCCGCTGAATAGCACTATCACTTAGACTTATATACCACTTCACAGTGCTTTACAGCCCTCTCTAAGCGGTTTACAGAGTCAGCAAATTGCCCCCAACAATTTGGGTCCTCATTTTACCCACCTTGGAAGGATGGAAGGCTGAGTCAGCCTTGAGCCTGATGATGTTTGAACTGCCAAATTGCAGGCAGCTGGCAGGTAGCAGAAGTAGACTGCAGTACTGCACTCTAACCACTGGGCCACCAAGGCTCTTGTTAGTTTTAAAAGAGAATTAGAAAAATTCTCATGGAGGACAGAACTATCAGTAATTACTATTTTTAACAACTGTGTGCTACCCTCTGAATCACAGATAGCATATCTCAGATAAAACTATTAACAAGCAAGTATTTTGTAGTCCAAAATGGACCTGGTTGATCATTGTGTGCTATCAAGTATTGAAGTCTTCACCTGAACTCTGGAAAGGTATAGCTATTTTCCTTGGGGTAAATTAAATGTCACTTACTTTCTCCTTGTGGAAAAGTAATGGTTATTAATCGTCTGTCTTTATCCCAGGAACATTACCTTGTTGCACTATCTCATCACAATCATAGAAAAAAAATATCCCAAAGTATTCAGCTTACATGAAGAATTAAAAGATGTCCCTGGAGCCGCCAAAGTAAAGTAAGTATGTATTTAGGAAATTGTTATTATTGCTAATTTCTTTGTATGAACTTACATATAGCAAAAAAGTGTTTTAACCTCAAGGCTGTCTTCATCAACATGTGCCAGGGTTAACTAAATTGCTACAGATAAGATGCTAATCTAAAAATAAGAGTCTTTTCCCCCCTCCAGTCAGAGAAGTATGGAGGATGTCAGAGCTTACATTACAAAATATTGCTAGGAGTAGCTTGAACATTTCAATGTCTTTTCCTTTATTTCTGGCAGTATGACTGAACTGGAGAAGGATATTGGCAACTTGAGGAGTGGGCTCAGAGCTGTGGAGACAGTAAGTGTCGCTTATCCAATTAATGGTTCCCTACTTTTATTTCAAGACAGTCCATGTGGGTGAGCATCTGAGCTTGTGTCAGCATTCATTCTTGGAGGGAGAGGGAACAAAACAGGTGAAGCTGTTTTTATCTCTTGCCTAACAATGGTTTCTCTTTCCTGTCCTTATTACAGTTTTATAGCTCTGTTAATGACCTCGGTAGCTTTTTTGCTTACTTGCTTTCATCATGAGTGATTTTTTTTAAAGCTTTGGCCTTCATAGTCCTAACATCACAGAGATAGTTTTGAAATGTTTGGAAGCCCATGTGGCAGTCAGGTCTACAGCTGCTTTCAATCAACTTTAATCAGCAAAGCCAACTACAAACCTTTTTTCCAGTATATCCTTCACACATATATACCTCCCCCACCTCAGAAACATTTGGACATTTTGAAAAGGAGTAGTGTGTATATGGTAGATTAGGCAAATTCTGCCTCCAGAAATTGGGCTGAAGAGAATTGAGTTGAGATCAGTAGGCCGAGGTTCCTCTTAAAGTGAATCCGTTTTATGTTACCATAAATGTGTGCAAAAATAAGGATGAGTTAATATGTCATTCTAACCCTGCACTACTACTGTTGAGCAAATGATCCTTATCAATATTTTTTTAAAAAAATTAAAACTATGTTGCAGGGAGCTATATTCCCCTGTTAGATTGAGGAAGAAAGCTGAGGAGATAGCAAGAGTTATTTGAAGGTCTATCTGCATCAGGACAACAGAACTTTCAATAGCATGGAATGGGTCATCTATAAGGCACACATGAAAATGTAGACAGAGATAGGCAATCCTTTGATAGACAAAGACAGTGCCTGAAATATTTGGATGGCTGCTATAGAAGGAGAACATTGCATGGTATTCAGTATGTAAGTAGAAGCAGAATTTGTCTTCTAGGATTGAACCATAAGAGCTTTTAAAGGGGTGGAAGTGTTCTTAAAAAAATGCTTGAATGATTTTGAAAAACTCAGGGAAGACTGGGTTTAGAACGATAGGTTAGATTGGTGTGCTGGAGGCTGCTCACACCAGCATGCTAGAACCAATTGTTAAATTTTCAAGAATGTTATGAGCTCCAGTTGAGAGCAAAGCTGAACTGCAACACCTTGCACACCAGCCAGAGGTTTGGCAGCTAACAGCACAGTGCAATGGACCTGGCAGAGCTGGCTGTTATTATACATTTATTAACACACCATTGAATGATAGGCTCACGGATGAAACAAAAAAGCCGACATTTCATATGGAAAAACAGAAATTCATAGAATAATGATGATAATTAATATGCCATAAAGATTTTCTTTTAAAGACCTTTCACCCTCTGATTGGCTCAACTGATGGACAGTTTAGGCTTTGACTTTATTTCCTGATAAGAGTTTAGATTGGCCCCCACTTGTAATGAGAGCCTGATGGTGGGACAATGTTTTTTGAAGCTCTTATCCCTCTACTTGATAAGAGATGGTTGTGTATACATAGTTGTGTTTATGGCAAAATGGATATTCAATTGCACAAAGGCTTTAACACATTGGTAAATAAGAAATTCCAAGCTAGAAGATGCTGCCATTCTTCTCAAAATAACATTACTCTTCTTATATATTATAATACCAATATACCGTGTTTCCCTGAAAATAAGAAAGGGTCTTATTTCCTTTTGACCCCCGAAATAAACGCTTGGCCTTATTTTCAGGGAGTTCTTATTATTTTTGAGATGAAGGAGGCAGTGAGCGTGATCACCTCATGGCTGCTGTTGTGTTGCAAGTTTTTCGGGAAGGGCTTATTTTAGTGCATGCACTGAAAAGCCCGATTGGGCTTATTATCCGGGGAGGACTTATTTTCAGGGAAACAGGGTAACTGCACAACCTCCAAGGCTTTGTCAGCTTCTGTCAGTGCCCATCCACCAATATGAGAGACTTCTTCATAGTGGCATCAATTCTATGGAATATCTTCCTTTGAAAGGGTCCCATCATTCCATGATTTGGGGATTTCTCAGACAGCTTTTTATTATCCAGGTTTATTTCTATAGAGTCAATTGATCTTTGTGCTATGATGTAAACTGGCCGTAGAGGAAATGCTTGGCCAGTTGATCTAATGGTTAAGGTATCAAGCTAGAAAGCAGCAGAACAAGAGTTCATGTCTGCCTTAGCCATGAAAGCCCATTGGGTGACTTTGGACCGCCAAAATCACTCTCAGCCCAACATATCTCACAGGGTTGCTGTTGTGGGGGAAAAGGAGGAAGAAGGTGTGTTGGATATGTTATATATTTCTTGCTTTGTTGCTTTTTATTTAACAGAAATATGAAATGTGGTTAATAAAAATGAAGGGCTGAAACAGAAGAGTTCTCCCTGCATAGCTCCTTGCATTCAGTTCCTTAACACTTATCCAGAGCCAGGGTATTTGGCCAATCTTATCCATAGTTCATGTCAGCTGAGATTTGTTCAACTAAAAGCTACTGGGAAGATGGATAATTTATTTAGCTGGCTAACCCAGCTGAACAGCCTGTTTCCCAAATGAGTACAGTGTTTATGCATTTTTCATATTACAGTACCAGAAATAATTCTCTTGGAGTGTACACTGGGGGGTCTTGGACAGGAATTGTTTGGGGATTTCTAAATTTCAATCATTATCTGTTTGGAGTAACATGAAATTGTTTCTCTAAAGGAACTGGAATACCAAAAATCCCAGCCTTCCAATCCAGAGGACAAGTTTGTTTCTGTGGTTAGCCAATTCATCACTTTGGCCAGCTTCAGCTTCTCAGACGTAGAAGATCTTCTAGCAGAAGCCAAAGAACTGGTAAGAAATAATTATTGCAAGTCAGAGGTATGCAGCATCTGATCTGATGCAGACTGCAGCTGACAGATACAGTGATGATACTCACACTGGATCCAAAGCACTCTCTCGTCTCCTTCAGATCCAAATATTGCACATACTTATTATAGATCTCCACTAATCCAGAATTTGATGGGATTTTTGATGGTGGCCTTGAATTTTGACCATGGCTCAATGTTTTATCTTTTATACAATTAGTTTAACTGAAGTTGAGAAGGTATGAATGGTCTGAAGCCAAGATGGGCAAAGCCAACCCAGAAATTGCAGTTAAACTACGTACTTCTCATGCGTTTAATTATTTTCTGTCATATTAAACTGTAAAATTTTTAGAGAGCGGTCATAACTCTGCCATTGGGGAGTTAGGTTTTGCCTATCCTGTAAGTCTGTTTTTTAGGGTTCTCTGTCTGGTCTGCCCCTGTGGCTCAGTGGTTGCTAATGCACAAAGATGCGTTCCAATTAAGGAAACCTGCAGTGAGACACTCTATGATTGGTTTATCAGAATCAAATTCTAATTGCAGCCGAGTCAATTAAAGAATATGATTGATTAGAGAGAGAAAGAGAAGAATCTGTCAATCAATCAATGACTTGTCTCCGGAGGTTGTGGGTGCTCCAACACTAGAAGTTTTTAAGAAGAAATTGGACAACCACTTGTCCAAAATGGTACAGGGTTTGCTGTCAGGCAATGAACATCCAGAGATTCATATCTCACCCTCTTTCTGACCCTCAGTTTTTCCTTGGTAAAATGGCGAATAGAGCATTAGCTTTATTCTATCTACCAGTTGTGTGGAATAGCTGAACGGAGCCCCTGATGCTAACTGCCCAGTGGAAATCCTGTCCAAATTTTGCTTGTTCAAAGTCACTTCTCTTTAATTCAGCATTTTGTTTCTAAAATAGCAAATGTTTGAAAGGCAGGTGTCCTTCATTATTCATATCCAACATATATATTCAGTATTTGGGGCGCAGTGCTTAGTTAGAATGCAGTACCATAGGCTAACTCACTACTCACTCCAGAAGTTCAATTCTGAACAGCTCCAGGTTGACTCAGCCTTCCATCCTTCTGAGCTTGGTAAAATGACCCAGTTTGTTGGGGGAAATATATAAACAGCTCTATAAACACTTAGAGAGGGCTGTAAAAGCATTATGAAGCAGTATATAAGTCTAAGTGCTATTTCTATTTCTTTATTACTGTCTTTGTAGCATTGTACAATCATATCAAATCAAATCACCCCATTCCAAGCAACCCCCTTCCAAACAAGGTAGAGCAACTGCAACAGACTTCCATCTTGATTCTCTTTCAGAAAACTATAAAGAAGGATGTAACTTGGATGCCCGGTTCCATGGAGTAGGACCGTGGCAGGATAATCTTGTTACTATAATGGGCTCCCTGTTCTGTTCATGTGGAGCAGTGGACCAGATGGATACGGTTTACTTGGCATATATGATCTATAGATACCTACCGTATTTTTTGGAGTATAAGACACACCAAAGTTTTGAAGAGGCAAATTAAAAAAAAAACAGGTTTTGCACTATGCAAACCTCCCAAAAACGGGCCCGTTTTTTTTTTTTCAAAAAACGGCATGAATAGCCTTTAGGAGGCTTGTAGAGTGTTCTTGGGGGGGTGGGGGAGCCAAAAACAAGCAAAAAAATGGGTCATTTTTTGCTCATTTCTGCCCTCCCCAGCCCCCAGGACCTCTCTGAAAGCCGCCTAAAAGCTATGCACAGCCATTTTGCTGAAGGGGGCGGGGTTTCAGGAGGCAAAAAATGCTGTATTCAATGTATAAGACGCACCCAGATTTTCACCCTCTTTTTTGAGGGAAAAAGTTGCATCTTATACTCCAAAAAATACAGTAGTTACCAAACTCCAAATAATCTCATAGGTTACAACCAGCATTTCAAATTGTACTCACAAGCCTATTGGTAATCAATGCAATACTCACCAGTGGTGGGTTGCAGGCGGTACACCCCGGTACGGGTGTACTGGAGCCTGCCCAGAGCACCGGGTACCGTTCCGGTACAATGCTCCAGAGGGCCCACCTGCCCGCCCAAGCTCCTTACCTGTCCTTTAAGCCTTTGGTTCTTCCGCATACGCACATGGCACATACAACGCCTGTGCGACACTCCGCCGAGCAAATGGAGTGTCATGGAGGCTTGCGGAGGCATCGCAGGCAGGTACAACGCATGCACGTGCTGTGCGCATCCACGTGGGTGACGCCGGGCCCGTTCCAACCGTACCAGTTGGAACGGGATCCGGAACCCACCACTGGTACTCACCATTTTCAGGTAAACCCGTAGATGTGGGTGAAAAGTTTCTGGTTAAGCAAATTCAGTTTACTTCCAAAAGAAGACAGGTGGGGGAGGGTAAATGTCTTTTCCAAAACTTTCCTAGCACATTTGGTTCCAATACTGAAGCATGTGGCAATAATAAATAGCATACAGGAATGAATCTTCAAAGCAAAGTTGAAAGTCCCAAGTTTTCACTCTCTCTTTCCGTCTGTTTGAGATTTATATTTTTGATATCAAATTCTGGTTTTATTGCCCCTGAGTTAATAAAAGAGGGAGGGGAGGAACCCTGATAATAAAGGACATAAAACAAAAACAGAGGTGCAGCTTGTTAGCAACTCCAAAATGGTATGAATAGTTCATTAGAGAAGAAAGATATTACCAGACTTTGACCTGGTAAGGACAAGGTGGGTTCAAGTACATGAAGATGCCAGAGTTTGAAAGGAGGGGAGGAGATGGTGACTTGTACCATAACGCAAACCTTGCCCTATTATGAATGTGTGACTTCAGAGAGTGGTTTTTTTGAGCTTGTCCAAAACTTCCTTAAGGGCAGGATTCTCTCCTAGATTGTACTAGTAGCACCACTGCAAATAGTGTTTAATAGAAAGATAGGAGGCTGCAGACCACAGAAGCTTATACAGATTGTACAGTGAAAGATCAACATTCAGATGTAGTCCTTGGCCCCTTCCGGCCTAAATAGGTGCAAGAACACCATACTCAAACCATGGGAATTTTATTTACAAATTTTTTTCTTCCAAAATAATTAGATCCAGGATCATCTTTATTTCCAGGAGGATCTTAAATTCTGCCTATGGCCAATAGATACACTTACAAAATAAAAAAAATGAGGAGGAGGCAATTCACTTCTTTTTTATATGTATCTCCTCCTAGCCTCCAAAATGTTGAAAGATCAGAGTGGTTTTGGTGGGACCAGAGACTAGATAGAGTAGTAATTTTTCGTTTGCTAAGCTGTTGTTTCATTATTATCTATTATCTATACTTAGGACAATCCCAGCTCGGAACCTGATAACAAAATGTCACATATATTCATTGACTTCCAAAAGACTTCCCAGACTTGTCATAATGGATTAGTTTCTCACAGTTCCTATTATTTATGGCCTTGTCTAAAGGAAGAGATGGAAGAGAATTAGGCTTGGAACTACGATTCTGATCTTAAACTATGTTTTCTTAGACTGAAAAAGGATAAATCTGGGAGAATTTTCAAAAAGCTTACTAGTTTCTTCCTTTAGTTTATCAAGGCAGTGAAGCATTTTGGAGAAGATTCTGGCAAAACACAACCAGATGAGTTCTTTGGAATCTTTGACCAGTTCCTTCAAGCTGTAAATGAGGCTAAACAAGAGAATGAAAACATGAGGAAGAGGAAAGAAGAAGAAGAGCGACGGGCACGCATGGAAGCTCAGGTACTACAAAAAGGCACTTCTACATCCAATGGCATAGTCTTACCCAAGTTGGCATCTTCCAAAAGTGTTGAACTTTCATTGCCAACAGAAGATGCATTGCATGGCATCCAGACAGCATTACATTACAGAAAACATCTGTATTAACACAGCAAGAGTAGCAAGGATAGTCAATCTGTTGTTCTCTAGAGCAGGGGTCTCCAACCTTGGCAACTTTAAGACTCGTGGACTTCAACTACTATAATTCTTCATCCAGCTTTGCTTTGCTGGCTGAGAAACTCTGGGAGTTGAAGTCCACAAGTGTTAAAGTTGCCAAGGTTGGAGACCCCTGCTCTAGGGCATATTTTAATTTATTTCCTATATGAACTTCAGAACCTGCCTCCTGTAGAGTCAGAGCATTATAGACATCAGCCTGTTCCGACTAGCGGGAGCTCACAAAGCTTTCAGCAAAAAGTGATCTTTGCCACTTTTAATTGGGAGTCATGAGGCCTTCGCTTAGGCCAGGAGTCAGCAACCCACGGCTCTGGAACTGCATGTGGCTCTTTCATCCCTCTGCTGCGGCTCCCTGTCGCCAGTTGGCACCACACTTTTGAGAAGATCTTCCGGTTGGGGGGGCGGGAGAGCAGGGCGCCCCAGAAGGAGACTCTGTGGCAAGAGGTTGGTTTTATGGTCAGCTCCACAATTGATAGGGCTTTTGGTTAGGACAGGTAGAGGAAAAAGGACGCCACGCTAGGTGGAGACTCTATGGTGGGGAAACTGGACTTCCAGTCAGCTCCAGAATTGAATGGAGGGCTTCCGGTTAGGACCTTTGGGCTCTTTGAATGTTTTAACATTGCCGACCCCTGGCTTAGGCCCTTCTGCATGCAGTTCATGTGAAATCTTTCACTGAGTTTAGCTTCCGCTAGTGTGGGTCCTGGTCTGTAAATCTGTAACCCAAGTACCTTCCTTCCAACATCACCATTCTCCCACAACACTTGTTTTCAGTCACAATTCAACATGTGAAAAGTACTGTGGCCCTTTTTCTCTACAGGCCCAAGAGAAGGACCACTCATTCTAGATTTCTGATAATGCATTTATATTTCCAGATAGAACGGACTTCACCGCATTGGAACATGCAGCCTTTCACTAGCTGAACTGTTTCCCGCATACACACGTGAGATCACGTGCAGCCTTTCACTAGCTGAACTGTTTCCCGCATACACACGTGAGATCACGTGCAGCCTTTCTTGGGATTTTCAATAGCTGCAACGTGGAAACTAAAATTGTTTCCCCCCCCTCCCTCTCTTTCAGCTCAAGGAACAGCGAGAAAGGGAGCGCAAGGCTAGGAAGGCAAAAGAAAACAGTGAAGAAGGTGGAGAGTTTGATGACCTGGTCTCCGCTTTGAGGTCCGGGGAAGTCTTTGACAAAGACCTTTCTAAATTGAAGCGCAATCGCAAACGCATCACTAATCAGCTGGCAGACGGGAGTCGCGAGAGACCCATCACAAAACTCAACTTTTGAACATCGTCTTTTTAAAGAGTGTTAGGGGGAGAAAAGAAACCTGACCAATAATCTGGTAAAACCTGGTCCCTTTTTTTTTTGCCTTCTGCCTTGGTGGTCACACAGTGGCATCTTTCCTCCCCAACCCCGCATGTCTGCGTGAGCGGGTGTTAAAGGAAGCATATGTGGGTGTATATGTGCTGTAGATACAAGTCTCTTTGGGTGGATGGAGACCAAAAGGGTGTGTGTGGAGACGCTTGTAAGCACGCACGGTTGCTACTGCTTGAACGAATGTTCCCTTTTCTACCGATTATAGTGGTATTCCACAAGCAGCTTCTCCATTTCAAAAGCACAAACGTTGGAGAGGGAGGCTGATAAGAGGCAGAAACGGGGGGGGGGCGGGGGATGAGGGAGGCTGAATAATAACATTCAGCTCGGCTTATTGGGGTCTTTGAGGCCGATACTGAGGGGGAAATAGGTGCAGGGTGACCCAAGATCATCTTGACCTGGATGGACCTACCTTGAGTGACTCATCACTGCTGGGAATACAGTGGCAAAAAGTCCATTAGAAACTCTTCTTATTCAGCCTGAACTGCATCGCTCAGAAAAGAAAAATACTATCTTCTGTGTCTATTATTACCTAAAACTTGAACATCCCTTGTAATTCTTGTGCTGGCTCCTTTTGTTCCCTAATCTCTCTTTTTCATTCTTTCCCAGCACTTTTGGACTCCTTGAGGAGATTTTCATTACTGTAATAATGCACCTATAGAATTAATTTGTTTTCTTATTGAAGACCAATGGGGAATTGGGGAGGGGAGGGCTCTCTCTTTTGGGGGGAAAAATGGATCCAAGAATCTATGTGTTCATTCTGTTTTGTTTTGATTCCCTGTCCAGCAAGACAAACTATATTCTCTGTAAATGTAGGTCAGAAATTACTCTGGGCCAGTTCCGTTTTGTAACAGTTGTCTAATCAGCAGTGATTCCAGAAGAGCCTTGGGGAGGGGGGGATTGGGGGCATACCTGCAGATATTGGGCACTATATGTAATCCTCCATAGGTGCCCACGAAAGTTTAAAGAGCTAAGTTTTTAGTCAAGCAGTACCAGGAGCGGACCAAGTGAATGTAGTGCCTCGAGTTTTTTAAGAGTTTAGCTGAGAATTGCTGCCATGAAAAATAAAGGTGGCTCTTACTAAGTAAGCAGTGAGGTTCATGTCCTCTCCTGATGATCCTATGGCCTTGGGTTGATTGGCAGCACACAGAGGCCTTTGTTTGCAGAACAAGCATAGGTAAAACTTATTTCAAAGTTTGCCCTTTGTCCCAAAGGAAACAGCTTTGGTCAAAGGCTTTGATGAACTCCAGAGCTGAGGAGAGAGATTTAAGGACCAAATGTGTCATGCAGAGCAGCAGGAACGCCCCCCTCCCTCAAAATTATATTGCTATTCATGTTTTTCTTGCAGAAGTGTTAAGCAGAGCTACCTATAAAAAATGTTGATCCAAAATCTTTAAAAAAAAATCACAAAAAAACAAAAACAAAAAAAAAACATCAGATTGCTCAGGGAGTAATTAATAATTTAAAAACAATAGTAATACAAAGAAATTGGAAAGATGTTTTTAAAATGCCAATTTTTTATAGCGTGGCTTAATCTTATAGAGAATATTGAAGACTGTTACTTTTTGCTCTTTTTTTCCCTCTTTTATTTATTTGTGGGATTTCTCTTGCGTGGCTTTTTTTTTTTAACCATCCTCATATTGTTATCTGAAATTGAACAGGGATTTTGTTTATTTTATTTTAATTTTTTTTTGTCCTTGCACTAGATAGTTAATGCTGTTTGAAACTTTTTTTGTGGGGGTGGGAGGGAACTAGTAAAAGTGGGGAATTGGGGAATTGGAATAGCACTTTTCCTCATGTGAACTGTAAAAGAAATGTGCGGTTTTGTATTAAAAAAAAAACTAGTTTGTACAAAATACAGTTCTTGTTGCCGGGATCCCCAGATCCTTTTGCAGTCTGAAAGCTGTGAAGATCACACCACAGAGAGCTGTCAGAGAGATCTGTTTGTTTGTGCGTGTGGGTATGTAGGCACGTGCATGTATTATTATTTTTTGAACTGTCATTTTTCTTAAACTGCAGCCTTTTTCAATAAACTGTACACCTGGATGGCTCGTCAAATACCTTGCAAAACAGTCAGAGTGAGAATGCTGATTATCTGAGTCCTTGAAGAGAGCAGCTGAGCAAAAGCTTTGCTCCAGCAGAAAGCATCCAAGTTGGTCATAACTGTTACTTAAAACTAAAGTGCCTCTCTTTTATATGTATATATTGTATTTATAGATGGAAGAAAATTGGGTTAGATACAATTTTTAGGGCGTTGAGGATGAGAAAGAGCTCAGATAGATCAGAGGGTGCATTGAAATGAAACGTGAATAAAGACAAAGCCAGCATTATTTTGAATATAAAACGAGCAGAAAAGTGCTGTAGCGTTCAGTCTCCTCGTGAAGACCAGCCCTGCAATCCAATAGGCATTTAAGAATTCGGCACGCTTTCTACGACCATAGAAAGTGTCTTGCTGAAAAGTGAGTACCTTTATTTCCAGCCCCCACTTCCACCCCACCCCCCAGGACTGATTCACATTCCCATTAGGAAGCCTTTTACATGGAGTAGACACAGCTGAGGCAGTGTTTGGATTTTCCAGTGGAGTTATCCAGAAATACACAACAAGCTGGACAATTACTTATTGTCCATTTTTTTCAGCAAGGTTATTTGTGTGCATCTGTAAGATAGGCACACATTCATTTTGGGAGGATCCCTATCAGCTTACCTTGTTTAATCATCCTACTGTAAATTGGATGGGATTAGTCAGAAGGTGAAAGTGAAAGGCAGTGCAAATTAAAGTGGAAGCCCTTAAAGTTCCCAGCCTTGGCAACTTTAAGATATGTGGACTTCAACTCCTACAGCTGGCGGATGAATTCTGTGAGTCGAAGCCCTTAAATCTTAAAATTAGAAGCCCTTAAAATTAGATTTAAAATAGTTAAGAAATACTTCTTTAAAGAAACAGCAATTTTGGTTCTGGCTTGAAAACTCTGTAATACTCAATGCTGATCTGTTCAAAGCCAGTCAAAAGAAAGACAATGTTTTATTTGGATCCAGAATAAATCTGGGCTCATTAGTCAAGCACATCACTTGTAGGATTTTGCCCCTGCCCACTCCACACCAACCCAAAAACCTTCTTTGGCATTTAGTACATCAAGTATCAAATTGAGACAGCTGACTGATTTGTGTTGTGCTGTCAGAAATATCTTCAAGGGGAAGTTGTTTTCTGTTTTGTAGGTTGGATTACTGGATCTCCCTGGATTTCTCGCAATCTCTACTGCACGGATTACAAAGCAAAGGAAGCAAGGATCCAGTGAAAACCATTCCTTGTGCTTCCAAATTAAACTTGATCTGCAACAAGCCTTATTTGGAAGGCTGCATTTGCAAATTCTTTGTGCTTGTGTGAGAGAGGGTTTTTTTTTTGTTCTTGTTTGTTTTCTTAAATAAATGTACAGGTTAATCCCATGTGCCATTTGTTGTAAATTACATTTTTTGACTGGTGCTGGTGGAAGTAGCCACTCTATTTTCATTATAATTTTCCTCTTTGCATTGCTCCTGGGTGTGTAATTAAAACAAAATAATGCCAAAAAAGAGAGAGGAAAAAAAAGTGATAGTTTGTAAACTGAAATATACTAAGTAGATTAGGAGTAGCAAACCATGTAGTGGATCTTAGATACACAGATGTTTTTAGCTAGCAGGAAACGATGTGTATGTTGCAAGACTGTACATTTTTTAAAGAAAAACAACAATATGCAATAAAGAGTATACATAAAATTTAAGGATATTCAGTATCATTTATACTTGAGTAAATTTTAAAACAAATTGATGGATTTATGACATTTAACATGCAAACAACACACTTTTTAAACAAAGATTTGATAGCTATATCTTTCCCAGGTATACTGTTGACCCTCTATCCCAGGGGTGTCAAACTCAAGGCTCGGGTCGGATCCGGCCCACTGGGTGTTTATATCTGGCCCACAGGGTCAGCCTCAAAACAGCAAAGGATTGGCCCATGGTGCCTCTGCCAGCAAAAAGGGAGCATGGGAGGACCACCTGAGCTCCATTTTTGCTGGCAGAGGGTTGCAGGAAACTGTCGCAGCCAAAAATGGAGCTCGGGAGCACGTTTTCACTGGCAGAGCCCTCAGGCTACCACTGGCACCTTTGACATGATGTCAAGCTGGCCATGCCCATTCTGGCCACGTTCACCCTGACCTCCCCACCCCCCCAGGTCAAACACGACCCTGATGCAGCCCTCAATAAAATTGAGTTTGACACTCTTGCTCTATCCCAATAAATACATTTCGGGAAATAGCATTTGGACTTGTCCTGAGAAAAGCACCATTTATTCTGTTATAGAAAAATGCTTTTCAAACCATACATACCTCCCCACCCAAAGCCTTGAATGCTCTTATTGCACAAATCCAGTGTTGCGTTATCATAGAACCAGAAACTCTAAAAAGATATTTCGACATTTATGCACTGGCACTGAAATACTATTTAAATATAATTCATATGTCTCTTTAATCTTGGAATGTGCTAGTGTGGAAGTTTTTGTGCATTTGTTTCTCCTAGGTCCGTGATGGCGAACCTATGTGACACGCAGAGCCATATTTGGTGGCAGCCGTCAACTCCTGTGTGCATGCACACGTCGGCCACTGATTTTTCGCCCTTCCAGAGGGCTAGGGGAGGCCATTTTTGCCCTCTCCAGGCTCCAGGAAAGCCTCCAGAGGCTGGGGAGGATGAAAAACGGCCCCAACGACCCAGGTTGGGCTGTTGGGACCGTTTTTTGCCCTCCCCAGCCTCCAGAGACTTTCCTGAAGCCTGGGGAGGACAAAAACTCTTTAAAAGCTCAGGCCAGCTTAGGCAGAGTTCCCAAAGGCCTCTTTTTCAAGTATTGATCAGGAAACCTCAAAGACAAAACAAAAGTTAGCAATGAGAATATCTAATAGGTTATCATCTACCGCAGTATATAGAAAGGCGATTAGACATAAGAGCATCTCTGGGAAAATACTCTTATTTCTATTTTAGCCTCTTTGGTAGCAGTAGTAGAAAACACGCAAGAAGAACTTTTTTTAAAAAATTCTGTGGGAACTGAATGATGAACTGATAGGGATAGTCTGGTTTGTTTAGTCCAAGGCTGAAAATGACAATGCTCAGCATTGTTGTAAGAACTAAGGTGATGAGGTATGAGATCACTGTCATTTCTCCTCCCCCCCGCCCCCGACAAATTCTTCATGGCACACCACGCAGCAGTGGAGAAAATTGTGCCACCATCATATGATGATGGTGTCAGCTGTATTGAAAAGTTCTACCAATCTAGAACAAAGCCACTGTTTTGACGTTGGGAACATATAGGGCGCGGGAGGGGGAGACATTTCTCCAAGTATTCCAGATTTAATACACAGTCCTGACACCTTAAAAGGCCTGAAATAAATGATTGGAAATTATCTGGGTAACTTTGCTGGATGGGTTGTGCGGTGGACAAACGGAGACTTTATTTATAAAAAATGTATCATCTTTCCCTGATAAGATTATATAGCAATTCAACAATCACCATGCACTAGGACATGGATCTCCAACCTTGGCAACTTTAGACTTGTGGACTTCAACTCCCACAATTCGGGGAGTGGAAGTCCACAAATCTTAAAGTTGCCAAGGTTGGAGACCCCTGCATTAGGAAGCTCTGCAGAAGTCGACAGCTGTTTTGATTTGCAAATCATTGACTGGGCGGTTTGAATACCAATAATAAAGTCCTGGAACTATGGGCTGCATTGCTATTTTTAGTTATTCAGTTGCTAAGCTGTGTCTGTTTTTTGGTGACCCCCATGGCCCATAGCATGCCAGGGCCCCTGCCCACCACTGTCTCTTGGAGTTTGCACAAATCATGTTCATTGTATCAGTGGCACTGCCTATCCATCTCAGGCTCTGTCATCCCCTTTTTCATCTTGCCTTCAACATTTCCCAACATCAGGAGTTTTTTTTTTCCAATGAGTCCTCTCTTTTTATTAGGTAGCCAAAGTATTGGAGCTTCAGCTTCAGTATGTCGTTCCAAAGAAAAATCAGGGTTGGTTTCCTTTAGGATTGCTATTGCTACTTATTTATTTTTGTTTTTAGAGCTGAGGTGGCGCAGTGGTTAGAATGCAGTACTGCAGGCTACTTCAGCTGACTGATAGTTGCAGTTCAGCAGTTCAAATCTAACCGGCTCAGGTTGACTCAGCCTTCCATTCTTCCGAGGTGGGTAAAATGAGGACCATGATTGTTGGGGGCAATATGCTGACTCTGTAAACCGCTTAGAGAGGGCTGTAAAAGCACTATGAAGTGGTAGATAAGTCTAAGTGCTATTGTTATTTAATTTCTCTGGATGTATTGGGAGATCCACAAATGGTTACACCAGGCACAAATGTTTGTCTACTTGCTTGGTTATTTTAACATTTCACTTGAGGCTGACTTTCTATCCACAGGGGATTTGAAGCAGCTAAAAGGAAAAGCAAAGTAAAACGGGAAATAAAATCCATATTTTTTAAAGTATCACATGTATGATTGCAGAAGGCCAGCTGAGGAGCTCTTACAAGAGTGAGAGCTGAGCACAGCTGTAATTTGGGAGCAAAACAGGAGAACAAGCTTGCATATCATGGGAACGATTTCAGTGTACTCAATCTGCCACAAGTTGTGGTATCTGCATATTAGCTGCAGACTGATGGGGTGCCAGACTTTATTACAAAGCTAACCTATTTTAGATTTCTTCTTGGCTATTCCTGGCTAGGCACACTGCCTTCTGCAGTCTAGCCTTTCCACCCTGATTTCCTTGGCTTTTGGAAGCATTCCTGCAGTGTTCTTTAATTGCTAGCCTAGAGCGAGCAGGTGTCTGGCTAACTAAGGCTTCATTTGCCTTTTGGGTGTTTCAAAGGCCTTGCCAAAAAAAAAAGTTCAGTCAACTCAGATGAGTTAACTGGGAGCACCACACCTTTTGGAATGGAAGCTTGAGTGGCATCACCGTGTGTGGTTCTCGAAGCAGTTCTGGCTCTTTTGCAAAGGAGAGGTGTATCTCATTGGGTGGAACCGCTCTTCTAGAAAAGCTTCTATAGAGCAAGTAGATCAGATCTCGGATGTTAATTAAAAGAGAAGAGAAAATGGAAGGAACACCCATTGCTGCCAAACAACATTGCTGGGTTATTTGCCCAGCACTCTGGTGGAGGGAGGTGAAAGAGAGCATGCCAGAGACTTCCCAGTGGAGATCTAGTAGACTAGGACATGGTGAACCTTTATATTTGGATGTAAACCAGTGAAATTATCAAGTGCTCTCTTTGGCCCTCAAAGCTGCAAAAGAAGCTGGAGGGGATTTGAAAGGAGGCTTGCATGCAGCTGCTCTCATGCCCATATGTTTTGGCCCACCAGCAGAACTGGCAGCAGATTCGGACAGTGAGGAGGTTGGGGAGGAACATGGGTCAGTCCTGCAGTCTGCGGAAGGCTCTGATGAGGGCTCTGTGTCAGAGGCAGAGAGAGGGCCAGAGCCGTATGCCAGTTATCAGCTGCCTTCAGAGTCAGATATCAGTGAGGCAGATGAACAGCTGGAGCCTGTTTTCATTGTGCGCATGCGCAGAGTTGCCACATGAAGGGAACAGCTAAAAAATAGGGGTTGACTTGGGAGTAAGGCCACAGGTAGACGATGAATGGACCCACCCAGAGGAAATAGAAGAGGAGCAAAAGAGGAGTGGAGTTTGCAGGAGACAATTAGTTAACTTAATTGGTTCGTGACTCTCCGAGACTCTTTGCCAGGTTCTGAAGATATCAGCTTGGCAGCTCTCCAAACCAGATAAGGTCTGTGACTGCAAATCCTCCCTTGAAAGACTTTGTTGGATGTGAATTAGAAGAATTCACAGTAAATTAATAAAAGGGATTTTTGTCAGGACAAGGAGTTTGTTTCATGTTCTTGGGAAGCCTAGGTCAGAACACCATACTCATATATCCATTGATGGGCATAGATAGCATGTTTTCCTACACTTTGTCTCTCTTTCATAAAGATTTATGACCACAACTGAGCCCAAGATTCCTGTTGCTTTAACAATTCTTAAGTGAATTTTGCCTATTTTACGACCTTCCTTGCCACAGTTATTAAGTGAATCACTGCAATTGTTAAGTTAGTAACTGTTGTTAAGTGAATCTGACTTCCTCACTGACTTTGCTTCTCAGAAGGCCATAAAAAGTGATCATATGACCCCAGGATACTGCAACCCATCATAAATATATATCAGGTGCCACCAGTGGTGGGTTTCAAAAATTGTTCGAACCTACTGTGGGTGTGGCCTCCTTTGTGGGAGTGGCTTGCTGCCCATGTGACCGGATATGAAGATGCCGATGACACCTGTCAGAACCACTTTAAATTACCTCACACACAGCACTGGCATGCATAAGAATATGATGTAAACTTGTTTTTTAAAAGGCATCTTTGGTTTGCGTTAAAACAACTTCAACACAAGCAATGTTCTGATTGCACCACAAACGCAGTAGTCATCCTTACCTTTCACAGAGGCACTGAGTTTTATAAATATGAGCATGATAGTGTAGAATAATCATATCCAAGGACCAGTGGTGGGTTTCAAAAAATTTTGGAACCTCTTCTGTAGGTGTAGCCTGCTTTCCGGGTCCACTGGTGGAGCCTCTTCTAACCGGTTCGGTAGATTTGACGAACCGGTTCTACCGAATAGGTGCAAACTGGTAGGAACCCACCTCTGGGTGCCACACGTCTAAATTTTAGTTACAAGACCACAAGGTTTGGATGTGGGATTGTTTGCATCTTTGGGTATTCTAATAGGAATTCAGTTTGACATAGTTGAGCTGAAGGAGGATAGACCAAAGGTGGTATTCAGCAGATTCTGACCGGTTCTGGAGAACCAGTAGCAGAAATTTTGAGTAGTTCAGAGAACTGGTAGATACCACCTCTGACTGACCCCACCTCCATCTATCCTCTGCCTGCCAAGTCCCAGGTGATTGGGAGGGAATGGGGATTTTGCAGTAACTTTCTCCTGGAGTGGGGAGGGAATGGAGATTTTACAGTATCCTTCCCCTGCCATGCCCACCAAGCCAAGCCATGCCCACAGAACCTTTAGTAAAAAAAATTGAGTCCCACCACTGAGATAGACCCTTCAGTCATAACATCATACCTAGCCAATGAGTCAAGGACATTCCAATGGCTGGGTGACAGGAGAAGTCACCAAGCAACCTGCTCCCATCTTGGTTGGACAATCTGACAGTTCATTTTGGAAACTTGAGAATCTGAAACTTATATTGTGGTGAAAAGCCCGGGAAATTCAATACTGGCTTTCCACCAGTTAGTGCCAATATGGTGTATCTAAATAAATTTTTACTTTGAGAAACGAAATGCCTCGGAGTTCAATTTGTGATAGATGCATTACTTGGAATCTGACAAAGCATGCTTCAACAGTCATAAGTATGAAAAACAGTCATAAGTCACCATCAGTGCCTTTGTAACTTTGAATGAACAAATAGCTGTAAGTTGAGGACTGCCTATAATCAATTACATGTTATTGCTACATATATCTCTTCCATTAGCAGTGGGAATATAGCAGTATGACTGTGTCCCATCAACAAAGAGATCTGGATCAAGACACTGGGTGGGATCCAGTTGTTTAACTTCCTGCCACTAATGACAGCAGGAACCCAACTAGCACAACAGTTGTGACAGCCAGACATATTTTGTGGCTGAAACTACAGATATTCTATCTATGACATAAGCATTTGGACTTATTGCTGAGAAAACAAAATCCTTGCTTCTTACAGTTTGTTTCTTAATTGGGAGACCTTACAAATCTAATCAATCAATCAACCAACCAACAGATTTTCAATAAACTTTTACAATAAACCATATGACCTAATGTAGCTTTGTTCCTTCTTCTTAGTGTGAGCTCAGATCTATTTAGATCATAGAAATGGCCTCTATGCAAATTTCTGGTTGTGTTTCCAAAACAGTTGGATCAAAATGAAATTTTATTCATCATTCCAAACTGTACTACATTATTTAGAGTCTATCAATATCACTGAATGATGACTTTAGGGTCTGGAATCCTTTTCCCTGATCTCATGTCCCCATGCATATTATTTTATCAACTGTATTTGTTCACCCAGACTTATGATTCTGGGTAAGTTTATTTTCTTATAACCAATTATGGGTTCCTTTTCCACAAATGCCCTATAAGAATTTAGAAATTCTTAAGATCCTTTTGGTATGCAGAGAAGAAACTGCACATTCATTAAAATCCAGCATCACACTAAATAAAGCATAACTACCTATATTGTCTTTTGAGGTGTATAATTCCTACATATTATTATCAGTTTTCCTAATTTTTTTCTTCTCTTTAGCTACCTACCTACCTATCTATTATCATAATCTTTCATCTATCTATTGATAAACTTTATAAACTTTAGATAATGGCCTCACATTGATTTCAAATGGCTCTACGTTCAAAGACTATCAAGTTCTTAAGAACAAAGAAAAGCTAAAATTATTTTCATTCCTCCCTCCCCCACCCCCCATGGCTGGATTGGCAGAGGCAACTATATGAAAGATCCAACCCACTGTTGCTTTCACTGGGCAAATAATAATGTGATTGGTAACATCTATTATAATTTTTGTTTAGAAAAATCACTACCTACCAATGAGAAAACGTCCTTTCCATCCATTATTTGCTTTAAATCAACGTTTCTTAACTCTTGTTCTTGAGACACATTGGGATTAAAATATGTAAATTTCCCCAGAAGTCACAACTATTGTAGCCCATATTTTATGAGAATTCTGGGAATTCCCATACATCAGCAAATGCTGAGTTAAGGAAAGCTGTTTTAAGAACAGACATAGGTCATTGCCTTTACTAGCTCATCAGTCTTGCTTTAGTCATACAGAATCCCAAGCAAGCAGAACTTTTTCCTGATTTACTTGGCAACGTGTAAGTAAAGCATATGTTCTGTAAGGCACAAGGAACACCAATGTCCCATTGGCAAGTCCAGTTGATGCCTTCCAGATCCCTTGTTAAATTCTGGAAGACTTTCTCTGCTGCCAAGTGTCTCTCTGAACTGGAGATAAGAAGCAATAAGAAGAGCTTTCTGTGCACATAATCAACATGTTTTGGAAGATACGCCTTGCCTCTCCCATGAGCGCAATTCCTCTCTGCAATAAACTGGTGGGTTTTTTTCCAAATTTCCACAGGGGTGTTGGATTGGATGCTCCTGGTATCTCCTTTCAACTCTATAACTTTGCAATCCGAGTCTATGATTTTATGAACCTGAGAAAAAGGGGCCCAATCATTTTGATTTAAGTGGATTCTTCGTAGCAACAATATTTCATCAGCTCATGAAAAAGTATGAAAAAGAAAGGCTGCTTACATTAACAGAGGGATGCTGTGTGCTTGTACTCACACAATGTCCCCAAGAACTTCTTTCAAATCCTTTTTGAACCATGCACATTCCCGGTGAGTTCCAAGTGAAAACAATTGCAAAGGCTACACAATTCTGATTGTTTCTAGAAATTCTAAAGGGCAACTCAAAGTTGTCTTTGAGTAGTAAGTCAAGGAAAGCTGCAGATGTTATTGGATCCTCTATAAATACAAATCCAATGTTCACAGTATGTTCGCCCATGTTTGTAGGGCGAGATGCCTAATGTTAGTGTAGGAAGTTAGCATTGACCCCTCTCCTAGAAAAATGAGAGATTTTAGGAAATATTAAAAGGGCAGAATATTTCCCCTAAAAGGGAGGAAGAAACTCAGCCCCCACCAGTGGCGGGTTTCAAATTTTTTTAGAAACTCTTCTGTAGGTGTGGCCTGCTTTGTGGGAGTGGCTTGCTGGCCATGTGACTGGGTAGGAGTGGCTTGCCTGCCATGTGACTGGGTGGGAGTGGCTTGCCAGCCATGTGACTGGGTGGGCATGGCCAACATGTAAAATGTGGTGAAACTCACTTAACAATGCTCTTGCTTAGCAACCAAAATGTTGGCTCAGGAACTCTGGCATTGAAGCACACAAGTCTTAAAGCTGTCAAGTTACAAGACCCTTGCACCCCTAATCCTTTCAAAAAAACCACCAGGGGTTTTCAAACTTGACAGCTTTAAGACTTGTGGTCTTCAACTCCCAGAATTCCTCCTCTCACTCTTCATCTTGATGATGTGCAGATGGGTGGGGGGAGGGAGCTGGAACCGGTTCTAAACGGCACGGTAGATTTGTGGAACCTCTTCTATAGAAGAGGTTAGAACTGGCAGGAACCCTCCCCTGGCCCCCACCCACCCACCTTTGTTAATGGGCCATTAAGGCCTATGTCAGTCTATTCTACATAACAAAGATCTACCTCCTTCAGGCAAAGCCATAGTAGGAATTGCTCAAAGCCCCTTCATTGCAACATCACCCAGCAAGGCTCAACCAAGCCTGGGACACAGACAACCTACAATGTTACCCCTGCATGGCCCCATGGGAGTCTGACAACCAATCAGAACACTAGCTCAAATTCAAAGCCCAACAGAGGGCATAAAACCTAGGCACTCTCAGCATCTCTTCCCTTTTTTCTTTTGCCCAGGATCTCAAACCATGTGGTCCTGTCCATCATTAAACCATTGTAGAAAGTTTTTTTTTTAAACTCTCCTAGAAGAATGAAATATCCTGGGAAATATTGAAAAGGCAGAATATTATATTTCCCTGGATAAGAAATGGAGAAACATGTTTTTAGGCAGGAAATAGACTCATTCTTCATAGCCCCCACCTTTGTCAATGGGCCATTAAAAGGCCTGAACCAATCTATTCTACATAACAAAGACCTCTCTCCTTCAGCTCCAAGGTGATGGGATTAAGGCATGATAGTATTTGCCTTTTACCCATCTCACCACAGGGCACCTGGAAAGAAGCAATGCTCAACCAAACCTGGACTCAAAATACAGCCTACAGAGTTGCCCTGTATGGCCCCATGGGAGTCTGACAACCAATCAGAATACAAGCTCAGGTTCAAAGCCCAGAGAGGGCATAAAACCAGGTACTTTCAGCATCTCTGCCTCTTTTCTTCTTCACCCAACAGCTTGAAGCATGGAATCACCTTTTTCCCCAGGACCTCAAGCCACGTGGTCCTGTCCACCATTAAAACCATCTTTCCAAGCAGCCTCCATGTCTCCAGTGTCTTTTCCCCCACTTGGAACTGAACCAAGAAGGACATTTCTTCCAACACTAGCTTGACCGGATAGATGTGCAGTGCAAACAATATGTAGTGTATGAAGCCAGTGACTTTATCCTACTCCCCTGATTAAAGACCAAGGGGCCAGGAGTGGAACTGTCAGAGTGAAACCTGGTACATCTTATCTCAAGAGTGAAGAAAAGGCTGATATGGCCGTGGACACCCTCAAGACCTGGGATCAAATCTTCTTTCTGGCTTGCTTACAGAACAGCTGCCAACTCTCTGTTTGTAAATTTAACCTAGGGGCCCTGCTTAATGTATCCCTGGGGCTTTTCACATAAGTTCTTGAGGTTTTCCTTTCAGCCCATGCTGAGGAGAAAGGTGCATGTAAAAAATGAGCTGATTTCCTCCATAACTTCCTTTACTTTCTCAGGAGAATCCTCTGGGCTGGCTGAAGGAAGACTTGGAAGATTGTGTACCCCAATGGAGAGAAGAAAATTAATTGAAACAAGGTTATATAGGCTTGGTTTATACCACTTCTATTTAAAAACAAAACAAAACACAGCACTGCCATCTACTGGAGAATGCAACAATCTCTCAGCCCTGATGATCTTTTGGAAAATATAGGTAGTCCTTGAGTTTACTACAATAATTGAGCCTAAAATTTATGTTGTTAAGTGAGAAATTTGTTAAGTGCTCCATTTTATGACTTTTCTCACCACGTTTAGTTAAGTGAATCACTGCAGTTGTTAAATTAGTAACACCGTTGGGAAGAGAATCCGGCTTCCCCATTGAGTTTGCTTGTCAGCTGACTCCGGGCCCACTGCGACAGTCATAAATATTAACCACTTGTCAAGCATCCGAATATAAATCACATGACCACGGGAATGCTGCTATGGTTATAAGTGTGAAATAGCCGTAAGTCACTTTTTTTTCAGTGCTGTTGTAACTTCGGTCACTAAACAAATTGTTGTAAGTGGAGAACTACCTGTAGTTCATTTGGGCCTTTTAATAATCAATTATCTATACTAATAACAACACTCATCAATAGGGTTGATGCAGGGGTGGGATTGAAAATTTTAGCAAATGGCTCTCTCCCGGTTGCTGTGTGGGCGTGGCCATGGGGGCATGGGTTAGTCGGCTTCCTGCACCATGGTGGGGAGGGATGTTTTTACCTTCCCCGGGCTCCAGAGGCTTTCCTCAAGCCTCCGGCGAGAGCAAAAACAGCCTCCTCCAGGCTCCGGAGGACCAAAACAGATGTGTTTCCGGACATCCGGTACTTTCAGTAGGCCCGTTTTTCACCCTCCCAGAGACTCTGCACAGGCCCTGCACTTACCTTGAATCGAAAAGTCTGCGTGGAAACTCCTGGGAGAGGTGGGGTGGGGAAGGTCGAGTCAGCTAATCCTTGCAACTACCAGTTCCGCGAACCAGATTAAAATTAATATCCGGTTCACTCGAACCGGTCCGAACCGGCTGAATACCACCCCTGGGTTGATTCAAGTGTCTTTGCCCTCCTGGTGTTTACAACCCAGCATTTGATGAAGTAACAAAAGAGGAAACAACAATTGATTGCATGACAATGAAATGTCACTAATCTTATTGCTGTAGCAGGCAGCAATTCAACATGTATGTCTCCCTGGAAATAGATGCTGTAACATTCACTGGAACATTTTCCCAGAAGAGCAATGAAGCCTTGGCTCTTCACCCAGGCCTTTTGGAAAGGAGAGATCCCTTGATATCATCTGGCCTGTCACACTTGCCACCTTTTATTGATTTTCATTGTAATTTCTTTGATTGTTGTCAGATGCCCAGAGTCAGTGAGAGTCGGATGGCATACATATTTATAAATTGCTAAGTTGTTATTATCTCTTCACAACAATCTGAAGTCCCCCTGCCAGTTCTTTAGCTGGTGATTGGCTTTCATACCCATCAAGTTCTTCCCCAAAACCTAGGACATCATAAGGTGCCGGCTATTATGTCTATGGAGATTCTCAGTCATCCAGGTCAAGATGCTTTTTTTTTCAAGAGGCAACTGGACTTTCTGGTTTTACTTTGAAGACGTTTCGCTTCTCATCCAAGAAGCTTCTTCAGCTCTGACTGGATTTATTCCATTCCCCACCACCATCCAGTCGGAACTGAAGAAGCTTCTTAGAGGGAAGCAAAACATTTCCAAAGAAAAACCAGAAAGTCCAGTTGCCTCTTGAAAAAGCACCTTTGGGAAGATATGCTATTATGATTTGTCACAGTCAGCCAAATATTCACCGTGGATTTAGCATTTTTATCCATCTATTGAGTCCTTCCCAAGGACCTGGGATAAGCAGATGTGGATGTTTGATAGTATTATCGCATAATCAATGTAGTGAATCTCTAAAGTATATGAAGGATGATTAAAATTCTGCTTGTAATAGATTGCTGTCCCTCACACACCCTCAAGCCAAACATTTGCAGTGACTGCCCCTGGAATAATGGAATAGAACAATGGAAGGACTAGGGCTCTCTTCTCTTTCCATCCCAATTCTTTCCATTCAAGGAACTTATGGCAACTCTCAAGACACATTTATATAAAAGGTAAGCACTTGAGTAAAAATGATGTAGCTTATGGTCTCAATCACCATGCAATATGTATCCCAAATAATTGCTGCAACCATTTTATGCCTCAAATTCCTTCAGATATGTTGGATTCTGTCTAGCCCATCTAAAGAATCTTGTGGATTAGTCTTGTGTGGAAAATGTGCATCCTGTTCCTGCTGAAGGAAGGGAAAAGAAAAACCTTTGTTGATTAATGTAAAAGGTTGCAGCAGGAAAATGAGGATAGCAAGAGATTCAAAGTGTTTGTTGAGCAAGATCAATTCATCACAGCTTCTTTCTCTCATTCCTCATCCACCATTATCAAAATAATGGTTGTTTGAACCCAGTGACGTGCAGTCAGGGGAGGTAGGGGAGGCAGAGCCTTACCACTGTCTTCATGAAAAGAAAAAAAATGTAAAAGGAAAAAGGCAAGAGCTAATATTCACAAAACCTGTAGCTACATATTTCAGCTTATCCATGTTGGCCCTCTTTTGAGAACAATTACATTGGCAATAAAATCTTCCCACAACATCCAGACATTATATTTAAAACTGCAACACCAAGTTGCAGTTGGTGCCACAACTGCCATTGTGTGCATATGCTGTCAAACTGAACACGAATTGTAGAAAAGATGCATTTTTCCACATTTTAATTCAATTTGATGAAGGAGGATTTACTTTTGAAATTTCTTTGTTAAAGGACAAGCCAGCACCCTGGTTACTGGCATAAGAGGAGTTTGGTGTGGTGAAGGGTATATGTGAATAGCCTGTCTTTCATTTTACAATTATCCATCAAAGGTTTGCAGCAGGGGTGAAAATCAGCAGGTCCTCACAGGTTCTGGAGAACCGGTAGCAGAAATTTTGAGTAGTTTGGAAAACCGGCAAATACCACCTCTGGCTAGCCCCAGAATGAGGAGGGAATAGGGATTTTGCAGTATCCTTCCCCTGCCACGCCCACCAAGCCATGCCCACAGAACCGGTAGTAAAAAAAAATTGAATTTTACCACTGGTTTGCAAGCCTCCCTTACTTCTAATGTAACCCAAAATAACTCCTCCCAGTCTTTCAGATCAAGAACGTCAGGCAGCCATGGAAACTGAAGAACGTAGCAGAAAGATGTGTAACAGAAAATACCAAAACTAAGCTATTTTTCTTGAATGAAGTTCAAATACATTTCAAGGAAAAACCCGAAATAGGACTCTCAAGCAATAAGGTATAGGAAAACCTCAGTGTCACATTAAACCTCGTTTCAGTGGTTTTCTTTTTCCAAACAATCTAGTTAGAAAAATCGATTTCCAGACAAACTACCCAACAAAAGACAAGGCTCTTAACACAGTGGGAAAAGCAGAGTTGCAGTGTTCTATCCACAACTGATCAAATACAACCCATTTGCAGATTTATTTGTACATTGGGTTCTACAGCCACTCAAAGTCTGTCTCCAATGTTGCAGACATAGAATCTTTTCCGTGCATTTGGCAAGCCACCTTTTTAAGCAGCTGTCTAATTTATCTCAATGGAAGAAGCAGATTGGTGAACCATATGCTGAACTGTGGAGCTCTCTTCAACACCGTTCCACAAATGTGTCAAAATGTGCAAGATCCTTTTGCTCAATAAGTAGGCAGAGGTTTTTTTTTTCCTGATCAGTGTTTATTTTATGGCATTTACTGTAATTCATAAAAAAAATAGGCAGCTATAGATAGCCCTCGACCTACAACCACAATTTTGCCCAAAATTTCTGTTGCTAAGCAAAAGAGTTATTAAGTGAGTTTTGACTTTTTTTTATTGCCACATTTGTTAAGTGAAGCACTGTAGTTGTTAAGTTAGTAACAAGGTTGCGAAGTGAATCTGGCTTCCCCATTGACTTTGGTTGTCAGGAGGTTGTAAAAAGTGGTCTCATCACACACACACACACACACACACACACACAGACAAACACACTGGGATACTGCAATAAATAAGTACCAGTTGCTAAGCATCCAAATTTCGATCATGTAACCATGGAGATGCGGGAACCTTTTTAAGTGTGAAAAATGGTCAAAAGTCACTTTTTTCAGCGCAGTGGTAAACTTCAAACAGTTACTAAACAAATGGTTGTAAGTCACAGACTACCTGTATCTATAGGCTGTAGCTTGCTCAGATCAGCCTAGTCAAGCTTCATCAAGTACAGTGCAAATGAAGTGGGATAAAAGATGAAGACAGTTTAGAAGAAGAATACTCATAATCATGTCCATCCATTCAATGAAGTTCTCAATATAATGAACACTGTGTTATGTAAAACTAAGGCTAAAAAATGCTTCTGTGGAAAAATCCATGGTTCACTCCAGGCGTGGGTTTCTCGCCCCGTTCCAACCGGTTCGGTTGGAACGGGGCCGGCGGCGTCCTCGTGCACGTGCGCAGTGCACGCATGCGTACTAGCGTCTGTGCGATGCTCCAGCTGCTCCTGGAGAATCGCGCAGGCGCTGTATGCGTCCTGCGCATGCGTGGAAGCGCAGAACTCGTCAAAACAGGGTAAGAAACGTGGGCGGGCAGGTGGACTCTTCGGCGTGCCCGGAAGTTACTTACTTCCGGGTTCGCCGACCAACCGGCTCGTGGGGACTGCCGCGAACCGCCTGAAACCCACCCCTGGTTCACTCCAAACTAATTGCAGTGCAGTAAATCCAAAAATGTCGCAAATAGGAATTTGAGTTCTTAAAAATCATAGCATTACAGGTCTAGATGTACTCTTAGAGGTTAGTCCAACATTCATTCATTCATTCATTCATTCATTCTGATTTAGATGACACCAGACTACAACTGACTCTGACTTGATATTAGCCAGTACAAGAGTTCAAAGAAAATACTCTAAAAATGGCATCATCCACCTAAGCAATTTTCAGGTACCATTGATTTCAATGAGAATTAATACACATATGGATTTTGAGAAAACAGGCATAGAATTGTGCTGCAAATGTCTCCATTGAAATCTCTGGAAGCTTAATCAGTGGGTTCAAATTTTTGCTGGATATTGTTATATTTATTTTCAACTACACAAAATATTTTCTGAAGGTACATTAGCAATAAACTGTCAAAAAAAGCACACTACAAATGGGTAAATTTTAGAAGTGCATTTTTTCTGTGATATTTCATTACTACGAAAATGCTACTTCATCATCAACAGACCAGCTTACTCAACGGTGTTTGTGACAGCAGGCTTAATGATGAGTAATATTTTCTTTCACATACCTAGTCTAGTACTGTGATCTTACAATGCTCATCTTTCCCAAGTGATTCACCTCTTTTTTTGTTATTCTGCGAATGAGACATCTCTAATTTCTCCAGAATGTCCATTCTTGATTTATCCTTTAGCTCAGTGCTAGTTGGCTAGTTCCCACAGATTATGTTTACCCCACATATTAAGCCCTGATTTTTTCAATCCAGTTTTGTAGTTCACACAACACACTAGTTTAACATGTGCTTGGCTAGTGTGCAAGTCAGTAGTCTTATGGATACAGCCATATAGCATTGTTAAATCATCACCTAGTAAATGTTACCCATTTTATTTCATGCTTTGCCTATAGCTTTTAACTCTTGCTCTCAAGGAGACCATACATAGCAGAAATCAAATTGCCATAATAAGCCATTAAAAAGCAGAAGTTTTTCAGAAGACCAGGAGTTAATTTGATCCCTTTGCTTCACATGCCCATTTTCCAAGATCTATTATTCTCCCCATCAGGTAACATACATTTGATTAATATAGGTTTTGTCACCAAATTAATTCCAATTCATGTAGCCATTTTGATTCACAGGGAAGTATCAACATTGCCTGATTTGTGTGTCAAGCCCACTTCAGATGCTGAACCAGGTTGCGCATCACGGCAGAAAAGTACTGCTGGGTTCCTAAAAGCCCACATAGCCACTTCTCTACCAGTGCCTGGACTGGAGCAGGTTAGATTATTCCTTACATTGCCCCCACTGCCATGCCCATAGCTGGCATAGCATGCTGCCCGGTTCTTGCTCTCCAGCCGATGACTCTGAGCAGCTGCCAAATAGGCAGCCACAGGTTTTTGAGCCCGATAGCCTCCTTCCCGATTGCGTCCAAGAAGAAGAGAAATGTTAGGGTTGCGGGTGGCATAGATGAGGGGGTTGATGGCACCATTGGCCCAGGCCATCCAGCTTGCCACAGTGTCTATGGCTGGGGAAAAGGAGAAATGTCCCATGGCAGCAGCCAAGCCTAATATGCAATAAGGGCCCCAGCAGCAGATGATGGAGACGATCATAATCAGAACGGTGGTGGCCGTGCGCATCTCACCATAGAAACGCAGGAGGTGCCCGTAAGTGGTGAGTGGGCGCACCCTGCTCTCGGTCAGTCGCACCGCCCGGCAGATGTTGTAGTGGCAGAAGCACATGAGGGCAAAGGGCAGCAGATAACAGAGGACAATCAAAGTGGCACTATAAGGGGGACCCAAATGGGAAGAGCCCCAAGGCAACACATACATGCAATGGTAGGAAGCAGCGGGGCCTGGCCCAACAGGCTGCTCCTCCTCTTCCTCCTCCTCCTGGGCCAGCAGGTACCAAGGCCCTGAGAAGCCCAGAGCGGCCAACCACACAGCAACCAGGAGCTGCGTGGCTCTCCGGCGGCCCATTTTATGCAGCGGCTGGCGTACGATGGCACAGTAGCGGTCAAAGGAGAGTAGGGCCATGGTCAGGGTGGCAGCGATGCCCAAGCCAGCGTGGAGGGTGGCGCTGGCCAAGCAGAGGCGGCGCCCGAAGATCCAGCTCCCGTGTGGGCGCCCATTGAGAAGGCCGACGAAGGCCAAGGGCAGGCACAGAAGGGTGTCCAGCAGTTCGGCGAGCGACAGCGACAGTACGAAGGCGTTGGTGACTGTCCGGAGCTGCCGGTGCCGGGCGATGATGACCACCACGGCGCCGTTGCCCAGCGTAGAAAGCGCGAAGATGGTGAGAAGCAACAGGCCCTGCGAGATCAGCGCCGCCCCCAACCAGCCCCACCGCGCCTCCTCCACGAGGTCCGAAGGCGCCGTTCCCTGCCCGCTCCCCGCGCTTCCATTGCCGGGTGCGGCAGAAGCGTTGCTCACCGAGGTCACCTCCTCCATGGGCAGCTGGCGCAGGAAGGCGCATCCCCAGCCCGAGCAAGGCGAGAACCAAGGGGGAACGGTGGGAAGCAACAGCCGCTTCAGGCGCCCGGGATGAGCGTCGTGTTGGGTTTCGGCGCGGTTACGTGGCTCCGGCCCCGTTGAGCCCTGGAAGGCTGCGCTCCCGCTGCATTTGGGGGACGGAGAAGTGGCGTCTGCGAAGCAGTTGGGAAAAGCGCCTCGCGGACCACGCTTCGGCCCTGCACACGTCTCGCGGCAACCTGGAAGGCAAGCGGAACTCTACGGGGATGTTTTGGGTCGCTGCCTGATTTTCCTTCACCCGGGGATGCGAGCTCCTTCCCGGGCAGACTGAGGCGGGGAGGGGTGGAACCGGCGGCAGCGTTTGGGGATGCTTAGCTTTCGCTGATTCCTTTGCCGAGCTGCTCAGCCAACCCGGACTCGGCGGGCGCCATATGGAAACCAGCCGTGTGGTGCGCTGAATTGGCTGGCTCCTCTTCGGAGCAAGAGACGTTCAGGGCCGCTGACGTTTCTACAGATGGTTGCCCGGGGAAACCATGTTATTCCCATCCGACGGCTGCTCAGGGCAGAAAGCACCGCTGCAGTTCCCACCCCCACTTTGCATCTTTCCCACTTCATCCCGAGGTCTGACTGGCGACCTGGCAGGGCTGCAAGTGGCCCCTTTAAATGTTTTACAATCCACCAGTCAAAAAAAGTCATTGACACCATCTCTGCTGACCCCAACAGTTGGCAAAATTATGGCAAAATTATTTATTCCCACCATATTAGCCCAGTTCAGTTTGTCAGAACATGAACAAGGATCTTTTGGAACAGAAGTACCAACCCCTTCTTGTTGGAGTGACTGAACAAATGCAGAGAAAACAGGATTTCAGTCTTCTAACTTTGCAGGATCTGAAACTGTGGGTCTCTGCATTATGTTTCTCAATGACCATTTTTAAAAAATCATGGGGAAAAACCACAGAATCACATCTCAAATTCTCCTTGGTTGGGTTTCCTCATCCACTACATTGTAGCAATGGAGTGGTCCATCCTCCTATCATCCTTGCCTAATCTGATACTCTCTGGTTCAGGCAGAGAGATTCTGGCTCTCCAGATGAATTACAACCTCCCAGGAACTCAGCGAGGATGGCCAACACGGAGAGGTGTGGAAATAGATGTTCAGCCACATTTGGCGTAAGGCAGGTTCCCTACTTCCATTGCAATGCATGGCACAGCTCTTATCAGGAGTTGCAGATTTTTAAGGTATAAGTGGGTGGGTTAGCAGTAGTATGTACTTAAAATGTAACAAAAATGATCTTTTTATTTGCATTTCATTTAATAAATCCATGTGCTGGCCATCAGTCTTAACAGTATACTCAGTTATAGATTTTAAAAACTTGTTTCATTATCAACTGGGGGGGGAAACAAATTTGCAGTTATTCAGCATTGAATCAGTGAATTTAATGAGATAATCCCAATAAAGGCCTTTAAGATTTTCATTTTTTTAAAAAAAATAACCTTTTGTAATTAATATCCATGCTGCATTCAAATAGATATCCTTCCCCCTACATACACACAAAGTCTAGCAAGAAAATTCCCACATTTCAAAAAAAGAAGTTATTCTCTGAAATCTTTGAATAACTTCTTTGTAAGTTGTTATTAAACACCTAACTACTAATGCAATTCTAATTTATTGTTACTTACAGCATTTTGCTGTCACAAGTTTATTAACAATCATCATAAATTATTCTAATTTCCTACTGCATTTGTCCCCTAAAAGTCTTTTCTGATGCCAAGAAAAAATATTTATGACTTACTACCCTGCCATCATGTTCCTATTGGCCAAGAAAAGATTTTATAATAGATAACTAAACAAAGATGCATCTTTTTCATCAGAGTTATTAAGGAAGCAATTACTTGAGAAAGAAACCATATTTCAATGGATCATTTTCTTCAAGAGTGAAAATTGATGTTCCGGTATAAAAAGATTCTCCTGAGACTTCTACTATAACAGCATTGTGTTCACCACATTTTGTTTCCTGGATTGGAAAAACAAGCACTTTAGGTTAAAAAAATAAGCCTGCTCATTAATTCAGTAATACAGTCTATAGGTTTTTGCAATAGCAAATAGGTTTTGTGAGGAGACCTATATACCCAGAATGAAATATTAAGTAATAATTAAAATGTCTTTTTCAACACTGGACAATCCCCAATATTATGCAACCAGAAATTAAAGTAAACTCATGCCGTAATATTTTTCCTTCACTGCCTATTGCTTCCTATTCTCTGAATGTTAAAAATTGCATTGGGCTGCAGCTGGAAAAAATCCAAGTTGGGATTCTTACATTGTTCCTACAAAACTATTCCTCTTAATACTAGATCCTGCTGCAACCCATGGCAAATTTTTCGGAATGCTTCGTAGGCCTTTCCTTCATCTTCAGGAAAGGCTACCCAAAACGGATGGGGGTTCAGAGAAAGACAAAGTTCTGTTTTGCAAGTGGCTCTCGACTCCCACAACTCTGAGGAAGAATCGACTCAATTTAATCCCAACTGAGGTAGATTTTGAATTCACTTTAATGGTATCAGGAAAAGCAACCCTTTCAGTCAGCTAATTCCATATTTTCTTAAAAAAAATAACCTGTACAAACTACTCTCCCCCCCCCCCCCAAATAAATAAAAGTTTGGTATTTGCCTTTATTGCTTTTCCAGTGAACAAGGAACCAGTTGAACTGCTTCTGAAGGTCCTGGTCTGGTTCAGTTGAATTAATCCTTTATGGTATTGTAAGGCAATGCGAGCAGTCACACCTGATCCTGTAGGACTTCGATCAACCTATTTTAGAAATATATGACCTATTGTATTTTTGTTCATTGTTTTATTATGCAAATCAACAATTATATTCCTATCTATGCCTATTCACTCATCTTTACAGGTATTCATATCTATACTGTCTACTTTCCCTTTGGAGTTCATCATTCCAATTAAAATATGCTGGGAAAAATTATGTTTAGGATTAAAACATCCTAGAATAAGGCTGACTGGGTAAGAATACAGTGACAGGCAATCTCCTGTAAATAAACAGAGCAAATTTCTCTCCCTCTAGTACTGAAGTTGTTATCTAGGTGGGTAATGAAATGTCTGCACGATAACAATAATCCCCCCCTAAAATAATATTGACTTCATCTTATTATTCAGTACTAATATGGAGAGTGTTGGTGCCCATACAATTGGAATTCTGTCTTTATAAAGTCTGTGCAGAAGGGAGATATCAATGACACTGTAGATATTGAAGTTCAATACCAACCATCATGCTGGGTGGGTTTTACAAGTTGTAGTTCAGTATTTAAAGCTGGGGAATCATACTCAAAGTCCTTAGCCCTCCAGATAATCCTGTCCAGCCAGAATGAGGGAAACCACTGGCTGGTTTGAACAGATATTATAGCTCCTTTGTTTAGCTAAAGAGAGGCTTGCTATAGACAGAAACTAAAGAAGCTACACACCTACCTCTGTCTCAAAGGACCATTGCAAGCCCCTTCTGCAACTTTTTCCAACCATTTTCTGCTGTTTAGCATTGAATTTCCCCACAACATTCCCTTCACTGCTTTTTGAACTTATCAAGTGGGAGTTACAGTTGGCTGGGAATCCCAGCACATTATTAGTGCTGTCACTTTCCTGGCCTTTCTTTTAAGAGCAATCTGAAATTGAGTAAATTTTCAGGAATTGTTATTTTCTTGCAATATATTTTTTTTCTTCCTGGGATTTTCCTGCAAGCCTTTTTTTTTAGATCAACCAAATATTTATCCATTGTTTGTGGGGGGAAACTTGACCAACTGACTTGTTGTCTTAGCCTCACATCTTGAGCTGAGAGAGTACCCGGCCAATGTCTATTTAGCTTTCTGGTGTCTAGCCTGGTGCCTTAACTAATAGACCAAACAGGCTCCGGCAATACTTGACTAATTAAAACCAAATTTGCCATTCTTCTTTAATGACAGTGCCAATACAAGTTTTTTTTCTTGGCAGAATAGAAAACTCGAGCATAGAATTGTTGGGAGATAAATTCTTATGATTAGGTTCAACCACATTACTGTTCAACCACAGTCAAATTACATTCTGTATTGATTTTATTCTAGGACAAATAGAATTTTTAATGTATAAAAGCAGACATTCAAGTCTGGCTCTCCTGCCTTTCACATTGCAGATACATATTCCCCATCTCTAGCAAAAGTCATGATGGGTACTTATATCTCCCCCCCCTTGCTATTCTAGGACTCTGGTGGACAGGGATCCAGTTGAGGGCTACTCAATTAAGGGCTACTTTTTGTGATCTTAGGATAAAGCTCAGAGTCTTTCCTCATGCATGCTTTATTACCTGTGCATCTGCAAATATACATATATTACTTGTAGGTTCATCACTAAATTCATCTTTGCCATCTGTCAGTATAGTTCCATAAATGAAAGCCATATCTTCAATAAGAGGATGGTGAACTTTGAACTAGAAGAAACAAAATGTTTTAGAGACATTTGTTAAATGTAACAGAGAAAGGATCTAACTCTAACTGCTTAATTAGACCTTCACATAGTATCAATGTCCCTACTCAGGAAAGATTTGAGTACTTCACTGAAATTTCTTCCATGAAAAACTAGTTGGAAATATTGTGAGCAAGGTTTTGTATTTGTATTAAAAAAAGAAATCAGATATCAGAATATTAATATAGCAACCTTCTAGTCAAAGTCTGAATTATAACTGAATATACCATAGTTCAGCTTTTGTTGGAACTATGGAATTTTTAAATTTTGATCTATTGTTCTATATAAGAAGAGCTCTGAAAGATTAAATACAAAGCCATCAAGTCAAGGGTGACTGATCAATAGATTTAAAAAATCAAAGAACTGTAGCTACTGTACCAATAGCAATCTTCTAACATTCCCCAAGAGTTAGTAGTTAAATAAGCTTATGATTCAGGCATCTAATTCCCCAATTTACATTTGTTCCTATTTCTCCCACTGTAATCATTCAAAATGGCCAGAGTACAGGAATCTGTTTCTAAAGCAAAGTTATTTGATATATTATTATTCTGGAAAAAGTATTTCTCATCTGCTGCCAGTATTTTGAAAAAGTTAATTACATTTTTCTTTCATTTCAAATAACAACTCACTGATTTACAAAATGATGCATTTAGCTAGAAAATACAATACAAAGCCATGTCAAATGTACCTGAGCCTTTACAGCTTCTGTTACTGCAGATGCTGCGGCTACAAGATCCCTAATTTTTGAGGAACATACATCAAGGCCTAATTGTTCAGCACTGAGAAATGCATAGAAAGCACCCCCATAGCCAACATCAAGGACGACTTTTCCATAGCCAGGAACATCAATGGTTATATCTGATAATCAAGTAAGAAAAAAAAAGAAGGGAAGGAAGAGAGAAGAGATAAAGGCTATTTAAATATCATCAGTGTTATTATTTTTACATTTATTTTGTTCAATAGTTTATTCTTAAGGCAACCACACCCAAAAAAGGACATTAAAAATCTATAATCTAGATTCCCATCTTTCCTTACAACTAATATATGAAGATTCCCCAAATATAGTGATATTTCCTTCTTGTGTCTTTGTCATCTTTTTCCAGTTTCAATCTTATTAGTGCCATTATTAAACCTTATTTTTAGAGGAAATTACATTGGTGAAAGGATACTATATACTACTTCTAAATTATTACTGAGGTACAAGGTATTTCATCTTCACAGAGAACTTCAAGAGCAGAAAGTAAATAAAAATTACCGTGGTGATTATAGGAACTATAATCAAATGGCATAACTATAATCACAATGACACAACATATATGGGGGTAACTGTGAGTGATTTGATTAATACAGGGATCTACATGCATTTGAAAAACAAAACGTACAGGTTCACTAAGGTAATCATGAGAAGCAGTGTAGTACAGAGAAGCATTCCTTCCATGAATCAAAGTTAAAGCCTAAGGAATAGCAGAAAAGAGGTTAATTACAGTAGATTTACATTATCAATCACAAAAAACATGCAAGTCAGAAAGCAAGCTTTCAATTTTCCAATTGAGCTACACCATTTTATATCAGTTAAAATTTATATCTGTGACCAAATAATAATTTGATTTATTATTAATGATGCCAATATTTGAAATAAGATTCCTTACTGTACTCTCAGTATTTAGCTCCTATGGTCCTTTAGGGAGGAGTGTGAGAGCTATGTATAAGAATAACTTATAGAGGCATTTATACCTGTTTCTTAAACCATTTTCTCTCAGGACTTTTATAAATAATGGAGGACCCCCAAAAGACTTTTGTTAGTATGTGTTACATTTATTGATATTTATCTTAAAAAAAATTAAAGCTGACATATCTGATACTATCATATTGTATTATTTTTCAACAAATGATGGCAAACAATTTTAACCACAGATCCCCAAGAGGATCTTGGGGGAAACTTCTGAGGTCCTAGGAGGACCACAATTTTAGAAACACTGAATAAAAACCAAGAAACTGAAGTTGACAAATTAGCTCAGTTCTAATAATGGCAATATATACAGCTAGTAAATTGGGAAAGATTACTAACATTTGGAACAATCAAGTTCTTTCTCTAGCCATTTTAAACACTACAGATTTTAAACACCACCTTCTTTCCATTTGAATTTAATGCTTATTTTCTTCACAAAAAGGAAAAACAGTGGATTTCTGTTGGCGGCCTTGACTAAGATAGCAAACTCAAACTCAAATCCTGGTCATTTCCCAGATAAAATGTTGTAACCCATTCTAGATGGGGCTGCCCTTGAAAAGCATCCAAAATCTGCAGCTAGTACAAAATGTGATGGTGCAGGAAGTTATGTGTACTTCAAGATCAGTGTACATTGCACCTCAGTTTTGCAAACTGCATTAGTTGCCAATTTGCTTCTGGTTGCGAGACGCTGGTTATTACCTATAAAGCCTGTTACATCTATCTGTCCCCATCAGAAGGGGCATGTTGCAAGCTGTGGTGAAATTCATTTTTTTTTTACTTCCAGTGGGTGTGGCAGGGGAAGGATACTGCAAAATCCCCATTCCCTCCTCATTCTGGGGTCAGCCAGAGGTGGTATTTATCGGTTCTCCGAACTACTCAAAATTTCCACTACCGGTTCTCCAGAACCTGTCAGAATCTGCTGGATTTCACCCCTGGTTAGAGGCTGCATCTTCCATTCAACAGAACCCAGGAGAGCCTTTTCTGTTGTCCTGCCTTCTGGAACTGTATCCCCCACAAAGTTGCGTTGGTCCCAGTCTTGTTGATCTTTGGAAGCCTGAAAAGCATCCTAGGGACACAGGAAGCTTGCAAGATGGTTGCATTGTATTGCTAAACTGTAAACCGACACTTTCCTAGGATTTTATATTTTAATTTATACCAATGTATCATCCCACACTCCAGCTACAGATATTTGCCACTATTGCAAGTGTATCTTCGTCGTTTTAAGTTGTGAGCTGCCTAGAGTCATGTGAGATGAGCAGCTATATAATCTTAAATACATCATGCTCTTAAAATGTCAATTAACAGTAAAAACTTTCTGGTTTTTCTTTTAAGAGGTTTCACTTCTTATCCAAGAAGCTGCTTCAGAGCTGAAGAAGCTTCTTGGATAAGGAAGCAAAATGTCTTCAAAGAAAAAAAGAGAAAGTGCAGTTGCCTCTTGAAAAAGCACTTTTGGGACAACCATGACCTGGATGACCAAGAAACTCCATAGACATTTAAGGGAAAAAATCGACGTCTCTCAGGCATCTTCCACACCCGTGGACTCCAACTCCCAGGAATCCCCGAGCCAACTCGGCTATTGGCAAGAATGCTGGGAGCAGAAGTCCATGATGCCTTAAGTGGGGAGACGGTCCAAGAGCGGGTCAGAGTAGCGCCACCGTATCCCTACCGGTAGCCGCGGCGAAGGCAGGCACGCTGTGGAAACGGACGCGGCTTCCACTGCGCTGCCCGTCCCAGGACGCAAAAGCCTTGACCGGCCCGCAGGGGCAGTGAATGGTGACGGCGGTCTCGCCGGGGGGAGGCGAGGGCTGGCAGAGGCCGTAGTCGAGGGCGAAGCGGCCCAGGCAAAGGACGGCGTGGCCGCACATGGGGCTCGCGCCCTCGTTGTGCATGAAGAGGGCTCCCAGGGCGGCTTCGGGCAGCTCGCTGGGCACCACCAGGGCGCCGTACATGTCGCGGTGTCCGCGGGGTTCGTGCATCAACAGTCGCCTCACAGCGTCCAGGTCCGGGGACTCCAGCAAGCGACGCCGGCGACTCAGGAGAGGCCCCTCAGGCCCGGGCTCCAACAGTCCCAAACCGCCAGGCACCACCACCCGGAGCGGCTCCCCTCCCGCGTGCATCTCCACCGTACGGATGGCCGGGCTGTCTAGCGCGCGCGGGGGCAGCCAACCACCGCGATCGCCCGCGGACATTTTCAACGGCTTTTCTTCGGTTCAGGCCAGCGCCGCTCCCCTCCCCGAGGCCCGCCCGCTAAACGCGTCACGAATGGGGCGGCCGTCATCGGAATGAGAATTTTTATTTTCAATCAATCAGAATAGAGCTGGAAGGGACCTTAGAGGTCTTCCAGTCCAGCCCCCAGCTCAAGCAGGAGGCTATTATTATTTCAGACAAATGACTGTCCAAGGAAAGGCAAAGCCTCTGCGCAGTTGCAGAGTTGATTTCCACGCATTTTAATAAGGTTGTTGAGATCCAAGATTATAAATCTCCCTTTCCAACACCAAAAACGACTGTAACAATTTTTGCTCAGCCCTAGCCTCTGTCAGGCCATAGTTCTTTATATAGTTATAATCCTAATGTTAACTCTATAATTCAAAAATACATTCACATTTTCTTTAGAATTGCATTGATCTTAATCATCCAGGTTTATGGATATTGCACCAAAGCAAGATAATGGAGAAACAAGCCCATAACTTAAGGCAGGTGTGCAAGTTTAATAAACAGTTAAACGGTTGTGGCTTGACCTGTTGCCAGTATTGTCACTCACTGTTTCCTGGTACAGGAACAGATAACATCCTTCTCTTTGGACTTTAACCCATTGCAAATGCGCCTTGGATGTATATTTTCCATACCCCCAGAGTAGATGGTCTCTATAATTTTCTTTCATTCTAGCAGCAGTCCCAACTCTGATTTGCTGCAGTGTTCAGGAAATTCCAAAAGGTTGCTGTCCCAGCCAGACCTTTCCTGCTGGGCTGCTATGTTGTCCGCTGGTTGGGAGTTGATGCTTTATTTTTATAATCATGTAGTTAATCTAACAAGTTAATAAACTATCAGCTGTAGAGACTTATGCATTCGCCTCCTACATCTCCAATGGGCACTCATTTGGCCGGGTAAAGTCTGATTCCTTAATTCTGTGGATAATATCACATTGTTGAAATTGATTCAAATAGTTCCCAGTAATTTTGTTTTATACAATACTATTATTGTGTGCCAAGCCAATAAGGGGAATTAGGTTCCTATTTAGCAATCATAAAGATGTTATGCAATTCTGTGTGTAATGTAGGTCATCCTGCATGCTAAAAAAATTATAATTGGCCTAAAAACTATTTTTTTCATGAAGCATAAACCATAAAAAGCCAGTGTATCTAAGTGTCCCAAAAGAGCAATACACTTTCAGAATGTTCATTTATATTTAAATATCCTTCTAATTCTTGTTGCACATTTAATAAAAAAGTCCTTTATTAAATCATATAAATAGGAATTCGTTTATAATATTATAACATAAGACCTGACTAATATGACAAGATATTGAAACAACGCTACATAATTATCCACCCATAATTCCTAGTTGCTGGCATAGATTATTGGGCGACATAAATTTGTTAGATAGACTACACTTGAATAGATAGACAAGATAGATAAAATAGAATACTAGATAGTTTAAAAACGCTCAAATATTCTAACTTCACCAGATTAAATTTTACAGATCTAGTGGAAAAATTGGCTGAGGTTGATTTTTCCAGCTATTTCATATATTTAAGGGAGTAGCTCTTCATTATTTCTAACTCTACGGGCAAAAAGAGTACGGCGTTTTTACTCGGGCATTTCCGCCATTCACCATTAAGTTTCCTCCGGCGCAGGAAATGAATATCGTCACATGACCTGGGAGATGGAACACAAATAACAGCTTGTGGGTTTAGCTTCTCCGCCTACTTAAGGGCAAGCAGTTAATCGAATCAGCAAGGGGTTGCGGCATCTGAGTCGGCAGCTGATTGGCTGGATATTTGTGTGCTGTCAAAATCCCGAGTCTTTGTTGTACTTCCGTCGTGGCCGGACTGGAGCAAGATGGGTGAGTTTGAGCTGTGGAGACGGTCTTGCTATGGTTGTGGCCAGCATTAATGTCGCCTGAAGTCCCACAGGCCAGGCCGACTAGTTTATTAGGAACAATAGCAGCGGGTTTGTTTGTAGCTTATACGCGTGGCTTGAATGCCACTCACTTCCTCATTTGAAAGAGGACCATCCTCCCAATATCCCCGGAGAAGATCGCTTTACAGAAAAGGGTCGATTGCTTCACCACCGAGCGAAAAGTGGTGCTTTGCGTAATTTACTGATGCTACTCCTTCTCTCTCCTTAAATTTTGTCATTATATGGGGGCTTTTTGTAGATTTGGTTTCTCTTTCTGATCTTTATGATTAGAATGGGATTCTGTTTATCAGGTACTGTGTAAACCTGGACATTGTGTGACTTAAAGGCAAGGTAAACATAAATCCAGTAAAATAAGGAAATACATAGATGCCATCATGGCACTCCCTTTGCGCAACATCAAGCAAAATCTAGACAAAGGGTAAGAAATAAGCCAAAAAAGGTTATAAAGTAGGAATTAAAGAAAGATAATATATTTTCTATTATTTCAGAGATAATATAAATTTAGGTCCCAAATACCAGTCTGGCTTCCCAAACCATCCTTGCTCCACCACAGCCAGAATTGCTTTGTGCATTCTTTTTTTGTTCTTTAAACAACTTCATATGCTACCCAGTACTTTTCTGCAAGAATTTGCATGTCTTAAAAATTCTCTATTCATTCTTTAATCTTTGATAAAATTTCATCATGATAAGAAATACATGTTTCTAGTTTTTTCCCCATTTACATGTATACATGTCTTCACTATCTTGTCTTTGAAATATTAATTTTAATATCTCATTGCAGTGGCTCCCAATAAATTTCTGCTGCAGTTCAAGGTGCTGATTGTCCCCCTTCATGAGGCCAAGTTCCCGCGTGGTTTCTGCCTCTCCCATCCGATGAAGCAGAATGGGCATACTTCTGGTCCATGAAGCAGTGTCATTTGATAGGCAATAGGAATATTGATTTCTTTGTTGTATTTTTTGTCTCAACCTTCTCCTGAGATATAGACAGCTCCACCTCTGCTTTCTTTCTAGAAGACTGTAAAGACCCGGCTCTCTCCCCCCCCCCCCACAAGAATTGAGATCAGGGTATTCATAGAAGTTTAATGTGAGGTAATTGTGTTCGATTGAACTTATTGCATTCTGGCCAAAATCTACAAATGCTGTATTGTCCTTGTTAGCAGAGAATGCAACACATAGCACAGGGTCAACTAAATATGTTAACCTAGTCTTGCTTTCTCTAATTTATTAAAATCATTACTGTATATGAAAGCCTTGCAAAGACCAGCACTAGGATGGCTGATTGAGTGCAATTTCTATGGAGCTATTTAATAATTATGGTATAAGAAAAATTGCATAAAATCAGGTGAGATTTTACAGATAAAAAGTGTCATAGAAAGATTCAAGAATTATTCACTATTTTTTGGTGCAAGTTGTAGAAATTCAGCCAGACTGCCTTGGACTCTATTGTGGAAGAACATTGGAAATTATAAATGGAACTGAAATTCATGGTGATTGTGGGGTGAGTTGTACGTTTGGCAATTTTTCTAAATATTTAAAACAAGGGTATGTTGTTATTGGACATGACTTGGTAAAAGGTTGGGCTGAATGTTTCCATGAATTGTTTTTATGTAAATAATCAAATAGATAGGAAAACTAGATAAAACATTTTAAATAAATGAAGTAAAGGCTTTATAAAATAGATTGTGATAAAACTTTACAGGTATGTCCCAGAGGACAAAGAAGTGATCCCTATAAAATCTGCCGCGAATGTACGGGCTCCCCAGAACGCTATGATTGGCTTTATCTTGGCTTTATGGCAATGCTACCTCTCATTCTGCATTGGTTCTTCATTGAATGGTATTCAGGGAAAAAGAGGTAAATATTAAAACAAAATAAGGTGTTAGCTTAATAATATTTAACTTTAAAATGCACTAACTTCTCAACTAAATATGTAAAAAATCAGTTATTTATAAAGAGATGTTTACATATGTATCTATGTTTGTCCTCTTGGATTTTAGCCTCTATTTAATTCTTGTTCATTTTAATCATTTTTATATTTATACTTTTATTATAATGTAAACTGCCCAGTTTATTAGACAGTGAGATGGGTGGTATATAAATCAAATAATAAATAAATATAACCCACCACATTGGGAAATTCAATACTATCATAAAAAATATAAAGACATTTTTAGTTCAGCTCACTTGCTATAAAAATACAGTTGCAGTTTTCTTGGTAACAGTGCAGTAGTAGTTTTCAGAAGTATTTTGCAACAGTGCAGAAATAATATGCATTGGCTTTTTTTCAAGTTTTTTTTTCAGTTTTTCACTCTAGCCTACAATCCTGAGTCTATAAATTTCCCATACAAATTCTAGTATGGCCTAATTCAGCTTAGTTTCCAAGCCCCACCAGGTGTCCCTTGTGCTGCCACCTGCTGGTACTATTATTTTAATGCATGAACTAGATTTATAACTGGTTGCTTAGTGACCATTCAGTTACAGCGGACCTCCCTATAACTTAGTTATGAAGATTTGATGGCTGCCCCTCCCTTTCACCTGTTGGTGCTCAGCAATAAGCCCATATTTATAGCCATTTGCAATGTACCGTGGTCACATGATCATGTTTCATGACGGTTTTGCTGAAAACGGTTTATTTTCAGTTTTTTGCAAACCTGGCCCCATACGGAACCATTGGTTTGCTTAATGACCTCAGTGCTTGCTTAACTGCTGCACAAAGTTTGTAAAATTGGGTTGGTCGTATGAGTGATTTACCACTGTTATTACTTAAAGCTGTGATGTTCTATCTGTATTTTCATATGCATATATTTATATGATGGGGACACAGTGGCTCAGTGGCTAAGATGCTGAGCTTGTCAATCAGGTCAATGGTTCAAATCCCTAGCACCATGTAACAGAGTGAGCTCCCGTTACTTGTCCCAGCTTCTGCCAACCTAGCAGTTCGAAAGCATGTAAAATGCAAGTAGAAAAAATAGGAACCACCTTTGGTGGGAAGGTAACAGCGTTCCATGCACCTTTGGCATTTAGTCATGCCGGCTACATGACCACAGAGACATCTTCGGATAGCACTAGCTCTTCGGCTTTGAAATGGAGATGAGCACAGCCCCCTAGAGTTGGGAACGACTAGCACATATGTGCAAGGGGAACCTTTACATTAATTTATATAATGCAGTGTCACATTTACTATTTAAAACATTTATCTTTTCTCAAACTCTGGGCATTTTTGATTTTTGAATCAATTTTTGAAAATATTGAGCGATTTGTCAAAAGTTAACTCAATCGCCAAAGTTATCTATAATAAAACAAATAAATCTGGAAAGCCAAGACACCTCCTTCACGTGGAGAAAAAAGCTCTTAGATCCTGCCTGCTACTTATGAGAGAGATCTCATCTTGAAGGTTTTGCAACACTCCCTAAGAATAAGATAATTAATGTTTTATGGCACTTTTGTTTTTATCTTTTCTCAACAGTTCCAGTGCTCTTTTCCAGCACATCACTGCTTTAATTGAATGCAGTGTGGCAGCAATTGTTACCCTGCTTGTAAGTGATCCCATGGGCTCCCTGCACATCCGCTCATGCAGAGTGATGATGCTTTCTGACTGGTATACCATGCTTTACAATCCAAGTCCTGATTATGTTACCACCATTCACTGTACCCACGAAGCTGTCTATCCTCTGTGAGTATATACTTCTAACTTCTGTACTGATCTCCTAATACTTTGAACAAAAGGCAAGACGTTTTCATTGTAACAGTCACGTTATTTCAATTTTAATGGTTTCTATCAGACACAAAAAAAATTAGATTGAGGGTGGTTTATTTCTAAGTAAAATGGCATTGGTTTGTAAGTTTAATTATTGTCACTACTGCAGTTGATTTTCAGTGTAATAACTGATGGCCGAGGAACAAACATGAGACTCTTTTTGTCTATTTTTTAAAAACTTGAGTTATGAGCAATATACGATGTAACTTTATTGCAGTACTTTTGTTTAACAAATTTGCGGCCGTTCCTCATCTGTTTGGGGTTGTCAGTTAAGGAAAATGGGAATAGGATTAAAAAACAAATCTGTTGGAATACAATAGATATCCCTTTCCCATGGAAGGGGACAAGAAGTGACCTTATCAAGAACTCTGATCTGTCTATAGGCCAAAGCCTGGCTCTAGTATGAAAGTAGAATATTGATATAATGCTATAGGGAAGATCTAAAACGCTGCTGAAAGGAAAGAGGAAGTGAGCTTTTAGGATAGGCAGGTTGTCTTATTTCCACAATTTGAAAAGAAATTGTCAGTGATTTTATTATCCAACTGTTAGTTCTAGGAATTTGAGGTCACAGTGTGCTAATTTTAACAACCTTCTCTTTCAGCTACACCATTGTATTCATATACTATGCATTCTGTTTAGTATTGATGATGATGCTTCGTCCTCTGCTGGTAAAGAAGATTGCTTGTGGGCTGGGAAAGTCAGATAGATTTAAGAGCATTTACGCAGCTCTTTACTTCTTCCCAATTCTGACTGTGCTTCAGGCTGTTGGAGGTGGTTTGCTCTGTAAGTTATTTTCTATTCCCTCTTGTACGAAACACACAGCCCAGCTTGGAAGTGGCAGGAAAGAAACATCTTGTTATATTAAAAGAATAGACTTCAGTTCCCAAATACTAAGCTACCATGGTCTCGGTTTCCACCACAAATTAAATAAAAACCAAACAAATCATGGAATGTACACATATTTACCATTATATGTAAACCAGGTGATACTTATAAAATGTATAGTAAACATGAATGTAAATGTGTTACTGGTAGGTAGATTCTGAGCTTCACTGCATCCTAAAATCATGGAGAAAATCTTTAAATACTGAGATTAGAGTTTTTATTCTTAAATCAGAGGATAGGAAAGCAATGCATCACATGAGAACTATAACAGAATATGATGTCTGATATATTTTACTGGGGGCAGTTTCACTAAATCCAATGGGATTTCCTCTTGAATATAGTATTTTGAAAACAAATTGCTTACCTATCTATTCTGTTTAACCAAGATGATAAAAGTGTGTATAACATCTTTCTTTTTTTCTTCCAGACTATGCTTTCCCCTATATCATCATAGTGTTATCTCTTGTTACCCTGGTTGTCTATCTATCAGCTTCTGAAGTAGAAGTAAGTAAATCACTGCAACTAGCAAAATTATTAACTGTCAATAGGCTGTGAGGTTCTGGGAGCTGATTGGTTTAGTATCCTATAGGCACCATCTGAGAAAAAATGAATTACTGAATCTGTTGGATCTATTGAACAGAAACTCTCTCTCTCCAGCAGTTAGGATTTTCATAAAGTTGCTGGATACCTTGCCCTGCCAACACTGACTAGGAAAAAAATCTACGAACATTTTAAAGAAGCCTTTAAAATGTATTCAGTTTTCAAGAATGTGATCTCTCAGCCTGTTGTGCCGAGGAAGATTGTGCACTCAAACCCAATCTTTCATCAAAATTCCTAAATGAATAAAAGGTTAAAATAATTTGACTTTTCTCCTTTAATGATTCTAATTGATCCCTGAAGCTAATCAGTTATTGCTTTGGGAGTATTTGCTGAGACAGTTTATTATCAGGATGGAAAAGTTATTCCAACAGAATCCCTGAATCTCACATTCCAGTTGTACCTGTAAGTAGATTACTATACAAATAAAAACTAATGGAAATATCTTGTCTTCTATTTTCAAGACTTTCAAAGATCTGCTTGTCAGGAAGAAAAGGCTTATCGTTCTGTTTAGCCATTGGCTGCTGCATGCCTATGGAATTATCTCCATTTCCAAGCTGAGCAACATTTATCAGGACTTGCCTTTGCTGGCCTTGGTGCCCGCACCAGCCCTTTTTTATTTGCTAACTGCAAAATACACCGAGCCATCCCGGATATTATCTGAGGGAGCAAATGGACGTTAATTGTAACTAATAATAGTCTGGGTAAGTAATGTATAAAAGAGAGTCAGTTTTCTTGGATCCAACTGTCCTTACCTTAGTTGTTAGCTTGTTATGGATCAGCTTTCAAATAAAACTTTTCTTTTTTTGAGGATCAAAACTGGACAACTCTGTACCAACCAGAAAGCAAATTTTCTAAACAGTGTGGATACCCAGTGTGTGTAATGCCTTAAGACTCTTTATCAGCTACAGAAGCCCTTGATTTTAGCAGTTAAGTCTCTAGTCTTGTTCTGTATATCTGTTTTACATTTGTCTGTTATGTGTAAATAATTTGTACAGCATACTTGAAAATAGTGTAATTTATTGATTTCACAGCACAGTATTTTCTTACATGTTTGAATCTGCATTCATAGAAGAATAAAAGATTCAGTATTCTAATTTCAGTTTATTCAAGTCTGTTTTATCCTAGAGAGAAAAAACAAAATGACATAACATATTATACAAACACTTTTATCTGACCAAGCATTTATATGAGATAGAAATTATGTAGTAGCAATATTTGCTCTGCATTAAGAATTTGTTTGTGAAATATTTCAAGTTTGAAAGAGCTTATGAAACACCTGTCCCTCTTTTACAACAAACACATTGACAGAATTTCCATTTAAAAAGGAACACCAGGATTCAGTTATGTACTGCAAATAAATAAATAAATAAATAAATTTTAAAGATCACCCTTTTAGGTGATCTTTAAAAAATATTTTCTGTCTCCAGTTCGGCGGCTAGATAGTTTATGCGGTTCCACTTCTAGTAGTGAATAACCAGATATGCCAGTTATGTTTTATATTATGTTGTGTGTTGTTTTATGTGTAACAATTTATTTTTAATTTTGTGAAGCTGCTAAGAGTTCTGAAGTTGGGGAGCCTATAAATTTGACAAATGAAAAAATAAATAAAGCATCTGTTAAAAATTTGTCATGGGTTGTAGGCTTCTTCATCTCATACTCAGCACATTGTTCTCACATTTAAATCCACAAGCAGTTTTACTCAGATTTTTTTTAAAAAAATACCTCTCAAGTATAATAAACAGGAAAGAAATGATTGTCTGCCACTACTGAAACAAATGTGAGGATTGTTTTCAGCCACAGAAAATGTTTTTTAAAAGATTAATAGATCTTGGAAGTCCATGCAAATTCTAGGTATATATGTGGAAATGACAATTTACTGATTTTAGGTTGTCTAATGGTTAAAGCAGTTTGTCTCATCTGTTTTTCCTTTTTTAAATAAGCTATAGCTCAGAATATGATTGGCTTCCTGTAAGGTGTTACTTTAAGATACATATTTTAGAAATTCAATTGAGTATCTAGTACTGATTTTAAGTTATATTGCTCTAAGGTGGAATTAAGCAAGGTTTTTGTGAGCCACCTTTTATTTGAAAAACAAAAACTAAGCAGAGTTCAACCTAAATAGTATTTGTATTGAAGACATCAGAAAATCCCAGAGCTATTGAATAAATTAGGAAATGTAAAAAATCCAAGGAAAATAATTTCCACAGTGCTGTTCAGAAAACTGCATGGATAAAATTGCCAGAAGTTGAAGGCAATTGTTATATTTAAGAATTGCAATAGCTGAAGCACTTAGTTATTAAATAGAACACAGCTTTTTCATATACAGTATATAAAAGGATTTATTTAAAAAATTATATTCTACTTTTTTATTGCATTTCTTTCTTCAAAATTTCTTCAGAATCAAAAGAAACTCTGCAAAGCCACAAACAACCATTTATGAAGTTCTTGGGATTTCCAGAGTTTGTATTAGAGAAACCGTGTTAAAAGCAACTTAATTTTTGCTCATGATTGGATTTTACCTTTTTTCCCCCTTCCTCCTAGAGAGGAAAAAGTATAGTTTTATTGGTCAGGTAGATAATTTTTTAAAACACTTAGTAGCAACCAACTTGCATACTTTGTGTTCCTTTCTAAATGTGCTATTAAAGGATATGGTATTTTGTCCTAACACCCAAATAAAAAAATAGTGCTGAGAAACTAGCATCTGCCATTCTAAACTTGACAGAGTAAGACACTTTTTTCTAGCATTTTGTGACCTATAGAAACTGAAGAATCTGTTTTGAAGAAGGTAATTTTTGCTTTTCCAACACATACAATATTTTTCAGAATATAAGACACACCGCAGTATAAAACACATCTTAGTTTTTAGGGAGGAAAATAGGGGGGGGGAGAGGGGATTCTGCCTATCAAGTGTTCATGTGGCTAGCATCCTTAGTCTGGTCAGCTTCAGCACGTAAGTTTGCTGGTTTTGAGCGCACAAGCTTTTTATCCCCTAGCTGGGGATAAAAAACAGCTTCTAATGCACAGCTGATCATCAGAGAGAGAAGCAATGAGAAAAGCAGGCAAAGCACAGATGCGTCATTCGTTAGCCCCTCATTAGGGCTGAAAAAAAGCTTCGAAAAAACTACATTTGGAGTATAAGATGCACCCAAATTTTCAGCCTCTTTTAGGGGTGGGTGGGGGGAAGTGCTTCTTATACTCTGAAAAATACGGTACTTTTAACAAACATTTGGCACTTCCCCAAAATGCTTACTTTGTCAGCCTCCTCCAAATATTTGCTTCTTAACAGAGAATCCATCTCTTCATAGTTTAGCTGTAGCCCTTCATGAACGTAATCAACCTTAATATTTCTCTTTCTACTTCTTCTGACATACTCTTCCAAAATAATCAAGAGCTCATGGCGGTACTTAAGAAATAACTGCAATAGGATGACAACAATGAGAAAATAGATGTTCTGTTGCAGAAAGACAATCTGGATTTTCTTCAGTTTTTAAAAACATACTTGGACTGTTCTAAAATATTTAGCATGAATTATATGGGGGTTGGGGGAAGTACAGAAAGTAAATAAGTTTGATATAAAAATAGTGGGAGAGGTATAGCATAATGATTCCTTAAATTTAAAATTATATGAGATCCCAAGTCTTAGAATAGTTAAAAGAGCTTTCTATTTAATTGGATTAATCAGATAAAGCTGTTAAAAAGAGAAAGCAGCTGTCATAAATGGCTTTTTCTTAAACAGTAGCTGTACTTTAAGTCTCAGCAAAGCTACACTGGTGGGGAGGGAGCCATTTTTTTTCTTGCTATCATGAAGAGCAATATGTAACAAGCTAAGTAAAAGTAAAGGATTTTACTGTTCAGTCATGTCTGTCTCTAGGGGGCAGTGCTCATATTTGTTTCTTAACCAAGAGAGCCAGCATTGTCTGAAGAACACACCTGTGGTCATGTGGGCAGCATGACTGTATGTCCAGGCACACAACACTGTTACCTTCCCACCAATCTGGTACCTATTTATCCACTTTCTTTGCATGCTTTCAAACTGCTAGGTGAGGAGGAGCTGAAGCAAGTTAACGGGAGCTCACCCCATGCTGCGGTACTCAAGTCCTGATTCTGAGCTGTCAGCTTTTCATCTGAGGATTGCATTTAATCACTGAAGCATCACGGGCTACCAAATTAGCAGAATTAAATTTTACTGTTTTTTTTTCTCAATTCAAATGGTATTCTAGCCCTAATTTAGCCCTAGTTTATGCTAAACTAATAGTTTATTTTTAATCGTGTGAAAGGTTGCCATTTGAAAGGAACTATGGCTCTTATTTTTCTTTTTTAATATATAGTTCTTTTGCATCCTTGATACAAAATACATGAAGTACCATAGAAATGGGATTATGCATTTTAATGTAACTGGGATTATACATCACATCCTCCTGGTTGCCATCCATAAAATCAGACATTAATCAATGGATGTTTAGGATGTTAACCATAAATTGTCCCCTATCCAAACTTCCACCACCTCCAGGTAATATCATAATATACCTCTTGCAGATATTCTTCCTTTTTCCATTTCTTGATAAACAGTTCTAAAACAAGAATTTGATAGTATAAATAAAAATAGATGACAATATATATTTTAAAGAAAAAAATAGCATGTTTAAATATGCAATAACATATTATATGACATTTTAAAACATTTATTAACTGTAGGACAGCCAGAATTTCTAAAAAGCAAATTAACATAAGATGTGTTTCTTAAATGATATCAGAGTCTACAGGGAGACATCTAATTGCTTAAAGTGCAGTTAAAGAAGGGGTTGTTTTGAGAGACTGATGGTACCATGAGGACCCTCAACTTCAGTTCCTTTTTAACATCTTTTACTCCTTCCTGCAGGGAAAAAACTTCTCAGTGATGTCTTTTTTTCCCTTAAGATTCCATGATGGTGTTCAGATTCAATCATTATTTGAAAACTAGCATCTAACAGTCATGATAATAAAAGTAATTATATTTTTAATTTTAATTTTATTTTATTCAAAAGATTAATATACAAAAGAAAAAAAATTAACAGAGACAAAAGAAAACTAAACAAAACATTAAAAATGTAAATTAAAAAAGAGAAATAACAAAACACATATTATCCCCCCTAGTTGAACACTGACAAATCTACGGCAGCAATAATAGCTTTTCCCCTTGTAAAGCAGGTCCAAAATTTATAAGATTCTACATGTATTTGCAATCCAATTGACCTGTCATACTTTACATATATGAAAGAAAAAAATAGTTAACAGGTTAAGTAAGCAACAGCAAAGTTAAAGTTCATGGCCCTCTATTAATAGACTGTTAGTGTAATTTACTCGTGGAAACACTACAGCGGTTTCTTATTTACCACAAATTGAGGCTTCCAAAGTGCTCCTGGGGTCTGGGGGGTAAAATGAGCAAAAAATGGGCCATTTTTTGCCCTCCCCAGCCCCCAGGAGCACTCTGGAAGCTTCCTAAAGGCTATGCATGGCATTTTTTTCAAAGGGGGAGAGATTTCGGGAGGCCAAAAATGCTGTATTCAGTGTATAAGTCACACCCAGATTTTCACCCTCTTTTTTGAGGGAAAAAGGTGCGTCTTACACTCCAAGAAATACAGCACTTCAGCTGACTGCTAGCTGCTGTTCAGCAGTTCAAATCTCACCGGCTCAAGGTTTGACTCAGCCTTCCATCCTTCCGAGGTGGGTAAAATGAGGGCCCAGATTGTTGGGGCCAATATGCTGATTCTGGAAACCGCTTAGAGAGGGCTGTAAAAGCACTATGAAGCAGTATATAAGTCTAAGTGCTAAGTGCTATTGCTATACCTCAAAAAGAAAAGGGGATGCCACAGCACTGGCAAACATCTGCCACCAGTCATGTATGCAGTGTATCCATTTCCCTTTGGGCTAAAGTTCTATGGGTACAAGAGCTAAACCTCTATTAAATTTAGGAAAAATAGTCATGAAGCCATATCCTAGAATTTTCTGAGGAAAGCCACACATAGGTCTTGTTGTGGATCATTTTTAATTCATTTTTACACAAAAAAATTCAGCTGGAGTAGAAATTCCTGCCACATAATACTCACCATAAAGAACTTTTGTACATTGCTGGATTTGTTGTCTCTTTAACTGATAGGTCTTTGCCTCCACATCTATTGCGGATATATCTTCTTTGAGATATTCAATGCCCTATAAGGATACAGCCAAAGAAATAAAACATTAATGTAGAAGCTATTGATGCAGTCAGCCTGGTGAGATTCTTGTAAACAGGCAAGCAACAATTTTTTAAAAATGTATTCTGGTCAGTTCACAGAACGGCTCTGGTTCCTTGCACTGACATTAAACTTGCCAGACTGACTGCATTCTCTTGGGAACAGTCAGATAAGGGTTTCAAGGATTCTGGTCAGCTTTGTGTCACTTCCTGCTATGCAAGGTCTCTAAGCTTGCCAGTCTCTTCACTCCTCCCCCACTCTAGCTGGAGATGTCACTATATTTTCTAAAATCCAAAACTGAACATATATTCTGCAGCAACAAATCTAACATCTGTTCTTAAAGCTATAATTTTATTATTATTACATTTATATGCCACCCATTCCTAGATGGATTACAACTTCTTAAAACATCATTTGATCATCAAAATAACTGCTGGAGGGGCCCTTCACACTCTATTACTCTCTCTTGAGTTACTTTCACACTGCTTCCCATGTTCCCAAGGACTGCCTACCAATCATCTTTTTTTTCTTTAATATTAAAACCTCCCAATTATCCTATGCTTTCATTCCATTATTACAAAATATAGTCCCATTTTACTTTTATCAATCTAAACACATCTCAGGTGGATGTTTGCATTTTCTGTTTTGCCAGACACTTCCTATAATCTTCAAACCAGATTATTAAATAATTATAACCAAAGAATATGCTTTATTTCTGCATGGAAGATGGGCACAGCTTTTAATGGATTATTCAAACAAAGCCAGTGAATTACAGAAGAAAGTTGGAGTGGAATTGATAGCAATATCAATATCTTCCATACAGTGTGAAATCGAAACTTTTTTGCCACCGGTTCTGTGGGCATGGCTTGGGGAGGGGTTATCATGCGACTGGGTGGGTGTGGCCAATTTTGTTTCACTTTTTAAAGCATTTTTTCCTGCCAGAAAAAAAGAAAAAATACTTTAAAAGGGGGGGGGGGCTTGTGATGATCACATGGATCAGCTATGAGCTGCGCGATTGTCGGAAGCTTCCCCACACACACACTTTTTAAAGCATTTTTCCCTGCCTATTTGCCTGAACCAGCAAGAAAAATGCTTCAAAAAAGGGAGGGGGGGAGCTTCCAATCATCATGCGGCTCACAGCTGAGCAGTGCAATTCTCGGAAGCTTTTTTTTTTACGATTGGCTCGCAGAACCAATGACAATTGTCTCTACCAGTTCAGCCGGACCAGGATAATTTCACCCCTGCTTCCATATAATCCTTATCTGTCTATATACCTCTTGGGAAAAATAGGCTGCAAATCATATGCAATCCATGCCCCTCTCTTCTGATATAGAAACTGCTCCTTCCATCCCATCTAACAAGCAGTCCCTGCAGAATTCCAAGATTTACACATCAGTAATTTTTAGAAATCTGATTCAAAAGATTCCTAAAAGTAAACATCGTGCTATGAAATACTAAGCAAATAATTAAGATCCCCTGACATTTAAAAAAAAACTTCAAATATTGTAGAATTAATTTACTAGGAAACAAAGAGCATAGAGCATAGATCAGTGGTTCTCAACCTGTGGGTCGGGACCCCTTTGGGGGTCGAATGACCCTTTCACAGGAGTCGCCTAAGACCATCGGAAAACATTTATTTTTGATGGTCTTAGGAACCGAGGCACCAATTTTATGGTTGGGGGTCATGTAGTAAAGGGTCACAGCATTGGAAAGGTTGAGAACCACTGGCATAGATAATCAAGTGTCATAACATGCATAAATTATAATGTCATTTTAGCCAATAATTCTAGTTTAGCAACCCCATGCAAAATACATTTTTTCTTATATAATTCAAAACACTGAAAAGTAGCAATGGGCACAAAATGGCATTGCCAAAAGTTGACATGCAAAACTATTCCTTTTTCGAAATACTCACAGCTCTTAACCGGGCATTCTCTCCATTCAAAATGAAGATCATTCTATCTATTTCATAGTTGTCTCTCTCAATAAACTTAATAGAACATGTCAAACTTGTCATTTGATCAAATGCTGTATCTCTGTTCGTCTGGAGTTCATCCTTTGCAATTTCCTGTTGGCAAATATTGATGCATCTTATGTAGTTATAATCTTAGGAACATGATACCAAGGAAAGAATGCTAAGAATAAAAATTGGACAAATTCCGGCACTAAGATTTCATAACATTTACAAAAATATTTGTATCATAAATCTTTTAAAAACTCTTGCTGATTGGATGAATGCTTGGGAGAAGGAAGAAAAAATTGAAATATTACTAGATAATTTTTTTTGAAAGTTTCATTTTCAAAAGCCAGAAAGCACACCAAATAGAATATTGAAGAATAAAACAAACAATAAAAATATCCACTGAACAGAAAGGTGATATCAGCAGCAGTTTAGTATTAATGTATGTTTTTGTAACTATTGCATGCAAGAACTCTTGACTATGGATTCATGCTTGTAATTCTTTTACTGAATCGTTAATTACTTGAATTATGAATTAATCTAAATAATTAAATGATTAAGGTAAAAGAAAAAATAGCGTATGGCATACATAGCCAGGGAAGTCTACAATGCTTTTTACCACAGAGTAGTTTGGGAAGCTAAAGATTACTAGTTCATTTGTTCACGCATGCGTGCTATCCACGGTGCACCACAGGGGCTTTGCACCAGTTGGCTAGCAGCATTTGGGAGACATCAGTTCCTTCGGGTTTTCTTCTGCCGACCTCACCTTGCATCTGAGCAGGTTCAGCACCAGCTCCTGCTTCCACTTGGAATGCTGCGATCTTTTCCCACCAGAGTGGCACCTATTTATCTACTTAAATTTTTATATGCTTTCGAATTGCTAGGTGGATAGAAGCTAGAGACAAATGATGTGACCTCACTCCACCATGCGGTGCCATGGGCTTGAACCACTGGAGTGCTATCCCTGGCTAGCAAATCCAACATCTTTAAGCCGCTGCACCACCGTATCCCTGATTAATGTAATAATTAACACAGTACTTAGTTTTAATCACCACTGATACAATTTCCCAATACCGATCCATGTCAGCTTAATAGCAAGTGACAAAGAATAAGGATGAATATCCTCTCCAATATTTTGCCAAGCTGTAGCTTACAATCAGCAAAAAAAGTTATTTACAGAAGGATGCTACCTTGAACTCATTTTGTTGTACTTAGTTTTTAGAATCCTTGGCGCTCTCTGAATTTTTTGCAAATGTTTCATTACCCAAACTTAGTAATATCACCAATGCAAGGAAGAGTGGAATTTGTTTCCTATTTATATGCAGCAGTTTGCCGTGCCAGTTTTGATGGGAATGTAGTTTTCTCTTTGGTAGTTCCTTGATTAGGCTACTTTTTTCTGCCTGATTTTTGCCTTATGTTAATCCTTACTTTACCTGAGTGTAGGTTACCAGAAAGAATGTATACTGTCTACTCGTGTGCCCTGAGGCCTCTTTGGGGTCTCTTAGAACAGTTACTGATCCACTCTTGTTGAAAATTGGAGGCAGAATTTTTGATATTTTGCAGGCATGCTATGCATAAAAATTGTTCTATAGTAAATTTAACTTAAATAAACCACACATCAGTGGTGGGTTTCAATTTATTTTACTACATGCATGTGCAGAAGCATCCGGGCGGGTGGTGGAGCCTCCTCCTGCCGCCACTAGCGGTTTGCCTGATCTGGGGCGAACTGGCAAAAACCCACCTCTGCCACACATGCAGTAAAAGGGGGAATAGCCTCACCTAATTTGCATCATTATTCCATCTTCGGTGGTCCCCTGATTTTCAAAAAGTGTTAGTGGAGCCAACTTCCAAGTGAGAGAATGGCAAGATAAAAATTATCTAAAGGAACAAAAATAACACTGTGGCCAACAATAGTAACAAATCTGGTCCAGTAGAGACTTTCTGAATAAGGAGAGGATGAGAAATCGCCCACCTGTGCTCCATATGGTTGTTCTTATGAGGAGACCTTAGGAGTCAATTTGTGGGTTTGAATGCCAATCAACGAAAATAATCAAGCTTTCAAACACAGAATAGAATGTATGGATCCTATATTCATTAAGCTTCACTTTCTTATGTTTTGAATATAACTTTTTTAACATTCAAAATGATCTTCCTAGCAGTAAATGTGAAAAAATATCAGGTGAGTGATCCTTCATTCCAGAAAGAAGGGAAAAATATAATTGCAAAAAGACAAACTGGAAATATTTAATATTTGAAATATTGTGACTTTTGCTATAAAACTTTTTAAATAATTAAAACAAAAATAACTGTGTGAACAGCAATTGTTATAGTCCTTCACAAAAGGGATGGTAGGCTGTTATTTTTAACCAAGACCAAACAAATTGAGGCAAACTATATGATACAAAAATGAGTCTACTAGTGGGGACTAAAAACCTCAGGACGGAGGGGTGAGAAAGAAAAGTCTATTTTTTTATTTTTGAATTTGATGACTAGCAATTACATTTGCAAAAATAACTGTGATACTACATTGGAGTCACTTCAAAGGACTTGTGAACATATGGGAAAGAAGCACATAGTTAAATGATAGCAATAATATCTGGTTATGCAAATGCATTATTCAAAAAAAAAGTTAAAGAAGACATGAAGGAGAATAATTTGTAAAAATGTATAGGCTGACAGGATGACTGATAAATCCCAACCTATGAAGCAGAAATATCAGAAAATTAAGAAGTTATAGACTGTAAGACAAAAATGGAAATATAAATGATAACCCAAGAGGTTACAATCATCGGTAATGGCCGATTATTGGATTTGCAAAAGAGGGTTGTTAAAGACACATAAAAATACTTAGATGAGAGAATGAAAATTTGGGTGGAGGTAAAATCCTAGCATTTTAATGTAAAAGAATGTAGAATTAACCTATTTGATCAGGGTTAAAATAAATATTTTTATAACGTTCTGAGAACCGTTTATGGACTGTTTGCTGATCCTGAACCAAAACATTTAATGATTTTTTGAATTTGTGGTTGGATAAGGGTTAGAATATGGACAGAAGTGATTTATGTAATACAACATCAAAGGAGGTAAATAAATACTAATTATGCTTATGCTTATTGAACAGAAGATAGGAATGCACTTCTTTAAATATTCTTTTTTCTATTTAATTGTCTCATTTTCTTTTTCTGTCTGTATTTTTAATTTTTAATTTTTTTATTTCAATTTGTAATACTTTGACTAATTTTAAAATCTCTAATGAAAATTATTTTAAAAAACAAAAGGTTTAAGTGGAACCATTAACCATCAAAAGTTGGTCACACAGAAATAGAAAGTAACATAATGTAAGAAAAACATTATGCCTGCTTACCTTTTGCCTTTCAAGTCTCTTAATTTCCCTTAATGAATACTCTATGCCTACTTTAAGTGCGTTTTCTTCATCTTGTAAGCCTATAAATTAGCAGAGGAGAAAAAAATAAATTATATAAGCTATAGTAGCACAGCTTATTAGAAGTGTTCAGGAAACGACCCACAAGATTAGAAGGAAATCACTTAGAATACTTATAAATTACTTATTAGTGAAAATTATTGACCGAACTACTAAACAATAAAATACTTGTGCCCACAATATCTAACCTAAATATAGAACTTGCTGCAACATCTAAAATAAATATAGTGGAAACATGGTAATACAGCCACTTCTCCTTAGTAGCTATCTCTTTTAGCACTATCATAAGTCTCGCAAGTTCTAAATGTGATAAGTTCTACTAAAAGCAAAGGAGGAAAGATGTTCATTTGGCACCAAATAAAAGTAAATAGATATCAGACACAACCTAAGTCTTCTCACTGAAAACTACCCAACTTGATTCAGAAAGGAAGCACTCAGAAAATGCATTTTGATGCCGTTAATATTTGGGTTATTTATTTGTTGACTTGTATATCATCTCCATCATAAAATGTCTCTCAGTAACTTACATATAGAATGGAATAGAATAACAGAGTTGGAAGGGACCCTGAAGATCTTCTAGTCCAACCTTCTGCTTAGGAAGGAAACACTACATCATTTCAGACAAATGGTTATCCAATCTCTTCTTTAAAGCTTCCAGTGTTGGAGCATTCACAACTTCTGGAGGCAATATAGTGGAAACATGGTAATACAGCCACAGTGTTCCACTGATTAATTGTTCTAACTGTCAGGAAATTTTTCCTTAGTTCTAAATTGCTTCTCTCCTTGATTAGTTTCCACCCATTGCTTCTGGTCCTGCCCTCAGGTTGTTTGGAGAATAGCTTAAACTCCCTCTTCTTTATGGTAACCCCTGAGATATTGGAATGCTGCTATCATGTCATCCCTAGTCCTTTTTTTCATCAAACTAGATATAACCAATTCTAGCAACTGTTTTTATATGTTTTAGCTTCCAGTCCCCTAATCATCTTTGTTGCTCTTCTCTGCACTCTTTCTTGAGTCTCCACATCTTTTTTACATCATGGCGACCAAAACTGGATGCAGTATTCCAAGTGCGGCTTTACACCAAGGCATTATAAAGTGGTATTAACATTGTTTGTATGCATGCATGCATGTAATAGGCTTAAAATCTCAAGTAAAATGCCAACAAAATCAAATAGCAATCTTCCATAGAATATATGATGAGCATCAGGAGATAATAACACAGACATATTTTGTACTTGATAACTATCAGGGAATAAGCCCTTCCTTGTCTCTCAGTGCCTGGAGATATCGTATTTTTCGGAGTATAAGACACACTTTTTTCCCTTTAAAAAAGAGGCTGAAAATCTGGGTGCATCTCATATACTGAATACAGCATTTTTGAATAGGCATGAATGGCCTGTAGGAGGCTTTCAGAGAGCCCCTGGGGGCTAGGGAGGGCAGAAATTAGTGAAAAACGGACCATTTTTTGCTGAATTTTGCTCTCCCAGTCCCCAGGAGCACTCTATAAGCCTCCTACAGGCTATGCATGCAATTCTTTTGGCAAAAAAGGGCCATTTTTGGCTGGTTTGGGGGGGATCCCCCCAGGATCACTCTGCAAGCCCCCTAAAGGCTATTCCTGCCTTGGGAGGTGGAATGTGCCCATTTTAGCGAAAACCGGCTTGTTTTGGGAGATCTGCAGAGTGCAAAAACTTTTTTTTAATTTGCCTCTTCAAAACCTTGGAGCGACTTATACTCCAAAAAATGCGGTAGGTTAGGCTTTACAAGATCAACAAGGTTGGAGTCATATGGATTTCAGGGATGACAATTCTATAGGGTAGGCACACATGCCTTGTCTCCTAGGCATGTCTCCTAGGTCCTACAAAATGGCATCAGTTTAAAGCTGGGACCTAGACCTCAACAATTCCTCCATATCTTATCAGTTAGAAAAAATCGAAGGAGAAAGACAGTTCCATAATGTAATGGGCAGAAATAAGAAATTTAAGGAACAGGAGAAAAAGCTACAGCAATACAATGATCAGATAAAATAAATCTTGAGTCCAGAGAACAGAAATGTAATTAGCAAAAATGTCTGGGACATGACTCTCTCTAGTTCTCCTGAAGGGAGGGAGTGCGGAAGTGCATTGAGACTTGCATAGTAGCCCTCTAAGGTAGATCAAACCTGGTACTAAAGACACACTGTTTTTCTGATTAAGTCACAGTAACAGAATCTTGTAGAAGTGGCTGATGACCCTGGGAAGCCCTGACTAGCCAGGACTGACATGGGTCTACAGTTTCACTTTTCTCTCTGATGTAAAGAAAGAAAATATTCAATGAAACCTATGTGTCATAAAAATAATAAAATTACAACTCTTAAAACTAACTTGTCCACTATGCAAAATCTAGGTTTATCATTGAGAGATGGCAATGTATTGACTCTGGGATAGGCACAACATAAACTTCAACAGTCTGGAAAATAAGATTAACAGTTGGAAGAAGAAAACTATTTTAAAGTTGGATGCTTTTCTTTTTGCACTTTGATGAATTACATAGATAAGACTTCCTATATATACCATTATACACTTCCTTTTGTTTTGCATAATTGGTGCTTAATTCTTCTAATTCTTTTTGTAATTCTTCTGCAAGGGGAACATTCTTTTGTAGTTTTTCTTCAATTTCTTCCACACGTTTTGTTTTAGAGTCATATTCTTCCTTTTAGGAAAGAAAACGTAATGAACAATTTATACATAGTGTGGTACTGTAATGAGCATCCTAGTATTCTAACATAATACAACAACTGATTAATATTTACTCTGTCTATCAACTGATTGACTGATTAGATTTAGAAACTACCCAACGGCAGGTTGATTCTGGGTGGCTTATGCTTGAAATAGGAAAACAATAAAAAGAACCTAGGCATCTGGACAATAACAAAAAGCCAACCACCTTAGGACTCCATATATACTTTATCCTAAAAGGAACATAATCAAGTTTTTGAAAACTTGAGGAACGTCATGAGGATGGGATATACAGATTGCTGGGTATATTATTTCTAAGGATAGACATCGCAACAGAAAAGGCATGCCTTTGAGGGAATCCAACAAAAATTCTATTATTAATATTTATTAATTACAGTATATGTTAATTAATAAATAAATTAATAAATATATTAATTTATACAGTAATAGCAATAGCAATAGACTTATATACCGCTTCATAGGGCTTTCAGCCCTCTCTAAGCGGTTTACAGAGAGTCAGCATATTGCCCCCAACAATCCGGGTCCTCATTTTACCCACCTCGGAAGGATGGAAGGCTGAGTCAACCCTGAGCCGGTGAGATTTGAACCGCTGAACTGCTGATCTAGCAGTAGCCTGCAGTGCTGCATTTAACCACTGCGCCACCTCGGCTCAGTATATGTTGACTCCCAGAAACTCTGAGCAGTTTACAAATGATTTAAAACAGGAAAACAAGACTAAAAAATCCACCAATTTTGATTTTACTAGACGGGCAGAGACCATAGGAAACAGGCACTCCCTTCAGATAACCTGGCTCTCTGATGTAATTGATAAGCAGCACTTTGAAATGCAGCTGGAAGCCTATTGGTGTGCAATGCAATCACCTGTGAGGTGAATTCCAGCCTGCAGAACAGTGCTAGATTCAGAATCCTTGGAATGCTCAATATGATTACCTAGATTTCATTACTGTTTCTTCTTCCAGAAAATGTCTTGGATACAACCCCAACAAGGCACTTCTTCACTTCTCTACCTAGAAGCACTAGTAGCTTCCTCACCTGTCACCAGGTTTAACATTCCCCTATCCACAAGCAAATCCTTGTCTTCTAAAAATCTCTTACTTGACCAGTCAAATTTCTCCTGCTATCTTAACACCAATTTGATTTTTTCCCCCTCATTGACCCCACTGTCTCTCCATTCCATTCCTTGCTGGCTACAAATCCGAGTCAGTTATTATGCTTGACTGGTGTACTGGGAAATGAAACAGAAAACAAGCAGTTGTTTCTGACTTATATGTTAGAGAAATAATCTGGATTTGAAATGAAACAGAAAAAAACTAAAGTCATTCAAAATCCATTTGTACCATTTGTGCTTATATCTGAATAAAGCAAACTGATTAAAGTAAATAAATTACAGCTATTTGTTATTCTGATTTCTATCTAACTTTATACCTTCTTTTCTCTAGTTCTCTCTCCAGTTATTTTGAGTTTAGCGTCAACTTTGGCATTCAAGAAATGCATGGCTTTTACTTTAAAGTTTTTATCTAAAGGAAGCCTCACATCAAAGTGCATCAGAAAACTGAATTTGTCTTCTCCTAGCAGTCCACAGCAACCAACTCAAGTCACTTCAGTAACTTAGAATCAATGCAAACTCTTGATTCACAAGTGTATTCTCCCACCACCTTTTTTAGCAGTCTGACTTTTTAAAAACTACTTCTATTCCCTTTTGATTCTAAATGGGCTGGATACTTATGTATTTATAGTCAAATGTATTTCATAACATAAGACAGCTACAAAAATGTGTTAAAATAGAGGTTGCTTGCCTCGATTTCTCCGATTTCTGTTGTTAAGTTAGCTTCATGTTTCTTATAATAGGCTGTTTTTTTTTGCAGCTTGGAAGTGAGATGTTTCAGACGCTCAGTATACTTCTTTATTTCTTTATCGAGATGGTCATTCTATTTGTAGAAAATATGAGAAAGAGGCAACATAAATTTGTTCTAATTACTTGCAAGTGTACATGAATGTGCAGATGTTGAGATTTCAGCTCGGTTTGGCATTTATGGAAACAATATTTAATAAGAAAGATTTTTCTGCTATGAATTCTGTTCTGTGTTTCAGTTTTCATTTCAATTATCAAATATTGAGAAAGAATATACTCTAGTTCTAATGTACAAACTGAAGTACTTTGTTTGTGTCATCATGGCTGTCCGGTACCAGATATTTCTAGAGGGATGCTGGCATTTTGGGGGGAGGAATGGAGTTGTCTGTATATGAAGTTTCTGTTCCCTGCAGCATTGTGCTAATCTCTATATGAAGGTTCTTTTTCTTGTATTACTGTATTAATCTCCATATGATGTCTCTGTTTCTGTTTCCCTGCAATGATGTAGTGTGGAAGGGGTTTGGTTAGCATTGCTTTAAATGGCTGGTTTTAAGTGAGAAGTTTTAGTTCTTGCCTAGATCTCGTTATCACAAACCTTCCAATAAAAGCTCCTTTTAGAACTTCTGCAGTTTCAAGAGTCCTGCTTTCTTGGGAAGATTGGAGAGGCAAGACCTTACAATGGGATTAAGTTTTTGTTCAGGCATATTCAGGAGCCTAGCAAACAATTTGAAATGAAGACAGGCATCAGAAGGGGAGCAAAGCGTACTTCTCATATGGCTATTCCTGAGAAAGTAGAGCTCTTCACTGATTCAAATGGAAGATAATTTTGTCTCTTCATTCCCTAAACTATTTTCATTCAACTTAAGGGTCGAGCAGACTTGCACTGCATGCCAAGGAATGTATATGTCTGTCAATTAGGGATGGTTTCATTTATATTACTGCAAATGTAATATTCTGGCTAGGAGACATTCAAATAGCAAAACACAGAACAGGAAGTGAGTGGATCAACCAATCAGCTCACAGGACATGCACCTCCACACTTTGGGGGTTGGGTGGTGTGCGCATCAGGCCATCTGCGGCCATCTGCAACCTATGCTTACTCATCAACTCATTCACAGTGTAGGTATGAGGTGACCCTTACATGCAGTTGCAAGCAACTCTAAATCAAATTTTAGGTTTTTTTATATCAGAAATCAAACATACCAAATGCTGCAAACTAGCATTACAGATAAAGTACAGAGGGGGATACAGCTATAATCTTGTCTACCTCTCCCTTTGTTCCAAATGTTTTTTAAATGTTAGGATCTATTTTTTCCCCTGTTCATTGGCTTATACATTAAGTCCTTTGATTACTCTCCACAGGATCCAAAATCAATCCTGACCCTTCCCTGAAATCCTTTCTTGTGTGTTACACTGATAAATGTGATTCTAACCTTTCATCCACAGGTTTTTTTCAACCCTGCATAAACACAAGGTACTCTCTACAGACAAAGGGGTGGGGGTGGGGATTTCCTAGTACCATTCAGTGAGCAACACTGAAATGAGAGAGGATACAAGACTCCATTTTATGAATGAAAGAGCTCCAAAATGCCACATCTGTAGAAAATCTATATATATTACAGTGTGATTTGGTGTCAGTACCCTAATAGGTATTATACCTCCTTTTTTAACTTGTTATAGGATTTTTTCATAGTTTCAAGGGTTTGCCTTGACTCGCTCAGAAATAGTTCATTGGCTTCCAGTAAATTTTCATATAAGGCAGTAATTTTTTCAAGTTCAATCTGAAGCATTTCTCTAGTAGCAAAGGGGAAAAAAATTCATAATTACTGAATAAATGAAAAGAGACAGTGACATCATGTTAACAATAGGTCAATAGTGAGCAAAACGTTTTCATTATTCTTTTCGCAGGGAAGAAAGAAGTGTATTAGAAATGCTATCAGAATGGTACACACACTCCACCTTGCCTTAAGCTCATGGAGCAGAAATTCAGATGTTGTATTATGCCATTCGCCCATGTATGGGATTTTATATGATTTTTGCAGTGTATGTCTTGAATAATAGTAGTACAGGTAGTCCTCGATTTACAACAGTTCATTTAGTGACCATTCAAAGTTACAACAGCGCTGACAAAGTGACTTATGACCCTTTTTCACACTTACAACTTGTGTAGCATCATCATGATCATGTGATCAAAATCCAGATGCTTGGCAACTGACTCATACTTATGACCGTTGCTGTGTCCCCCTTTTGCGACTTTTTGACAATAAAATCAATGGGGGAGCCAGATTCACTTAACGGTGTTATTAGCTTAACAACTGCAGCGATTCATTTAACAACTTTGGCAACAAATGTCGTAAAATGGGGCAAAACTCACTTAACAAATGTCTCACTTAACAACATAAATTTTGAGCTCAACTGTGATTGTAAGTCAAGAAAGACCGTTGGTTACCTGAACGGTCGTTCTCGGAGCACTGCGAGGAGAGTCCAATGCTGGGTTAACACAGCCTATCTGCCCTTGGACTGAGTGACATTTTTTAGTTGACCACGCCTCCCTTTGCCTCTGCATGCTCAGTTCGAAAACAAAGGATACCGTCCTGTAATCAGTTACAGTCAATACAGTCACATCGTTTACAAGAAATAAACACCCCGGGCGGGTTTGGACTCTCCTTGCAGTGCCCTGAGAACGACCGTTCAGGTAAGCCAACAGTCTGTCTCCAGTGCACTGCTCGGAGAGTCCAATGCTGGGACATGCCCAAGCTATTGAGTCCCAGGGTGGGGAAGCGCCGGAGCCTCTGGCATTTCAGCCACTCTTTGTAATACTCTTCTGCCAAAAGAGGCTTCGGCTGAGGCAAAGGTGTCAATCTTAGAGTTTTTGATGAAGGCCGTGGGGGAAGCCCATGTGGCCGCTCTACAAATGTCAAGGATAGAAGCCTGGGTTGCCCAGGCCACAGACGCTGCTGCGCTCCTAGTGGAGTGTGCGGTGATCCGCCTCGGAGCCGTCTTGCCCTGGTGTTCATATGCCAGCTTAATGCAAGCGCGCAGCCAACGACCCACTGTGTGAGAAGAGGCCTTGTGGCCAAGGGACGCAGGGAGGAAGGAGACAAAGAACGCCTCTGAACGGCGGAAGTCTTTTTTCCTCTTTACATACGTGCGCACGGCTCGTCTCACGTCCAACTTGTGCCACTCACGCTCCTTAGGGCGAGAAGGATGGGGACAGAAATTGGGCAAAATAATCTCTTGAGTCCTGTGAAACAGAGAGTTAATTTTTGGAGTAAAGCCTCAGAATTACTCTGTCCGGATGAACTACGCCCATATTCTTCCTGACAGAAAGGGCTGCCAGCTCGGATACCCTGCGAGCGGATGTAATGGCCACCAGGAAGGCCGTTTTGATGGTGAGGTGGCGCAGACTGGTCTTTCTCAAAAGCTCAAATGGGGCTTTTGCCAGAGCCTTAAGCACAAATGGAAGGTCCCATGATGGATACCTGTGAACAGCTGGGGGGCTGATGTTCGCAGCTCCCTTGAGAAAGCTCTTGATCTGAGGATGCTGACTCAGAGAGCGAGAGGAGCCCCTAGCCAGGATAGTGGACAGCGCCGCAACCTGACGTCCAAGGGTGCTGACCGCAAGTCCTTTATCTAGACCCTCCTGCAAAAGGTCTAGGGTCTGAGGGATCGAGGCTGATGAGGCCTCTATGTCTTTAGTCTTGCACCACTGTGAGAATGCGGCCCAGGTGGCATCGTAGATTCTAGTAGTAGAAGGCCTCCTGGACGCTTGGATTGTTCGAATTACCTGGTCAGAGAACTTCTGCTTCCTCAGGAGCTTCCCCTCAAGTGCCAAACGGCTAGCTGTAGCCACTGGGGCTCCGGATGGATGACGCCCACCTGCCCAGAGCTTCCGCCTCGAGCATGAGGGCCTTTGATCGAGTGCCCCCTTGTCGGTTTATATGTGCTTTGGCCGCCACATTGTCTGTCATTAACAGTACATGAGCCCCTTTTACTAGAGCGGAGAACCTTCTCAGTGCGAAGCGAGCTGCCCTCAGTTCCAGCCAATTGATGCTGTGGGATGCATGCAGGTAGGCTGAGGGAGATTTGGTCCCGAGGGATTCTCCACAGTCTCTGAACTGAGAGACTGACCAGGTCTGCGTACCAGGGCCTTCTGGGCCAGCAGGGAGCCACCAGGATGAGGTCTGCCCTTTCGGCCAGGAGTTTGTTCACCACCTGAGGAATGAGCGGAAGTGGAGGGAAGGCATACAGTAGTCCCTGAGGTCACATTTGTTCCCTCCACCTGGGGCGAGTGGTAGCGACTGAAGAGGCGTGGGAGATGTGTGTTGTTGTGTGTGGCAAACAGGTCTACTTGCGGTTTGCTGAATCTCCTCACAATCTGCTGGAACAGGTCCGGGTGCAGGCGCCACTCCGAGTGGTTGATGCATTGGCGACTTAGCCAGTCTGCTTCCTGGTTGCTTACGCCGGAGATGTGATCTGCACTGAGAGAAGCCAGATGACGTTCCGCCCACCTGCCCAGAGCTTCCGCCTCGAGCATGAGGGCCTTTGATCGAGTGCCCCCTTGTCGGTTTATATGTGCTTTGGCCGCCACATTGTCTGTCATTAACAGTACATGAGCCCCTTTTACTAGAGCGGAGAACCTTCTCAGTGCGAAGCGAGCTGCCCTCAGTTCCAGCCAATTGATGCTGTGGGCAGCCTCCCTCTGAGTCCATCGGCCTTGGGCTAGGTGACCCTGCCAGTGGGCGCCCCACCCCAGGAGACTGGCGTCCGTGGTGACAACTAGTCTTCCCGGCTCCTTGAACAAGCAGCCCTTCTTGACTGCCTTGGACCTCCACCATGCCAGAGACCGGATCACCTTTCGCGGGAGCTGAACCCGCCTGTGTGAGTTGCTGGCCTTGGCCCTCTGCATGGGTAAGAGGAACCACTGCAGCTCCCTGGCGTGGAGACGAGCCCAGGGAACCACCCTCAGGCACGATATCCTTATCCCCAGGAGCTGGGACAGCTGGATGATTGGTACCGACCTGGCAAGGCTGCAGTGTTTCACTCTGCGTCTCAGGTTGGACAGCTGGTCTGGAGAAAGAAATACCTGGCAGGAGGTGGAGTTGGTGACTGCACCCAGGTGCTGTATACAGGTGGACGGCCGGAACTGGCTCTTCTCCATGTTGACAGAGAAGCCATGGTGCTGCAGGGTCTGCACAGTTAGAGAAACATCGCGGTGTGCCTGCTTGGTGGTGAGAGAATGAATATATGTCGTCCAAATAACATTCCAGACGAACCAGATGACTGCGGAGATGGGCCGCTAGCACTGCCAGAATCTTGGTAAATGTTCTGGGCACAGATGATAGCCCAAAGGGAAGTGCCCTGTATTGGAAAAGCTTCCCTTCCGAGCAGAACCTCAGGAACCACCTGTGGGCCACCTGGATGGGGACATGCAGGTAGGCCTCTTTGAGATCTATTGATGTCAATAAGTCCCCCTCCCTCACAGTCCAGGATGGAGTGAAGTGATTGCATCTTGAACCTCTTGTAAGCCAAATGCTGATTTAGACTTTGAGGTCCAAGATGGCTCTCCACCCCCCTGAACTCTTGGGCACAAGGAAGAGGATAGAATAGAAGCCCTTCCCCTGCTGATCCCTGGGGACTGGCTCTATCGCCTCTATCTCTAGGAGATGGCGGATTTCTGCTCTCATGCGCTCCCTCTTCTCTGGGTTCCTGGGGGTAGGACAGCGAAGAGACTTTCTCTGGGGAAAGGTTAGAAAGTCCAGGACAAGGCCCCTTCAAATGGTGTTGAGGACCCATTTGTCTGATGTTATCTCCTCCCACCTGTCGGCGTACAGCTGTAGTCGACCCCCGATGGGGGGATCCCTGTGACCGTCACTTTCCTTTACGAGAGAGACGGGAGCTACCACTGTTGTCTCCGCCTCCTCGGAATGGTCTCCGAAAGGAAGACTGGGGTTGGTTGGCACGGGCACCGAAGGATCTGTCTTGGTGCCTATCCCCCCCCTGCCTGAAAGGGTCTCTGGTAGGAAGAAGGGTGAGAGGATTGCCCTGTTTCCTGACTCCTGTAAGGTCTCTTACGAAAGGACCCCGCCCCTTTCCGGTCACCCCTTTTAAGGGTTGCAGGAAGGATCTTGCGTTTGTCTTTGGTTTCGGTGACAAACTTGTCCAGGGCCTCTCCAAACAGAAGGCCTCCCTTAAATGGGGCCGAAGCCAGCTTCCATTCGGCTTTCATTTCTAAGCCATGGGAGGCGGCGTGAAGTGATATTGGAGGCGAGGGCCCTGAATAAGAATTTAGCTGCTGTCAAGGTGGCATCCGCCGAGTACTCGACAACGGTAATAATTTTGGTTAACTCATGGCGCCATCTAGACTTCCTGGGTGGTGGCCTAGACCTGAGCTGGCGTAGCCAGAATAAGGTGGCCCTGATAAAGAAAGAGGCAGAGGTGGATGCCTTAATGGCCCAGGCAGACGCCATGTGTGTTTTCTGACCCGCCTTTTCTGACCTTTTATCTTCTGCCTTAGTCCCTCTAGGAGCTCAGCTGGCAGGTTTGAGTTGGAAGTTAGAGACACAACTGGGGCGTCTACTTCAGGGAAATTCAGGATATCCTCCATTCTCCCTTCCAGGGCATACAGTGTCCTGTCCCTCCCCCCACTGGGGTTGGTCAGCGTGCCTGGCTGTAGCCACTGGCGCTGCACGGCGTCCATAAAGAGGTCAGGCACAGGGATAACCTCAGGTGTTTCTACTGTCTCTTTGAATAGGCCAAGCTTGTGATCCTTGGATGTAGAAACCTGAGCAGCCTCAGGCCTGGAAGTGGGCCTAACTCTGTAGCCGTCATGGCTTTGTGTAAGATTGATTTGAATAAGGACGGCTTAAACAGGCCAGTGAAGGCTGGTTTGTCAGGGGTAATGTTTTCGTCTTCAGAAAGCACGAAATTTTCCCCTTCCTCCTGTTCAGAACTTGAAAGCCCAGAGTGAGATGGGCTGGAAGATGCAGAGGAGGATACAAGCTCTTTGGAGGTGGAGGCCTTAGGCCTACGCTTTTCTTTTGGGGCCTTGCTCTTGCGGGAGCCCCTGCGTTTAATGCCCTCAGCTATCCCTTGGGAAAAGGCTAAGGAAATTACCTCCCTCATCTCATCAGAAAGAGCAGGGCCTTTAGCCCTCTTCAGTTTCTGCTTGCTGGGCCTGCGATGGCTAGACCTGCCTGAGCTGGATTCACCCTTTTCACACTGGGAATCCTGAATAGAATCACGTTCCTCTCCAATGGAGGAGCTAGGGGAGTCGGGGTACCCCCAAGAAGCTTCTGGAGACGGATCCCTGGACCTGTAATCATCCCCAGACAAGAATTCACTGTCCCCAGGGGATTGGGCTTCACGATCAGGGGAAGCTGACTCCCTGCTGCGATGGTTCGGGCTAGGTTCTGGCTGATGGGGCCTAGAAACCTCCCTGGGATCCACTGTGGCTCCTGGTGAAGACCTTTCGTTGGAGCCCTTGTGCCCTTTGCCTTTTTTCACAGAGGGATCCAGCTTGCTGGGCTAGCTGGAGGGCCCTGCCTGTTCCCCTAAGGCCTCCTTGCATTCCTCTGCCATTTCAGGTCACCCACGGGGCCTGGAAGATAGCCGGAGCTGGGATAGGCACGCGCTGGCCGAGGAGGCTCAAATGCGCGCGCAGAATCTTCAGGAGGGAAGGGCCGCCTGGGGGTCGGATTCCTTCCTCCCACCGCCCTCGGTTCCCCGAGACTTAGCTTTGTAATCAGGAGGGAGAGACTAGCTGGCTCCCCAGGCTAATCTCCAGCCTCCCTGCGGCGTTCTGCGGTCGCTGAGGGCTGGCTGAGGCTCCGCTGAGGCTGTCTGGGCTCTCCGCTTCTCCTTCTTTCACCAAAGGTAAGGCTGGAGGGAATCAGTTCTCCACACGAGCCACACGTTCTCTTCTCCTCAACGCGCTCTGAAGCGATCCAAAATGGCGGCGGCTGCGCACGCAGCCTCCTCCCGCTCCTTTTTGCCTGACAGCCTGAAAAGCACGCGAAGGTTCCAACCGTCGCTGCTGTTGCCGGGCAGAATCGAGCAGCCGAATGGCACCTAGCTAGAAGGCCTGCAGGCTCCCAAACCTCCGTTTGAGGGAATTTTCCTCTGGTGCTCAGTTGGGGCAGGTCTGCCACCTCCCCTGCTGCTCCTGCCACTCGCCAGCCTCCGCTGGGCGAGGGGTTACAGTTCCCCTGAAGCGCTTGCGACCAGCAGCTTCAGGGAAGCCCGGGTGCCATCTTAAAGCGACACAAACCTCAAAGGCATCAATTTAGCCAATTCTTGCAACAGATATAATTTTCTCTAATATGAGAAGCCAAACGTGGTGCAAAGTGGGAAACTTTCCAGCCTATCTGACCTTAGACTGGAGCTCTCCCAAAACAGTCCCAACGGGCAGACTGAGTTTTTGAACTGAGCATGCAGAGGCAAAGGGAGGCGTGGTCAACTAAAAAACGTCACTCAGTCCAAGGGCAGATAGGCTGTGTTAACCCAGCATTGGACTCTCCGAGCAGTGCACTGGAGAACTACCTACACTTTCACTGTACACTGTAAACAAAGTGGTGTTTAACAATGTAAAATTAATTGTATGTTCATAACTAAATCTACACCTTCACTTCCATTCATCAACTCTATTCTACATGATCTGACCATTTTCACTGAGTTCTATGCACTTTACCTGCTTCTCTTAGTTTTACAAACTTTATTTGTATTTTCTTTCATTCTCTTTACACTATACTCCTCTAACACACCAAGTCACTATTTTCATATGTCATGGTCATCAACAGACAGACCCACAATATTAGTCTCCACCATGTATTATGACTTCAGTCAATCAAGACATTTGCCCCAAATAGGCTCATGCTGCTGCAGGCAAGCCAGGATCTCTAGTTCAGAGCTATCTTGCAAATTATCTTGCCTACATTCTGCCACACTTGGATGTGTAGGCATTGTGCTGACATGGCTCAGGATTCCCTCCATTTAAATATAGATCCGTTTCTGTTTTTGATAAACTCTGTCTCTCATATTATTGTTTGGATAAACTCAGTTTTGCAGAAGCCATTTTTGAAGTGCACAATTGGAAACAAAACAGGCTCAATTTACTTCATGTTCTACTTGGCAGTTCATTATTTTTTAACAAGGAAGGTTGCTTAGTGATTTTTCTGATCCTTAGCTGCCCAAAGCTTTCAGAAGACAGAGAGCATACAAATAAAGTAAGTAGGTAAGTACATATATACATATATAAATAGCATTTATTTGGCAATATGTGGGGAATTGCAAATGTATGCTTTTTTTTTACCATACTAGCAATTGACCCCAATTTTACTTGTTAATTCATAACGATTTTCACACAATATTGTACCTTTTATCACTTTCTTTTTTCAATGTTTCTTCTAAAATTGCCAGTTCTCTTGCATAAGCTTTATGTGTGGAGCTGAAACAAGAAGTATATTTTTTAAGTTTTACAATATAGCGTGATCCAAGGCATTATAAAGTGGTATTAACACTTCACGTGACTTGATTCAGACAGACTATGTCACTATGGTATAGCTCATCTCCTGTTCATATCAATCTCTCTAATTGTAACAAAGAAAGCTAGATTCTCACAAATCTTTGTAGCTCAGGTTTAGGAGGTGAAAAAAGGCTTAGGTTACAAAATCTTAGGAACTGGACATTTAGCCCATTTTTTTCCAATGAGCATGTTAAGGAAGTTCTCCTTGATCCTGAGAGACTGTGGGAAGGAGGATGGGGGAGGAACTCAATTTATATGAGAAGAAGCAACCCAGCCAGATATGGTGGTTATGAGAATAATTTGAAAAATAAGCATAGAGTTAATTTAGGAAGTGAAGGTTAACTATGTTTTTGTTTTTGAAAAATGTACCTCAATTCCAACTTTATGTTTTCGCATATTTAAGAGGTAGAAAGATCAAAAATATCTGTTAAGCCCTGTACCTAGCAAACCAAAGAAGCAAGAACCATGCATAATTGTGAAAGGCATCCAATGCTAGTCAGGGATTAAAAACATAATTTTAAAAACTTTAACTTCCGAGACAAACTTACAGTGAGTCAGTTTAGTCAGAATATTTTTCAAATTCTTCTCATAACCACCATATCTTTAACTTAGCATTTAAATCCTAGGACCTATCGTATTTTGTGGAGTATAAGACGGACCTTTTTCCCTCAAAAAAGAGGCTGAAAATCTGGGTACTTCTTATACACTGAATACAGCATTTTTTGCCTCCCAACCCCCCCTTCACCAAAATGGCCGTGCAGAGACTGTAGGAGGCTTTCAGAGAGCTCCTGGGGCTAGGGAGGGTAGAAATAAGTGAAAAACAGGCCGAAAATGACCTCCATTTTTTCATAGGACATCACGTTTCCTGACAATTTAGGTAACTATGTTAAATAAGGCAATACCTCAAAATAAATGGAAATAGACTTATAAAATTAAAGTTTTATTACAATATTTTCATGAAAATCCTTTTTTGAACTGAAATGAGCTCACCTACACACACTAACCTTGATTCTTCTTCCTTGTGAGGCTCCTCTTGATGCATTTACGCTTGTGAGTAGCATCTGGAATGTCTCTCTGAAGCATCCAACAGTAGTCTGCCATCATTGTAATGCGCCATTTTCCCTGGTATCTCCTTTCCATCTCTTTAATGTCTTGGTGGAATCATTCACCTTGTTCCTCACTCACAGCTCCCAAATTTTCAGGAAAGTAGTCAAGGTGGGACTGGAGGAAATGCACTTTCAAACTCATCAGGCAACCTAAAGCTTGAAATACTTTCAGCATTCTTCCGACAATCTTTTTGTAGTGAGGATCTTTGTTATTGCCTAAAAATTTCTGTACGACTTCTTTAAATGCAATCCACCCTTCTTTTTGAGGATCCGTCATGGTATTGACAAACTCTTGATCAACTATAAGCCTTCTAATGTCTGGTCTGACGAACACACCTTCCTTCAATTTTGCCTCCGACAGGCATGGAAACTTGGTGATCAAGTATTTGAAGCATTCTCCATCTCTTGGAAGTGATTTTACGAATTGCTTCATCAATCCCAATTTTATGTGGAAAGGTGGTAGAAGAAATTTATGGGAAGGTACCAAAGTTTTTTGGAGGACATTTTTTTCATCGACTGTTAGCACCTTCGGCTGCCAACTCTTTTTGATCCAGTGATTTTGTCGGTTTCGACTGTCCCATAGACACAGAAAACAAGGGTATTTGGTATACCCAGCTTGTTGCCCAAGCAGCATGCACAAGACCTTCAAGTCCCTACACACTTGCCAACCATGGTCTTCATATTTAAGTTTACGAAGAACCAATTCCAAGTTCTCGTAGGTTTCCTTCAAGTGTACGGAATGACCAACAGGTATGGAAGCGTAAAAACCATTGTGGAGTAAAACTGCTGTGAGACTTCTTTTTGAAGAATCTATAAAAAGACGCCATTGTTCTGAATCATATTGGATTTTAAATTGACCCATCAGACCTTCGACATCGATGCAATAAACCAACTTGTCTTCCTGGGCGAAGTAAGGAACGAACTCCTTTTCACAATGTCTAAACCATGAAGATGACAATCCTGGCAACAATAAATTCCTGCTTTTCAGCCTTGATCCGAGTAACTCAGCGGTATCTTTGGGAAGATTCAAGTCTCTTACCAAATCATTCATCTCCTCCTGAGAAAACAATTTTGGTCTTGTATCATCTTCAAAGTCAGAACTTGTTTCATCATCTGGTTCAGGTATGACTTCACCTTCATCGGAGCTAGGTATCTCTTCCAAGGTAGCAGGGGGCTTGGGTACTGGTATATCTGTGCCATGGGGGATGGGACGAATTGCTGAGTGAAGATTGGGGTATGAAATGGAATGCTTCCATTTGGAATTAAACCTTTTCATATCGCATTAACAAAAGTAACAGTCATCACTATGGTTCTTTTGCTCTCGCCATACCATAGGAATCCCATAATGTTAAGATTTTTTCTTACCCTTGAACCAGTTTCGGAGGTCCTCAACACACCATTTGCACACTTTATGAGATGCCCAAACTTTATCTTGATCTCCAATTTTAAGTCCAAAGTATGCAAAGTATATCTTTTTCACAAATATTCTGCTGTTGCTTCAACACTGTATATTCACCACAGATGAAACAGAAACTGTCTAGCGAATTAATACACTTTTGCAGAGCCATAACATAAGGTTAAAGAATGACGAGCTAACATGAATTGCGATGAAAAAGTGTGAACAGCTTGGAACCAAGAACCTGATGATGATTCGTGCACAAGTGTGGCATGCAGGAGAGATCAGCTCTGTGTCTGTACACGAGGCATCACAGTGCTGGCCATGCCCCCTGCACTGACCAGAGATGCTGTTATCTGCCCTGTATCTCCCTCCCACTGGATTCTTCAGGAAAGATTAATCCCTTCTACCATTAGAAGCACAGACTTAAAACTTGCTTAGCTTATGTATATATTGCTGACCATCAGATTTACAGTGCTATATTTTTTCTACATAACTCAGACAAACCCTTTAAGGTTTTTTGGCATTTTATATCTTAAATGCACTTATGTGTATTAATTAATAGTAATCTGGACTTTAAATTTGGTTAAAAACCCATAATATAAAAGAAATACCAAAAATAAAAAAAATGATAAATTTGAAGACACTTTTGCACGCTGTGGCAAATCATGACGTTTAGGAGTTTTTTCAATATTTTATTTGTTTTCAGCACACCAAAATACATGGAAATTAGATGAAAATAATCAAACAGCTTTTTAGTCGCAGACCTATGAAATGGTTCTGTTTTTGTGAAAAATGGACCATTTTTTGCTCGTTTTTTGGGGGGGGGCATTCCCTAGGATCACTTTGCAAGCCTCTTAAAGGCTATTAATGCCTTTTTTCGGGGGGAACCAGGGCCGTTTTTGGGAGGTTTGCAGAGTGCAAAACCTTTTTTTTTTAAAATTGCCTCTTCAAAACCTTGGTGCATCTTATACTCCAAAAAATATAGTAGGTGTTACTAAGAAAAGTGCTGAAGAGCTGCTTGAGAGACATAGGAGCAATAGATAGCCCACCTCTGATTTAGAATAATCAGGAAATATACGTTTTATTCTTCATATACATATACTGTCTGCCTAATTTGTCAGCTATCTGACTAAAGTCCTTCATGGTAAATGCAACTGTTCATTAACTGGTAGCAATGAGATATCCAAAGTTGGATCCTTAGATAGATGGATAGCAATAGCAATAGCAATAGCAGTAGACTTATATACTGCTTCATAGGGCTTTCAGCCCTCTCTAAGCGGTTTACAGAGAGTCAGCATATTGCCCCCAACAATCCGGGTCCTCATTTTACCCACCTCGGAAGGATGGAAGGCTGAGTCAACCCTGAGCCGGTGAGATTTGAACCGCTGAACTGCTGATCTAGCAGTAGCCTGCAGTGCTGCATTTAACCACTGCGCCACCTCGGCTCTTAGATAGAATGTAGAATATCTTTCTTTTTCAATAAAAATGTTGAAATCTCATTTTATCTGCAGCAATATATAATGATGCAATATGTGTGATATAATACAGTGTTGTTTTGCATTTTTCATACTTACAACCAACCAGCAATTTTTTTTTTTAAAGCAATTAAGAATCAAATGTATATTTCCTGATTTCAAGTAAAAGAAGAATGTATATTTTATCTGGAACCCCTTGCACACAATCTTGTAAACTGAACATTTATTTCACCTACATGAAACTAAATTATACTTTTGCCTGAACTTTCATCTAGTTTTATAACAACTTGGTTTGCAAATCTTTACCCTTAGTTACAGTATATCAGTTCTTGTTACAGTGTTACAAAATCACTTTTCAGCAAGATATTTTGTAAATATGAAATAACTTACTCATATATATCCTGCATGTCATCCATCTCCTCCTGTGCACTTTTTGTTTCTATCACACGCTTTGCCACATAGTCAAGCTTTTCTGTGAGCCAATTGGATAACTTTTCAAATCTGTTTGAAAAAGTGAGACAATTAAATATTTATATAACACAAAAACACATATATAATTTTTTAAATGTTTACATTTTATTAAACAAATGGCTAGCCAATCATGAAAATGTACTTTTCTAGGGTAGCTTTCTGATGTATAGATAAAAACTGAGATTAAGAAAATAATTATTCCAATAAAAATATTTAAAATCTGAGAGAACAGAGGCTAATTTGTTCATATAATAGGAACAGGTAAAAGGAAGGGTTTTTCTCATTTTTTTATTAACTAATTACAAAATGACAAGGCCACAGGGTACAGAATGTCAAAATCATGATTTTCTATTATACTTGTTCAGGTAGCCTAGCATAGATTTCCATGAAGGATCCTTTTTCCAATTCATAGAATGTTTTCAAGTACATACCGTATTTTTTTTTGAATATAAGACGCACAGGAGTATAAGACGCACCAAGGTTTTGAAGAGGCAAATAAAAAAAAAATTTTTTTTTGCACTCTGTAACCCTCCCAAAAATGGGCCGTTTTTCACAAAAACAGGACTTTTTTTAAAAGGGCATGGATAGCCTTTAGGAGGTTTGTAAGTGCTCCTGGGGGCCTGGGGGTGCAAAACTGAGCAAAAAAATAAACCATTTTTGCTCATTTCTGTCCTCCTTAGCCCCAGGAGCTTTCTGAAAGCCTTCGTAAGGCTATGCATGGTCATTTTGGTGAAGGGGCTGGGGTTTCGGGAGGCAACAAATGCTGTATTCAGTGTATAAGACGCACCCAGATTTTCAACCTCTTTTTTGAGGGGAAAAGGTGTGTCTTATACTCCGAAAAATACGGTATTATTACATGGAAGGACTCAGATGAAATCATTTAGCAGTTGTACTACCAGTTCCTACTGGAGACAGTTATTGTTGTTCGGACTCAACAACTCTGCCTTCAGGGCCATCTTTAACTAACAGTTTGATTAACAAAATTCAACAGTTAGAACACATTAACTTGGAATTACCAGTAGCCCATTTTGAAAAAAAATATTATGGAGAACAGAGTTTTCTTCTGGGAATCAATTTCCATGTAAAAACTATTTAAACGGTAAAGATTGCCCATAATCACATGGGATAATCCAAGTAGCTTCTAAATTACTATATGAAAGTAGCTTGCCACTGGCTTCCTCCAGGATGTCCTTTGGCATTCCAATTTAGCTTACAGACCTGGAATTTCTTGAATATCCTATCAAATATTAACCAGGTTTGATTCTTAGCTTTTTGGAATCAGCCAACATTAACAAGATACTGTCGCTGGTTGAATGTTAAGTATAGTTAGCAATGAGAACAGAACTTACCATATTTTTCAGACTATAAGACGCTCTGAAGTATAAGACACACCTAGATTTTGGGGAAGAAACAAGAAAAAAAATCTGCCTCTGCCTCCCAGCACTTTGCCTCCTTGCAGCAAACAGCAAACAGTGTGGTCATCTTCAGCACAGCCTAATTTAACATGAGCAGCTGATTGGCGGTTGGATCAGCCTCTTGGAATATCTCCTATCAGCTGTTCCAGGCTGGGAGATCGCCGGTGCCTATCCCCGCTGCCTGGAATGGGCTGAAAATGGGATGGGCAGAGCCCAAAAATGGAACTCATGGAAGTGTGTCTTATACTCCGAAAAATATGGTATATACAGTTCCAAAGTACTTTACAGCATTCTCTGGGTGGTTCATGTCAGCATATCGCTCCCAACAATCTGGGTCTCATTTTACTGACCTTGATAGGAAGGAATGCTGAGTCAACTTTGAGCTGGTCGGAGGAGGGCCTTCTCTGTGGCTGCCCCGGCCCTTTGGAACGAGCTCCCCCGTGGAGATTCGGACCCTCTCCACCCTGTTGTCGCTAAATGCCAGGTCTGTGGTACATAAAGCTCCTCTCGTCCGGGACTTAATTTTAGACGAGAGGGCAGACCTGGCATGTATTACTGAAACCTGGCTGGGCCCAGAGGGAGGAGTCCCCCTTGTAGAGCTGTGCCCAGAAGGATTTCAGGTGCTGCACCAGCCGAGAGCCCAGGGAAGGGGTGGGGGTGTGGCCGTCGTTATCCGGGAGTCGTTAGTTCCTCGTAGGGTCCCTGCTCCGGAGCTTGTCGGGTGTGAGTCTCTGCTGATAAAGTTGGACCTCAAGGGTCAAGTGGGTTTGCTGTTAACGTACCTGCCTCCCAACAGCGTTGCAGCAGCCCTCCCCTCGCTCCTCGAGTCGGTAGCCGAGCTGGCAATTGAGTTCCCTAGGTTGATGATCCTGGGGGACTTTAATTTGCCGTCGCTCGGTGAAAACTCTGATGGGGCGCAGGAGTTCATGGCTTCCATGACAGCCATGGGCTTGACCCAAGTAATTCGGGGCCCAACCCATTCGGCGGGTCACATGCTCGACCTCGTATTCCTCTCGGAGCAGTGGATCTGTGACCTTGGTCTGAGGGGTAACGATATCATACCCCTGTCGTGGTCAGACCACTGCCTACTGAGGCTCGACTTCCGGAGGCCAAACCCCCACTGTAGGGAGGAGGAACCGACCAGGTGGTTCCGCCCCAGGCGACTTATGGAACCATTAAGGTTCCAGACGGAGCTTGGGGTTATTCCTGATACTTTCGCCCACAGTCCGGTAGAGACTCTGGTTGCTGCTTGGCACTCGGCAGCATCGGAGGCCCTCGACCGGATTGCGCCACTACGGCCCCTCCGAGGCGGCGGATCCCGGAGACCTCCTTGGTTCACCGAGGAACTCCGGGAGATGAAGCGCCGGAGGAGATGCCTAGAGCACCGATGGAGGTCCGATAAGTCCGAATCGAACCGAGCAATGGTAACCACCTGCACCAAGGAATACACCAGGGCTCTTAGGGCAGCGAAAAGATCTCACATAGCCACCTTGGTTGCGTCCGCTGAGTCCCGCCCAGCCGCCCTGTTTAGGATAACCCGCTCCCTATTAAATAAAAGGGAAGCGGGGGAACCCTTGCAGGGCAGAGCTGAGGATTATGCCCAATTCCTAGCGGACAAAATTGCTCGGTTTCGGTCGGACTTGGACTCCACCCCCGCAGTTCCAGCCGAGGCACAAGAGGATCAAGTAGAACATCTCTGGGTTGAGTTTCAGGATGTTACCCCCGGGGATGTGGACAAGGCCATGAGGGCTGTAAGTGCCTCCACCTGCGTACTGGACCCGTGTCCCTCATGGCTGGTTGCTAACAGCAGTGAGGTGACACGAGGCTGGATCCAGGCGGTTGTTACCGCCTCTCTTCGGGAGGGGAACTTCCCCGCCGCACTGAAAGCGGCGGTGGTGAGACCCCTCCTAAAGAAGCCATCTCTGGATCCAGCTGTTCTTAATAACTATCGCCCAGTCTCCAACCTTCCCTTCCTTGGGAAGGTTGTTGAGAAGGTGGTGGCCTTCCAGCTCCAACGGTCCTTGGAGGAAGCAAACTATCTCGACCCCTTCCAGTCAGGCTTCAGACCCGGTTACAGCACAGAAACCACTTTGGTCGCATTGACCGATGATCTCTGGAGAGCCAGAGATGGAGGACATTCCTCCATCCTGGTCCTCCTTGACCTCTCAGCGGCTTTCGATACCATCGACCATGGTATCCTTCTGCGACGACTGCGGGAGGTGGGAGTGGGAGGCACCGTGTTGCGGTGGTTCTCCTCCTACCTCTCGGACAGGTCGCGGTCGGTGTTGGTGGGGGGGCAGAGATCGTCCCCTAGGCCCCTAACATATGGGGTGCCTCAGGGCTCGGTCTTATCCCCCCTACTATTCAACATCTACATGAAACCGCTGGGAGAGATCATCCGTAGGCACGGGATCAGATACCATCAATATGCGGACGATACCCAGTTGTATCTGTCCGCCCCGTGCCAACTCAATGAAGCGGCAGACGTGATGAACCGAGGCCTTGAAGCCGTTATGGACTGGATGAGGGTTAACAAGCTTGTGCTCAACCCAGAAAAGACCGAGTGGCTGTTGTGTTTTCCTCCCAAAGATTCGACAAACATTCCATCACTCAGGCTGGGGGGTCAAATTTTACACCCCTCAGAGAGGGTTCGCAACTTGGGAGTCCTCCTGGATCCACAGCTATCGTTTGACCACCACCTGACGGCTGTGACCAGGGGGGCATTCGCCCAGGTTCGCCTGGTGCGCCAGTTGCGACCCTACCTGAATCGGGAGGCACTCACAACAGTCACTCTGGCCCTTGTGACCTCTAGGCTGGAATACTGCAATGTGCTCTACATGGGGCTGCCCTTGAGGAGCATCCGGCGACTTCAGCTAGTACAGAACGCGGCCGCGCGAGTGATTGTGGGTGCACCTCGGTTCACCCACATAACACCTATCCTCCGCGAGCTGCGTTGGCTACCTGTGGATCTCCGGATGCGCTTCAAGGTGCTATTAGTCACCCATAAAGCCCTACATGGTAGTGGATCCGGATACTTGAGAGACCGCCTTCTGCCAATTACCTCCCTGCGACCAATTAGATCTCACAGGTTGGGCCTCCTCCGTATTCCATCGGCCAGCCAGTGCCGGCTGGCAACCACAAGGAGGAGGGCCTTCTCAGTAGTAGCCCCGACCCTTTGGAACGAACTCCCCGTGGAGATTCGTACCCTCGCCACCGTCCAGGCCTTCCGCACAGCCCTTAAGAACTGGCTAGCCCGTCAGGCCTGGGGACAAGGATAGCCGCCCCTCCCGAATGATGAATGTATGTTGCTTATTACTTTTATTATATGTGTCTTTGTCATTGTTTTGTTATTCCCCCTCCCTGATTTTATGTGAGCCACCCTGAGTCCCCTCAGGGAAAAGGGCGGCCTACAAATATTAATAAAATCAAATCAAATCAAATTCAGGCCTTCCAGACGGCTGTGAAGACCTAGCTGTCCCAGCAAGCCTGGGGTTGAGTTCCCCCCCCCTACTCGAATTTGCTGTGTCTGTTGTGCTTTTAAACTGTTTGTATTGTCTGTTTGTCTTTGTCTCACTTTTTGTAATTTCCCCTCCCTTGGCTTTGTTCAGCCGCCCTGAGTCCCTCCGGGAAATAGGGCGGCCTACAAATTGAATAAAATCCAAATCCAAATCCAATGGTCAGCACTGAATTCCTAGCTGTGGATACTGCATTCTAACCAATTCCTTGGTTTACTTGTTTATTTATTTATTTATATTTTCTATAATAAACGTTTATATTTCTTATTTCTTAAGAGAGGGGCTCTGTGTGGTGTACAATATAATCAGAATAACAGTTAGAAGGGACCTTGGAGGTCTTATAGTCCAACCCCTGCTTAGGCAGGAAATCCTACACCACTTCAAACAAATGGTTATCCAATATCTTCTTAAAAACTTCCAATGTTGGAGCATTCAAAATTTCTGCAGGCAAGTTGTTCCACTGATTGATTGTTCTAACTGTCAGGAAATTTCTCCTCAGTTCTAAGTTGCTTCTCTCCTTGATTCGTTTCCACCCATTGCTTCTTGTCCTACCCTCAGGTGCTTTGGAGAATAGCTTGACTCCCTCTTCTTTGTGGCAATCCCTGAGATATTGGAACACTTTTATTATGTCTCCCATAGTCCTTCTTTTCTTTAAACTAGACATACCTAGTTCCTGCAACTGTTCTTCATATTTTAGCCTCCAGTCCCCTAACCATTTTGTTGCTCTTCTCTGCACTCTTTCTAGAGTCTCCACATCTTCTTTACATTGTGGCAACCAAACTTGGATGCAGTATTCCAAGTGCGGCCTTACCAAGGCATTATAAAGTGATATTAACACTTCATGTGATCTTGATTCTATCTCTCTGTTTATGCAGCCTAGAACCGTATTGGCTTTTCTGGCAGCTGTGAACACTGCTGGCACATATTTAAATGGTTGTCCACTAGGATTCCTCTTACAGTTACCACTATTGAGCAAGATACCACATATACTGTACCTGTCCATTTGGTTTTTCTTGCCTAAATGTAGAACCTTACCTTTTGCACCATTAAATTTCATTTTGTTAGATAGCGCCTAATGTGTAAGTCTGTCAAGGTCCTTCTGTATCGTAAGCCTATCTTCTGGAGTGTTGGCTATTCCTGCCATCTTGGTGCCATCTGCAAATTTGATGAGTTCCCCATCTATCCCCTTGTCCAAATCATTGAGGAAGATGTTGAAGAGAACTGGGTCTAAACAGAGCCTTGGGATACCCCACTGCATACTTCCGTCCATGTAGATGCAGTTCCATTGAAGATTACACTTTGAGTATGGTTGGTCAGCCAGTTATGAATCCATCTGGTGGTGATGCTGTCTAACCCACATTTTTTTCTATTTTATCAAGTAGTAGATCATGGTCTACTTTATCAAATGCTTTACTGAAGTCCAAGTAAATTATATCAACAGCATTCCTCTGGTCCACTAATTTTGTCACTTTGTCAAAGAATGCAATAAGATTAGTCTGGCATGATCTGTTTTTGACAAACCTATGTTGGCTTTTGGTTATTACTTTCTTTGCTTCTAGATGTTCACTGATTCATTGCTTGATTATCTTTTCCAGAATCTTCCCTGGTATTGAGGTCTGGCTGATGGGTCTGTCGTTTCCTGGATCTATTTTTTTCCCCTTTTTTGAAGATGGAAACTATATCAGCTCTTTTCCAGTCCTCTGGCAGTTTCCCGGTGCTCCAGGATATTTGAAAGATATATAATTCAGTGATTCTGAGATCTCATCTGCCAGTTCCTTCAGAACCTTGGGGTGTAATCCTTGGTGATTTGAACTTGCCTGGGGTAGACAGGTGCTCACTTACCATTTTCTTCCTTATTATAACTTGTGTTCCTAATCTGTTTTTTGTTGTGCTGTTTTTGATAGGTTAGACTATTTTTTCTCTTTGTGTAAAGACGGATGCAAAAAAAGAGTTAAGTTGTTCTGCTTTCTCCCTATTGCTTGTCACCTTCTGGTCACTTTCTCCCAGCAATGGACCAATTGTTTCCTTGATTTTTTTCTTGTTTTTAACATGTTGGAAGAAGCTTTTTTGTTATTTTTTACTTTTGTCACAAGCCTGTGTTCATTGGGACCCTTAGCTTTCCTCACTTCATTTTTGCAGGCTTGGGCTATTTGCTGATATTCTGCCTTAGTTATATGCCCCCCTTTCCACTTTTTATACTTGTCCTTTTTGTCTTTCTATTTGTCAGAGAGTTCTTTATGCAGCCATGCTGGTTTCTTTTGACAGCTGTTATTTTTCTTCTTCATTGGTATTGTGCTAGACTGGGATTTTTTAAAAGCACACTTTTCAACTTTTCCCAAGCTTCTTGAGTTATTTTCCCCTTGAGGATTCTCATCCATGGAATCCTTCCCAAGCTCTCTCTAAGTTTATTGAAATTAGTTCTCTTAAAGTCTAATACTCTAGTTTGACTTTGTTCTATTGCTTGTGAGTGCATAATGTTGAATTCCAATACTGCATGATCACTTCCCTCCAACGTTCCTGTAGCTTCAACACCTTCTATCATTTCATCTCTGTTAGTAAGAATTAAGTCCAATATGGCTGATCCCCTTGTTCCCTTCTCTCCTTTTTGGGAAACAAAGTTGTCTGCTAGGTTTGTTAGAAACCTGTTGGATGTCAGGGTAGTTAAAATACCCCATTACTACTGTGATGTGCTTCCTACATACCTTAGCTGATTAGCAAAAAAATCAGCTATTTCCTCTGTTTGGTTGGGTGGCCTGTAGTATACACTATGGTAATGTCATTTTCTCCCCCTTTAATATTGACCCAAATTCATTCAAGATAATTTTCATCATTTTTGTGCTCTATTTCTGTAGAGATGTAGTTATTTCTTACATATAGTGCACTCCACCTCCTCTTATTGGGTCTATTTCTTTTAAATAATTTAAATCCCTCTAGCTGAATGTTCCATTTGTGGATTCATCCCACCAGGTTTCCATAATTGCAGTAATATCATATCTGCCCTCATTTACTTGAATTTCTAATTCACCGTTTATTCCTCATACTTTGTGGATTGGTGTATAAACATTTGAGTCCATTTTGATGGACCCTATGTTTACTGTCTACATGTTGTGCCTGACTGCACCTACTTCCTTGCTCCGTTTGATTAGTGCACATGGTATGGCACTCACTATTACATGCTTGGTTTTGCTTGACAGCAAAGTTGATAATCTTACCCGCAGAAACATCTATGTTACATGCACTGATAACCCTATTGATGTTTGATTGCTATGGACAGAAATGTTCTATATTAATTAATTCTCTAAAATTAACATTAAAATCATAATTAATTTAACATTAAAACATTTTAAAATTATAAAAATTATCAAAATATAACAATAAGATTATACTGTGTTTCCCTCAAAATAAGACAGGGTCTTATTTTCTTTTGACCCCCTAAATAAGCGCTTGGCCTTATTTTTGGCACTCTTGCCAGCCCTAGCATCACTGGGTCTGCCGCTTTATTATGGCCACCACTAAGAGAAGGGGCACAGTACCTAGGGTTTGCAGGAGCAGCCTCTGTGACACCATTCCACATGGATGGCAGGTGCATGTGGGGCGCATGGGGCATGTTCCCCCCTCCCCTAGGAAATGGCAGGGACCAGCTGCATAGGCATTTAAATATTTTCAGGGAGAGCTTATTTTAGGGGGAGGGCTTATTTTAGCGCATGCTCTCAAAAGCCCAATTGGGCTTATTATCCTGGGATGTCTTATTTTTGGGGAAACAGGGTAATTATAGGATATATATGTTTCGTAATAGAAAGTAGGAGTGTTTGCTTAGATTGAATTACTGACTCACTTAATATAAGGCATAGAATGGCTAACCCTGGATAATTTGAACAAAGTTTTTTTTTTTCCTTGAACAAGTTGGATATATGAAGTGTTCTAAAATAATTATGCTAAAATATTTTTGATAACTTCAGACATACAGGGTTTTTTTAAAATAACACTCCTTGTACTTTGGTGAGATCCTACTTAGGTTATCATGCGATTGAGATGTGGGCTGTTTGGATTATAATTTTAAGTATTATGGAATTAAAAACAAGTTGATGGATTAACGTACTCTGCTGCTAGTTTGTCTCTTTCTGAACGAAAAGCATTTTCTTCACTTATTAACATTTGGTATTGTGTAGTAAGAGTATCATTTTCCTCTTTGACTTTTTGATAGACTTCCTGAAGTTCTTTCAGTTTCCGGTCAATCTACAAAAAATCCCAGAATGATTTATTTAATTAAAAAGCTTAATGGTTCTAAAAACATCATGATATTCTTATGACTTTCAAAGGATTATAAAATATAATTAAAGCAGGTCTTACCCACTGAAAAAGATATTGGTCAATAAACCATTTAAGTTTTAAATTAATCCACTTTTATATATGTACAAATTAAACATCAATACATTAAAAATACCGTATTTCTTTACAAAGGTATCTGCATCTGATGTAACATAGATGATTAAAAGGGAGTAAAACGCCCCACAACCTCAAACCTATGACGTAAATTTGACTAGGTAAGAGTGATTTAACACGCCATTATGGGCAGACTAGAACTCACAGCCTCCCATTTCTAATTCAGCAACATCAAGCTTTCTCTATCAATCAATCAAAAATTCAATCAATCAAGTAATTTTAACTCAACATCACAGCCACACGTCAGAATGTTTTAGAAACATTCAATTAAGAAATAGATTTTTAAACTTAGTTGTTTAAAAACGTTTTTCAACTGAAAGTTTTAAGTTTGTCCAATTTCTTTGATGACTCTGGGTAGTACACATTTTCATACATTAGACGTAATATTACCTATTTTCCTAATTTTACTGTTTTGGACAGTTGTACACTGAAGAAATCAGCCAATAAAAAAAAACAGTGTTCCAATATTTAAGGAGGGGTCGGCCTATTCTCCATAGCACCTGAAAGCAGGACAAGAAGCAATGGATGGAAACTAATCAAGTAGAGAACCAACCTAGAATTTTCCTGACAGAATAATTAATTATGAAATAGCTTGTCTCCAGACTTTATGGGTGCTCCAACAATGTAAGTTTTTAAGGAGAGATTGGACAACCATTTGTTTGAAATGGTATAGGATCTCCTGTAAGGGGTTGGACTATCAATTTCCACGATCCTTTCTAATTCTGCTATTCTGTTAAATTTAGGAATTACAAAGAATGCTTGTACTAATTTTAAAAGGTAAAAACACTATCAAATTTTAAGCTAAGAATACACATTAAGAACCATGGTTAATACAGTACAAATAACTGACTAAAATTATAAGCTGTAATAAACCAAATCAATACTGAGAATCTATTTTAATTGGAACATCCCTTGAAGTTAAAATATAGATTCCTTACATAGAAAAAACCTAATTTTGAATGAGGTACAAATCCATGTATTAAGTCATAATACAGAATAGTTTCCAGTTAAAATTGAATTCTATATCAGTTTTATTTTTAAATTATGTAATTATTCTGGACATCAAAGAATACTCCCACAATTTGTTTAGCCATCCTTCTAAGGGAGGAATCAAACAGCCTTACCACTAAGAAGCATATCAAATCTTGTCACAGTTAAGATATATGAAACTAATTTTGTAGACTTTGAAAGGATATATGGTTTAATAAAATTCAGTAAAAATAAATTTAAAATCAGTTTCATTTTGATATGTTGAATAATTGTTAGCATGACATTATTAGCAGATAATTTCATTATTAATTTTATTCCCGTCATTTTATTTGACATAGTTTGACTATCCATGTTTGTAAAGTCACTAAAAATAAATATCTCATTATGTAGTTGATATGGGAGTGAAAGTATCAATACATATTTTAATTTGAAAGGAGCAAGAAAAATATTGATTTTCATGGGAAAAAATAATTTGATTATAGAATTAATTTTCTTGGCTGAAATCAGTCACTTTTTGGTTTTCTTGAAGGGTATTGAGAATCAATCTCACTACAAAAAGCCAAAATAGCAACAGCAATGTAGCAAAGCATCTAATGCAAAAGATTCAAACTGATGGAGCAAGGCTTAGGATTAGGGTTTGGAGTATATTGGAAATTTTACAGATAGTTTTGTTCCTATCCATAATCCTAACCCTAACTCTTTCAAAATGGTTGCATTGATGGGTAGGCCAATCACAAAAGAAAATGCAAACTGAGTTGTTCTTTATCCCTAACTAGCTGATAACCCGGCGTTGCTCGGATATTTATTTATAGGGGGAAAATGTCCAGACCAAACGTAATTTCTAATGTTGGATTTTCCCATTTACTAGAGGGAGCTCCTTTATGGAGTACCGTGAAGCCGTTACCATGGCAACTCCACTGCACTGTACATAGAAGCCATTTTATGGCTGTACAGTAGAAGCCATTTTAAAGCACAACAAGGTGTATCTTAACAGAACACACACCCTGAGAGATGTTAGGGGTATGCTACCCCCACAGGATTTGTTTCCAGAAAGTAAGTCATCTGTGTACCAAGTTTGGTTGAAATTGCTCAAGGTGTTCCAGAGTTATGCTGGAACACAGACAGACACACAGACAGACAGACAGACAGACAGGCAGGCAGACAGACAGACACACACACACACACACACACACACACACACACATTTTATATAGATCAAAACAAAGTTTTAGGTTGTTGCTTTAACCTTTCTTTATTTTCTAAAAGTGCACCTGGTGTATATAAGGACCAAGATATAGCAGTTATTTATTTACTTAGATTAAGTGTAAAAAAATGAAATCAGGCACAGGGAGGACTTAACGTCTGCTTAATTTCACCAAATATTACTCTTAAATTAATTTAGTTCTACTCAGGTAAATGAAATTAGAGTCAATTCATACATTAGCAGCAATAGTATGGATATTATTTCCCCACTGATTTTTCTAAACACTATTAGTATTTTTGGTTGCAGAAACCATGACAATTATTCACCTATATGTCTATATTTCAAGAATGAAGTTGGAAGATAATGTTAAGAAATACACATTATTGCATGCAATGGATTGATATTGAAGAAGCTTTCATTAAGCAAAAGTTTCTGTTAGCAACCAGTTATGTGCACATAGTTACATATAAAAGAAGCTCCTATACTGCTCACTTCAATGAAAGGATGGGGCAGAACTACCCTGGCCTCTACCCACGAAATAGTTAATCAGTACAAAAATAGGGCTTTAAGAAATAGGCACTGAGGGCCATGACCAGTATTCCTTATTTCCATTATCCATCATTTCCATACTCAGTAGCATGAACTGTTCTTTTACCTCCTCTAGCTGCTGTAGCAAATTTTCTTTTTCTTCATCAAAGTCTGCATCTAATGAAACTAGACTGCCCCGAAGACAAAGCCTGAAAAACAGTAATCAAATAAAACCACCTTGTTCTATACAGAGAAAAAAGCCATCAAGCACAGTTTATCTTGTGTCACTTTACATACTTTGCACCAACATTTTTCTTTTTTAGAAAAATCAAGTTACCGCAGTTGTATAAAAATGTCAACAGAGAGTGTTAAGTACTTGGAGTAATCTACATGTAAATAGCCTTGTAAGTAGTTTTCACTCAGGTCCACTGTTACCAGCAGGAACTCATTCAAACCTGATTGGTCAGTGGCCCTGTCTGAGCCATATAAAAGGGCTGTTGCCAGACAGGGTCTTTGCTGGATTCTGAGTCATTAATAAAGAGCAGTTGTTACTGAAGCCTGAGTCTGCCTCATCTGTTCCCACGATCTAACAGAGAGATTCTATTAAAAAAAAAATCACAAGTAATTCCTACAGAGAACCACTGCCTAAAAATACAAGCACTCACACCATTTGCTTTTGATGCTATATATTCCTATACGTAGCACAATAATGCGTTTTCTTAATATTATATTGTTGTTAGTTGTGAAGTTGTGTCCAACCCATCGTGACCCCATGGACAACATTCCTCCAGGCCTTTCTGTCCTCTACCATCATCTGGAGTCCATTTAAGCTCACGCCTCCCACTTCAGTGACTCCATCCAGCCACCTCATTCTCTGTCATCCCCTTCTTCTTTTGCCCTTAATCGTTCCCAGCATTAGGCTCTTCTCCAGTGAGTCCTTGCTTCTCATTAGTTTCATCTTCAGGACCTGGCCTCCTAAAGAGCAGTCAGGGTTGATCTCCTCTAGGACTGATGGGTTTGATCGCCTTCTTAATATTATAGATGAGCTAAATCTTGTTGCAAGATGTAATTATAGGAATTTTAGGGGGGAAAGCTGACAAATTCACTCTGGATGAATCTAGCAGTGATAGTTAGTTATGATCGCAGGATACTACTGAAGAATCAAAGGCAGCAGCTTCTGAATACCTGCTGGTGGGAAACTGAGGGAAATTTATTACCCCCATATCCTGTTTATATGCTTCTCACAGCATTACTGTACAAATTCATAAAAATGTAAATCTAACAACAGGTTGACTGTAAACAAATCCTTTGGCTTCTGGAAAAAAACAGGGTCAAAACACAAGCCCCCTTACATCTTTTGCAGCCTAAAGTGACAAATGGAAATATGCAACATCTTCAAATTAAATAAACTCATATGATATTAGGGAAATACTAGACATTACATTCATCCTGGATTTGCCATTAACCAGAAGTACCTTGAAGGCTTTTATAAAAAACAGAAAATGTAACATTTAAACAGTTGAGTTCTACTTCATGCTCAGCGCAGAAATCCAAATTAATTAATTGATTAACTACTCTTATGTGATATGATAATCTCTAAAGCAGATAAAAGTATTAGCATGTCTCCCTACCAGTCATCTCTTATCAAAGACTCATATATCCAGTACTTCAGAGATGTGTTTCTGCCGGTTCTCCCCGGATCGGGCGAACCAGTAGTGGCAGTGGCGGGAGGTTCTGCCACCCACCTGAATGCTTCTGTACATGAGCAGAAGTGTTGCGCAAGCGTGTGCACAAGCGAACTGGTAATAAAATAAATTGAAACCCACCACTGCAGTACTTTACATCTTTCTTCATAGGACATATGTTTCTAAACTGTTAATCATACTCATGATTATTCTTTAGGCATGTTCCAAATTCTCCAAGTTGCGGCCCTACCTGAACCGGGAGGCTCTCACAACAGTCACTCGAGCCCTTGTGATCTCTAGGCTGGAATACTGCAATGTGCTCTACATGGGGCTGCCCTTGAAGAACATCCGGCGACTTCAGCTAGTCCAGAACGCGGCCGCGCGAGTGATCATGGGCGCACCACGGTTCGCCCATATAACACCAATCCTCCGTGAGCTGCGCTGGCTACCTGTTGATCGTCGGGTGCACTTCAAGGTCTTACTTACCACCTATAAAGCGCTCCATGGTAGTGGATCTGACTATTTGAGAGACCGCCTCCTGCCAATTACCTCCCTGCGTCCCATCAGATCGCACAGAGTAGGCCTCCTCCGAATTCCATCCGCCAGTCAGTGCCGACTGGCGACTACGCGGAGGAGAGCCTTCTCAGTTGCAGCTCCGACATTATGGAACAACCTCCCCGTGGAGATCCGTACCCTCACCACAGTCCAGGCCTTCCGCACAGCCCTTAAGAACTGGCTATCCCGTCAGGCCTGGGGATAGGATTACTCTCACCCCGCCCGAATGTTGAGTGAATGTTGAGTTTTTATGGTTAATTTTCTTTTAATCACGATTCTTTTCTTTTTAAGTCTTGTCTTGCACTCCCTTCCCTTCATTGTTGTAAGCCGCCCTGAGTCCCCTCAGGGAAAAGGGCGGCATATAAATTTCCAATAAAATCTAAAAAAAATCTAAAAATCTCTGAATACTATAAGTGTTGTGCTAAATATATAATTTGAAATGGTGTCCGTCTGACCAAAGCTGAATGAAAAGGATCAATGACTTCCCATTAGTTGAAAATTATACATGGTGTTGCCCAGGGATGGGTTTCAAATTTTTTACTACCTATTCTATGGGAGTGACCTATTTTGTGGGCGTGGCTTGGTGGACATGTGACTGGGTAGCCAACTTGTAGAATGTAGTGAAGCCCACTTAACAATGCTCTTGCTTAGCAACCAAAATTTTGGGCTCAATTGTAGTCATAAGTCAAGAAATGTCTCTGCCTTCCTCTGCAGGGCAGCTTTGTCCTAGTGAACTCCTTCTCCTTTCCGGCAATTTTCCTCTCTGTTAGAGGCACCAAAATAATCCAGACCCCTGTTGCAGCAGGGGGTTGGCCTAGATGACCTTAGAGTAGCCTTCTAGCCCTAAATTGCTGTACTATCTTTCTTTCGTTCCTTCTTTCTCCCTTCCCACTGTGGGAAGCAATCCCCCCCCCAAATAAAAGCTCATAAGGCTCCCAGAAAAGAAAAAATCAAGCTGCTAACAAAGAAACCTGCCAGAGGCTCATTCAACATTCCTACCAGATAGAGATAATGAGCCTATAGAAAGCTCCACTTCCTGTGGTGATGTCATCATGCTTGGAGCTGAGGAACGGGAGTTCTCCTAACCTCTAACTCTAACTTCTTCGTTTGGGCTCATTTCTGAGCGCTGTGGATCCTGAAGGGACCAGCAGTTTAAGGGGGAAACTCTGAAGACGCTGGAGTGACAAGGCAAATCCCCCAGCGGGTAGGAGAAACCCACTAAATGGACGAGGATTTATCCTGCCACTTGGTCAGGACCGGAGCGATGGCGACTGCATAAGAAGGAAGCAGAGGGAGAAAGCAGTTGAAATTGAGACATCTGTTACTATTATTGACAACCCAAAGAAGAGGAGGATAACGCAAAATTGGCAGAGAGGGTGAGCTGGAAAGAAAGAGGCTCTGGGAAGGATTCTGTTTTTGCAGTTCAGATTTTTGCTGAAAAGCAGTGAGAGCATAGACACTGAGTTGGAATTGACAGCCTGAATAACTTGAAGGAAAGTGGTCACAGTGAGAACGAAAACCCGGCATGGACAACAGGAGTAGAACATAGTAACTACTGAGAAGACTTGGAAAGCACAGAAAGGATTGTTTAACAGTCGAGTTGGTTGTTGACTTTCTCCTTCTTGCTCTTCCTTCTACTGTTTTGTTTTTCCCAAAGAATAGTTGAACTTACAAGTATATGGTATTTATTCTCCTCGGAACTTGTAACGGTACCAGAGACAGTAGAGAGAGAACTGTTTTGGAACGATTAAAGGGCGTCTTTACCCACCCCCCTTTATTTTCCTTTGCCGTTGGACTTGTTGTATTAACTGATTGACACTAACAGTGATACTGAGGAGAGGGTGACATCTAGTGGATTATAAATTTGAACCATGAAGTCTGATGCAAGAAAACCAACGGTGACATAAGCTGATATATATACATAGAGAGAAACTAATTACTAGAATTAAATACCTGCATAACTGATACAATTGAGAGACATCTATTTGTATAACAGTATGATATATAACTCTATGATATATAATAATTAAGGATCAAAAACAGAATAGAATAATACATAGGAATGTTTAGATATTGAAACGTGATATTAAGGAAGGTTAATTATTGTTAAATATTGAGATGTATAATTATTGATACCATTGATATTGCTGATAAAGTAGAAGTAAAATTTATATGCAATTGTGGGCAAGGATAAATAAGGGGATAAAAATGGCAATTCAGTAAAGTTAGTGAAAAAAACTACACCCAATATGATTTCTGCAACACTCCCCTCCTCAAATCAAAGATCAATTGAGAGCACATTGGGACTGGAGAAAGGTGGAATGATGGCAGGAACAACGGGACCAGCACTAACAATGCAGAGTATGCAATTGATGCTCCAGATGATACACGAGACATTGACAAAAAGCCAAGAAGTGACGGCTACAAATCATAAAGAGACAAGGAGGAATCATGAAGAAATGAAAAATGAAATGGGAGAATTGAAATGAAATATCGAAAACGTGGATGACAAAATTGAAAAAATACAGAATGCCTTAACAATCAATGAACAGAAAATCCAGAACATGGAAACAAAAATAGAACAAACAGATCAGAAGATGGAAAAAATGGACCTGGAATATAGACAAGTTAATAAAGAATTAGAGTTATCAATAATCCGACTTGAAAATGAAAGAGCTGCATTCTATCTAAGATTCCAAAACATACCGGAAGAGAAGGAGGAAGACCTGCAAGGAAAAATGATCGAAATCTTCACCGAAATTCTACAGAGAAAAGAACAAGAGTTGAGAGGGGACATCGATGAAGCTTACCGTGTGCATACTAATTATGCCAGAAGACATAGGCTCCCGAGGGAAGTGCATGTAAAATTTGCCAAAAAAACAACTAGAGATGAAGTGTACAAAAAACCCAGAGAAGGGACGATTACATTTCAGGGAAAAGAGTTGACCACACTTAAACAGATTCCACGGAGAATTCGTGAACAACCTAGATACTACCAATTTTTAACAAATCAGTTAAATAAAAACAGAATAACGTACAGATGGTTGGTACCAGAGGGGGTACTGGTATCTTGGCAAGGAAAAAGATATAAGATAGAGAATATAGAAGAAGCGCAGGAATTTTATGAAAAATACTGCACAGAGGAAGAAGAACAAGGAAATAAAGAGGACCTAGAAAGTAGAAGTCAAGAGGAAGAAACATCAGAAGACAAGTAAAGAAACAGGAAAGAAGAACAGAGGCAAGAAAGAGAGCAGAAAAGGAAGGCACGAGAGGGAAAAGCAAGATACAAACCAGAAGCCACAAAAAACACGCCATCTAAAGATGGACTAGGAAATAATAATTATTTTGATAAACTTGAATGGACTGAACGCACCAAAAAAGAGCGCAGATGTTTAAGAAACTTAAGAAACTGAAGGTAGATATAACCTGTATACAGGAAGTGCATATTAAAAGGGAACATAGGAATTGGAAAACAAAAAACTAGGGAAATTATATACATCACTGGCAGATTAAAAAAAAAGAGAGACAGCAACCTATATAAAGGAAAAAATAAACTCCAAAGAAGTCTACTCTGATGAAGGAGGCAGGATGCTAATTATTGAATTAGAGACAACAGAAAAACTGATATTATTAATAGTCATATATGCACCAAATCAGAAACAAGAGGAATTCTATAGGAAATTACACAACAAAATAAACTAATTAGAATATGAAAATATTTGCTTAATTGGGGATTATAATGCAATAGTGGATAAAAAATGGACGATGAAAGCAAAAAGAAAAATAAAATAAATCCTTTTTTGAGATGGCAATGGAATATAAACTACATGATATTTGGAGAGAAAGGCACAAAACAAGAAAGCAATATACCTTTTATTTGAGCCCCCACCAGTCCCTATCAAGAATTGACATGGCTTGGATTTCATCTGGTCTATGTAATCAATTAGACAAAATTGAAATAGAAGCAAATGAGTGGGCAGATCATAATCCAATAAAATTAAGATGGAAAGGTCAAAGAAGAAGAAAAAGATGGATGATGAATTCAAATATTGTAAATGAAATAGAATACACTCAAATGCTGGAGAAAGAATTAAAACTATTTTTTAGAATAAATAAAAAAGAAGACACCTCAATTCAAAATCTCTGGGACACTATGAAAGCATACACAAGAGGCCTTACGATTGCCTACATGGTGAGAAGAACTAGAAAACAAAAAGAGCAACAAGAATGTATGCAAAAAGAACTTATGGAAGTCGAAGACGAACTACAGAAAGACCCAAAGAATAAAATTAAAAAAGAAAAAAGAGAGATGATAAAACATAAGATCAACTTAATAACTCAAAAGGAATTAGCACAGAAAATTAAACCAGCCAGACAAAATTACATTGAACAAGCCAACAAACCTGGATGATGGCTGGCATACAGATTGAAGAATGAAAGAGAAAAAAGGATGATATATCAATTAAAAGATGATGACGGAAGAATTCAATAAAAAGCGGAAGAAGCATATTATTCATAAATATTTTGCAAAACTATATGCGCAAGAGCGTAAGGAGGAAATCAAAATAAAACATTATTTAAACACAGAAAAGATAACACCCAGCTCAAAAGAACAAAGGGAGGCGATAAACAGGCCAATAACGTTAGCCGAAGTGGAATTAGTCCTGAAAAACCAGAAAAATAATAAAACCCCAGGACCAGACAGAATACCAGTGGAGCTATACAAATATAATAAAATAATATTGGAAGAGCTAGGACTGGAAATGTTTAACCAAGTTTTAGGAAAAGCCAAGATACCTGAATCATGGACAGAAGCAATAATATCGCTAATCCCAAAAGAAGAAACCAACCTAAAAGAAATTCAAAATTACAGGCCAATTTCATTACTAAACTCTGTTTATAAAATATTTGCAGCAATTATGGCAGGAAGAATTAAACAGGTTTTAAATGAACGAATACACCTGGACCAAAACGGATTTTTACCTCACAGACACATAAAAATAATACAAGGGTCATCCTAGACATAATAGATTATTACGAGGCGCATCCAGAAAAACAAATGGTCCTGGTTTTCCTTGATGCACAAAAAGCGTTTGACAACGTAATCTGGAAATTTATAATAACACTATTGGACGAGATGAATTTCGAAGAAAAAAATTATAAAAATGATACAAGGATTTTATAACACTCAGAAAGCCAAAGTTCTGATGAATGGAGTTCTAACAGAGAAGATTGAAAAAAAAAGGAGTCAAACAGGGATGCCCCCTCTCTCCTTTGCTGTTTATATTAACTTTGGAAATTTTATTAAATGAAATTCGGAAGGACCAGGGAATAAAAGGTTTAAGATGCAAAAATGATGAAATCCAGTATTTAATACTACGTATAATTATGGCGGCAAGGATTGCCTTTGCCCAGAAATGGAAAAACAAATTAATTCCAAACGAAGATGAAATAGTAAGAAAGGTTATGGATTGTGCTGAAATGGACAAACTAACTAAAGAAATCCAGGGTAAAGAAGAATCAGAATTCTACTAGATGTGGGATAAATTGTATAGGTGGATGGAGAAAAGAAATAATAATCAATGAAGGAATATAACAAATAATAGTTATGAGTAAAATAAGACGGTTAAGAATGGTGAAATCCAAATGAAATACAATAGAAGTGGAAATAATATAAGGTGAGCGGTATCAATTGATAATTGCTATTAGAAAGAACAGGAAGCTCCTGTTCATATTGTATTGTGTAAATGTGGCGTACGTCTAAGTTTTGTGTTTGTGTATTTTACATGTTTGTTAATAAAAATAATAACAAAAAAGTTTGGCTCCATCCACGCAAGCAGGAAATCATCCAAACACAAAGCCCATATTGCACAAACCCCAAAACTTCAAAAACATAGAACCCTGCCTGAACGAGCAGGAAAAAAAGGCTTTAAAAAAAGGCTTCTGACGAAACTTCTGACAGGAGAACATTACTACTGGTCCGATCCAGTCCGCCAGATTTTCACTGCCTCTTCTGGCATACCGGACTGAACCGGGAGGAACCCCTCTGGTGCTGCCTAAAATTTGTCTTTCTTGCACCCATCTCTCTCTGCTGGTTAATATTAACTTTGCAATCAACTATTATTCCAAGATCTTTTCCATAAGTACCATTATTGATTTTTCTTTTTTGTTAATGGGGAAGCTGGCAAGCAATACATGTGTATTAGATAACTTTCCAAAATCAATCGAAGGTAAAGTGCACTCATGTGTCTAGGATTACTAAACTCATTTTGATGTTAATCATTACTGTGTTTGACCCCCCAAAATAAGCGTTTGGCCTTATTTTCTGGGAAGTCTTATTATTTTTGAGGTGCAGGAGGTGGCGAGTGTGGTCACCTCATGGCTGCTACTGTGTTGCATTATTTTCAGGAAGGACTTATTTTCAGGGGAAGGCTTATTTTAGCGCATGCACTCAAAATCCCAGTTGGGCTTATTATCTGGGGAAGTCTTATTTTTGGAGAAAGAGGGTACATGTTAATACGTAATATGTGAATAGCAAAATCCAATTGTATGGAAGGAGAACTTATGCTGGCATGTGCTGTATAAAAGGATTAAGTAAGAAAATGTTGAAAAGCTTTTTCAGCAACATGTGTTGCATTGTACTAAATCATGATTTGCCTTAAAATTTGGTTTGTTGAAGAAGTTATTGCATCCCAGTTCATATATGATAAGTAATGCTTCATAAAACACAACTTCTGAGTCAACATTTTTCAAATTAAGCTAATAAATTAATTTGAATGTAAATCATATTCTAATTACTATTTGCTATAATATTTTATATCTTCTAGAAGATATGAAGGCCTGCTTTCAACAAGATATATTTATATATCAGTATATATATATTAGCGACAAGAGATAAAAGACTCAAGTGCAATGGCAACAGAAAAATACATCTGGCTTACCTTTTTTTAATAAGCTCCTCTTTCTCAAGCTTTTTCCTCTCATGCTCTTGTATTAGATTTTTGATGGTTTTTAATAGTTCTTCTAACTCCTTTTTCAAATTAGTAAAAATCTATGAAAAATACAAATAAAACAATAGTATGAATGGTAACTATATAAAAAACTCATTTTATACTGATACTGCTAATTAGTAAAAGTTCATATTGCTCCTATTAACGTATTAAAGCACTGAAGTCCAGAGAGTCGTTGGTTACAATTGGTTAGAATTTCCATTGCTAAGCAGTGTATATTTTTTCATGTGACTGCATCAATTAGCAACAGTAAGTATGGCAATCCCAGTTGCTGTCATGATTCCAGGACTTCCAGGTTATTTAATGGGGGGAGGGGTTTCAAGCAAGGAGCTGGAAAGTACATGGCTGTCACAGGAAGTTGCCAGGGTCAGTTACTATGGAGTTTGGGCAGGTGTGCAGGTGCTGTGGGGGACACTGCAAGAACACTGCCGCTATGGAGATTCTATCTCAGGGCCTGAAAGTTTGGGAATTTGGATTGGGATAAACAGATTTCCTCTTACCCCTTCCAAGACTAAGTGGCTTTGGGTGTTAGGGCCTCTTGAATCCGGTAATTCTCCATCCCATTCCAATATCCCAGCCTAAACCAGCATAAAATTTTGAGGGTCTCGTCAAATCACATAAAGAGCAGGTGGTAGCTATGGAAAAGGGGCTTTTGCACAACTCCATATAGTACACCAATTCCACCCCTTCTTAGATTGGGGTAGTGACTATAGTTAATCAGTTTTTGATACCCCTGAATAGATTACTGCAATGCACTCTATATGAGATTGATCTTCAATAATATCCAGAATCTTCGTTTGGTCCAGAAGTTATGGATTTGTCTCATTATCCTCATGTTACACATTTGTTTTGCAAGCTGCACTGGGACTCAGTTTGCTGCCAGCTACAATTCAAGTTGCTAGTTATTACCTATAAAGTCCTACGTGGCATTGGGCCAGGTTATTTGAAGGACTGCCTTGTTCACAGCATTTCTAACATTCCTGTTAGGAATATAATCTAACGGTTGGGTTGGCAATATATAAATCATATAACAATGCTGTACCTGTTTCTTTAAAATCATGCTGTAAATGTGATTGATTAAGATTAACATTTAGTTTATTTGTATGCCGCCCTTCTCCGGGAGGGACTCAGCGCGGCAAACAACTCAAAAGGGGAAAAGGGGATACAAACACAATACACGTAATTAAAATACACAAGAGTCATACAGCCATACAAGTCGAGAGGGGAGGGGAACTCATCAACCCCAGGCCTGCCGGCACAGCCAGGTTTTGACGGCTTTCCGGAAGGCCTGGAGAGAGGTGAGGGTCGAAATCTCCATGGGGAGCTCGTTCCAAAGGGCCAGAGCTGCTACAGAGAAGGCCCTCCCCCGGGTGGTAGCCAGATGGCATTGGCTGGTAGACGGAACCCGGAGGAGGCCGACCCTGTGCGATCTAACGGGTCTATGGGAGGTAATTGGCAGCAGGCGGTCTCTCAAGTACCCAGGTCCAATACCATGAAGGGCTTTATAAGTTACGACTAGCACTTTGAAGCGTATCCGGAGACCGATCGGTAGCCAGTGCAGCTCGCGGAGAATAGGTGTAACGTGGGTGTACCGAGGTGCACCCACAATCACTCGTGCGGCTGGATTCTGGACGAGTTGTAGTCTCCGAATACTCTTCAAAGGCTGCCCCATGTAGAGCGCATTGCAGTAGTCCAGTCTTGAGGTCACGAGGGCGTGAGTGACTGTCGCGAGTGCCTCCCGGTTCAGGTAGGGGCGCAACTGGTGCACCAGGCGAACCTGGGCAAATGCCCCCCTGGTCACAGCCGACAGGTGATGTTCTAAGGTCAGCTGTGGGTCCAGGAGGACTCCCAAGTTGCGCGCCCCTGAGGGGCGTAAATTTTCACCCCCCAGCCTGAGTGATGGAATACTGGCCAAATTCTTGGGAGGGAAACACAACAGCCACTCGGTCTTGTCTGGATTGAGTACAAGTTTGTTAACTCCCATCCAGACCCTGACAGCCTCCAGGCACCGGCACATCATGTCAACCGCTTCACTGAGTTGGAACGGGGTGGACAGATACAACTGAGTATCGTCCGCATATTGATGGTATTTTATCCCGTGCCGTCAAATGATCTCACCCAGTGGCTTCATGTAGATATTGAACAGAAGGGGGGTAGGACCGAACCCTGAGGAACCCCATATTTCAGGGGCCTAGGGGTCGACCTCTCTCCCCCAACTAACACCGACTGCGACCTGTCCGAGGTAGGAGGAGAACCACCGAAAAACGGTGCCGCCCACTCCCACCTCTCGTAACCGTCGCAGAAGGATACCATGGTCGATGGTATCGAAGGCCGCTGAGAGGTCAAGGAGCACTAGGATGGAGGAGCGACCTCCATCCCTGGCTCTCCAGAGATCATCAGTCAGTGCGACCAAAGCAGTTTCCATGCTGTAGCCAGGCCTGAATCCCGACTGAAAGGCGTCCAGATAATCGGCTTCCTCCAAGGACCGTCGGAGTTGAGAGGCTACCACTTTCTCAACAACCTTCCCAATGAAAGGGAAGTTGGAGACTGGCCGGTAGTTGTTCAAACTAGCTGGGTCCAACGATGGCTTCTTCAGGAGGGGTCTCACCACCGCTATCTTCAATGCTGGTGGGAAGAAGCCCTCCCGAAGAGAAGCACTCACCATCGCCTGGATCCAGCTCCGCGTCACCTCCTTGCTGTTCGCGACCAGCCAGGAGGGACACGGGTCCAGTACACAAGTGGCAGTACTCACCGCTCCCATGGCCTTGTCCACTTTATCAGGAGCAACAGGTTGAAAGTCAGTCCAGTCCGGCGCTCTAGGCGTCTCTTTTGGCGCTTCATCTCCCGGAGGTCCTCGGTAAACCAAGGAGCCCTCCTGGATCCACTGCTGCGGATCGGCCGTAAAGGCGCAATCCGGTGGAGAGCCTCAGACGCTACCGAGTTCCAAGTAGCAACTAAGGTCTCCACCGGACTGTGGGCGAGAGTATCAGGCATAACGCCAAGCGCCGTCTGGAAACCCTGAGGATCCATAAGACGCCTGGGGTGGAACCACCTAATCAGTTCCTCCTCCCTACAGCGGGGGATTAGTCTCCGAAAGTCAAGCCTCAGTGGGAAGTGGTCTGACCATGACAGGGGCAAGATCTCACTACCCCTCAAACCAAGATCACAACTCCACTGCTCCGACTGCTCAATCGGCCATAATATGGAGCCAGAATCACTGTTAGATGCTGATCTGATCTGAGTGTTTGGAAGCTGGCTGTTAGAAGTGCGGTATAATGATCAGTGTGAGCTATTGTAAGTTTTGCAACTGCTAGCAAACTTACTGGACTGTTTGTATGATTATGGACTATGTTATTTGGCTTATCCCTTAACTGAAAGACGTTGATGACTGACAGTCTTAACCATGTATGACTTGGACTGTTTGATGGACTCTGATACCACTATTTGCATGAAAGTAAAAGCCTTTTTAAACTGCAGTGTCTCTGTATGCTGGTTTGTGTGTTCTCCAACATCTCTCTCACAACGCTTCTCTGAACGCATTCGCTCTCCCAACGGGGAGCTTACCTAACAATTCCTATTAGGTTGGGTAGAAGAAGAGGCAGGTTTTTATCCTGTCAATCAGACTCTCATCTAGTAGGGTCCAGGAAGCATGACTTTTCCATATCTGCACCTGCCCTCTGGGACACTATACCATTTGAGGTATGGATGGCCCTGACTTTGCTCAACTTCTAGAAACCCTTAAATTCATGTGACTGCAAATACTGTTTTCAGGCCCCACTTTGTGTTAATGTCCAAAAAATATATATTTTTAATCATTGTAAGCTACCCTGAGTCACATTTATGTGGTAGGTGTTATATAAATTGTTAATTATTTTATTGTATTCTTTTATTTTATTTTGCTCCTAACTGTGGGCATTGCAAAGTAGCAACTTTTTCTCCACAATGATATGAGATACAGATGACTCCAATGCTACCAGCTTTGTAGAAGGCTACTACTAATTTCTAAAGCTCTGGCATGGATGTATAGTATGAGACATTTTTTTTGAGATTTTTTAATTGGCAATCTGGTTTAATTGATCTGTTTTTTTGGAGAAGTGTTTTATGGTTATTGTGTCTTACTTTTGATCAATGTCTAGTGCCGTGGTGGCAAACCTATGGCACGTGTGCCACAAGTGGCACTTGGAGCCCTCTCAAGTGGTCGCCCAGGTCAGTTCCACTGTGGGCACAGACCTCCTGCTGGCCAGCTGATTTTCGGATCTCTGAGGGGGTGTCGTGCACACATGCATGGAGGGGAGGCACAGGAGTGTGTGGCGCACCTTTCAAACTCTGTTTTTTGTGCCAGGAGGCTTCAGGGAGGGCCCCTGGAACCCGGGGGAGACTGTTTTTGCCCTCCCAGAGGCTCAAGGAAAGTCTCTGTAGCCTGGGGAGGGCGAAAATCGAGCCTCCTTGAAGTTCTGGAAGTCCAGAAACGGGCCTGTTGTCGGCCTCTGGAGCCCAGGGGAAAATGTTTTCGCCTTCCCAGAGGCTTGAGGAAAGCCTCTGGAGCCCAGGGAGGGCGAAAAACAAGATTTCAAGAAGTTCCAGAAGTCTGGAAATGGGTCTGATTCTGACTTCAGGAGGGCCTCCAGAGGCCATTCGCCCTCCCGGTGGCTTGAGGAAAACCTTTGGAGCCTGGGCAGGGTGAAACTGTCCTGTCCCCCGCCCCCACGGCATGGTGCAGGAGGCTGAGGAGGCCGCGCAGGAGGCTGAGTAGTTCACGTGTGCATGCACAGAGGGTGGGCGCATTGCATTGTAGGTGTGGGCACGCACACACACACATGATTTCAACACGTGAGAACAAAAAGGTTAGCCATTACCAGTGGTGGGATTCAGCCAGTTCGCATCTATTCGGGAGAACCGGTTAGTAACTTTCCAAGCAGTTCAGAGAACCGGTTGTTGGAAGAAATCTCATTTTGGTTTTTTCCATTTTACAGGGCTAATCCTGTAAGGAAGGCAGGAAGGAGCATTCTGGTGTTGTTTCTAGCCTAATCTTTATTGCCCTGCTTACAAAAACTGCCTCTCCGGTTAACCCTTATTACATTGCAACAGCTAAGGCGAACTGCCCATTGATGTGAGTGACGTCAAGTTGCCACGCGCATTCAGTCACATGACCACCGAGCCATGCCTACCCAGCTGGTCATTAGGGCAGAGAACCGATTGTTAAATTATTTGAATCCTACCACTGGCCATTACTGATTTCTTTGTAGTGTTTCTTTGATAGATGGGTAACCTTACAAATTTAATAAATATGTATGTAAATAAAATGTTCAATCCCTGTATTTATATAGTTTCAATTCATTTTATATCGGAAAAAGACAACGCTCAGTGGATATGACTTTGAAATGGCACATTACCAAAGGCACAATTCAACTTACCCGATTAAGATCTGAAACTTTCTTTTGTAAACGACATAGTATTTTAAGCAACTCATCAAATTCTTTCTTTTTTTCCGCAGCCTCATTTTTTCTCATCTGAAGTTTTTCCTTAAGTTCTTCAATCTACAGTCAAAACCAACTTTCATATAATTAAAACTGTTGTACATTATTTAACACTTTCTATGGAACCCTCCAGCATTGTTAGATATTAAAACAGATAAGAATGGTTTCAGAAATGTTGGGATTTATGTTCATGGATATATTTTAGCAAATTATATAGAGGCAGCCTAGATTTAAGATAGGAAAATCTCTAAATTATAATGAACAGAAATGTTTTACATTTACATGATTGAGCACATGTTTTTCATGTATAAGGCTTCACACTCAATTCCAATGTATTGCACTATATAGATAATTTTAATTTTAGTTTAATTTTAAACCATGGAGAATTTTTCTGAAAACCCACTGGATGGATGGCTCCAAGACTGATACTTTCATTAATGCAGTGCTAAGGTTCAATTCCTAAAACTGTACCTCTAGCTGTAACATGGCTTTCTTTTCTTTAAACTGAAGGGCTTCTGTAGCCATTACTTGCTTTAGGTTTTCAATGGCAATCCTTTCCATGGCCATTTCATCTTCCTCTTTTTTTGTCATATTACGAAGTTCATTTATTTTAATGTTCATGGAATGCTTTCTAGCCATTTGTTGGTTTAATAATTGCACAATTTCATTATATTTGGCCCATGTTTGATCTTGCTCTTTACTGCCAAAAGAAAATTATGAAGAAATCTTAAAAATGACAGTGAACAACATAAGCCAACATTCATCCATTCGTCCATCCAATTAACTAACTAGTTACCTAGTTAGTATGTCAGCCATTACCAAAGGCTCTGGATAGCTAACAATCAAGATTAGCACAAAATAAAAAACTTCCCCCTTAAAAATAATAAAGTCGCCCATAATATAAACAAAATTGCAACCATCAAAATATAAACCTTAGTATATAAATAACATTGGCAATATCAAAATAATGTACAGAAAACATATAAACTGAAGTGTCCTTCAGTTTCAACCTTCATTCACAACGTGCCCTTCTGGTGTGCTAGATAAAACAACCAAGGCTCAATTATTCTTCTGAACTCAGTACGGAAGGAGATCAGACAGAATTACAAAATAGGGGGGTGGGGGTAACAATTTTAGACAGTACTGACTTTATTTGATCTGATTCAATGGGAAAATTAATTTGGAGAAAGCACACCCTTGGATAATCTAGTCCTGAACCAAGAAAGGCCTTCAAGGTGACAACGATCTGGAAGCCAAATAGTAATCAATACATTCCCAAAATTGTGAATTCATCTGTTTATACTGAACTGGGATACTCACTATTGTTTGACTATCACACTTTGTACCAATTGTACCTTCCAAATGCTTTCTAAGGAGAGCCCTATGTGGAACACATTATAAAAATCCAAGTAAGAGATGTTTAAGATCTGATTGACTGCAAACAGATCACTCTGTTTGATTGAGTAGGATACCCACCACGTCAAGTGCAAATCAACTCTGAACATAGAAATACCAATCCATTCATAGTCAAAGATCGTATTTCTTGGAATCATAAACCCAAAGCCACTTTTCTTGCAGGGATTCATTTTGAGTCTGTTCTTTCTCATCCAGATCCTAAAAGCCTCAGAGTACTGGTTCAGCTTTCTACTGAATCACTTCTTTGCTGGGTTATCATCATCTGGTACCCTGATAATACCACGTACTGAAAACCATGCCCTCTGGAAGAAGTAGCACCACTACAAAACAGCGCCCACTACTACAATCTCGCCAAGGCATTCCAGAAGGATACCATGGTAAATAGTATTAAAACTATTGAGAAATCAAGGACTTGAAGATTGCACCCCTCTGATCCTGGCCTATCTATAAAGGTCATCAACAAGTGTGATCAATGTATGGTAGTTTCTAGGTCAGTGATGACTAACCTTTTTCTAAAGGCATGCCAAAATTGTGCGCGCTCGCACAATTTTGCTATGCAAATGAGACACCAAAAATATTAAAAGTAACTTTTCCCAACAGTGGATTACAGATACTTCCTTATTAAATTTAGCAGAAATAAGAGTAGTCTCTCAAATGCAGATATTTCATAAACACTGAAACCAATTGTTGAAGCTTTCAGTTAGATGTTTTGTTATTTTGTACAGATTCTTTTAGATAAGTAAAATAACAGTAGAAAATATATGGGCCTTAGGACAAGGAATTGAATATTACAGTTGTTCATTTTTACCACATAGTGCCTACCACAGTGTTTCATTTTGTTCTTCAGAGAACATTTGCTTTGTGTACACCTCTTGTACTGCAGCAATAGTTTCATTCATAGAAGCTTCTACTTCTCTTAACTTGTTAACATGAAATCGTTGGGCAGCAGCCACAAGTTCTAAAATAAGGGATTTTAAAACAGAAAGAAATAAAATATTAAATCCATTTTCAATTTTCTATAAATTACCAGATCTGTGATAACCTGAAGTGCCAAATGAATCATCTAGAAATTATAGTAAACAAAAGGAAACAAGGCCTAGATAAAGCTAAAGGCTAGCCACACTGAAGTGATACTTGGATTGAGTCTTCATTCTATCTAGATATTTCGGTTATACTGCATAGATCTGTTTCCACAGAAACAAGTCCTTCAAAATACTGATGTCTTGAAAGCTGAAATATAAAAGCATGGCTGTTTTTATTATTTGCCAGATAATATTGAATGATCTATTAATTCCACATATGGAGCTTCAATATATGCAATATATGCAGTATGATGAACAAAGTTTCGTGTTCCATGAATTTCTTGATGCTCTTGTAAAGCAAAGTTATTTTTCCATATTCACTTCACTTATTCTAATACCTCTTTGGCCAATGATTGAAGCAAAGCAAAGGATCCATAGATTTATTCCTATACTTTGAATACTTGGAAAATCTTGGTAATATTTAAATGCATTAAGGCCAAACATAATTCACTCTTGGCTCTCCATCACAAACTTTCTCTGGTCTTCTACAGGACTCATCCTATAGAATGCCTTGAACAGTAGGTTATTAAAATTTAAATCCTTTTTTTTTCAGATCAGTTTGGAGATAATGTTAGTGGGAATCTGGGATTAAATAGTATGTAAACCCCAGATATGTATTGGTTTCACATTTTTTTCTAAATCAGGTATAAATAATATTGGTAAAACTATTTATATATTCTTTCTTAGTTTCCTCTTATAGCTCAATTTCTATGATCCAAATCCAAATATTAATCAAAACAAGTAGGGTAAAGCTGTCTGTCAAACTGCATAGTTCTTAAAATAAATTATCATAATTAGCAAATCGTATTAACCATATGTTGCATTCTATACTATACTTCACTATTTTAAGAAAAAAATGGATTATCTTAAAAATACCTTCAAATTCTTTCATAACAATTGCTGGGAAAGTCTTGACTTTGATACGGAGATTACAGTTTTTTATGGTCTCTTCTTCCAACAATTCAATTGTATCTTTTCTTTCCTTTTCCTAAAAATTGACAGATATATGACAAAGGAAAAAAATCTGATGGCTGTATCTGACTTTTCTTTCCTTAGTGATAAAGTTTGTATAAAAAAATCATTGCTTAGATCTGTAATAAATTTCAGTAAATGGGCAAGGCAATTTGAAGTTACAGTGGATTTCTCCAGAACGATTTATGACCCAGTTTTGAAATTCCAATGGCTGCCCCTCCCCAAGGTCACATTATCACATTTTGAGCACTTGGCAACTGGTCCACACTTACAACTATCTAGTATCCTACAGTCATATTACCATGATTTTTGGCTTTTTTCCTCAGAAACTGGCATTTATTTCCAGTTTCCATTTTAAAAAAAGGTCCACTGGCTAAAATGCATGTGCTTAATGACCATGCCATTCGATTAATGACCACAGCATTTGCTTAATGATTGCCACATAAAAGGTCATAAAATCAGGTCCGGCCACATGGTGACCTGTTTAATGACTACCATTGAGTGATGAGTATAATATTCTGGGCTCAATTATGGTCAAACATCAAGGATTACCTGTATTCTTTCCTCCCCCCCCACCCCCCCAACTGTGGGAGATAATGGCATGACTAAATATTCTCAGCAACCTTAATAAAATGTTAAGATTTTGAAATCAGATTTGAATCCAGCACCGCCTGGAAAAGCAAGTTGAACAGAGGGCATAGGAGAGAGAATGAGTTGTAAGGTACATTGTGTACAAGGTTTTTTTTAAGCCCATCATTATCCTAGCACAGATCTTCTCTTTACAGCAACACTGTACTCTAATAACAGTACATCCAGTACATAAATATTCATCCACAGATTCAACGCAAGACAATTTAGTCTAACCCAAATTTTGTAATCACATGTACTTTTTAAATATCTAAAAACAATACTTTTAAAAGATTTTGATATTACCAATTTTTTAATGGCTTTGACAGCATCTTCAAGGTGCTGGACAGTTTCTTTGTTGAATAGGAGTCTTGTATTCTGAAGCTGTTTTTCTAAACAAAAGGGAAAAACAAGGAAATTTGACTTCAAAACACTTTTCAGTTTTCAAATCACATTAAGTAAAATAATGCTTTGCAACTTAGAACTCAACTTCCCTGTTATTAGTTTCACGTTTTAGTTGCAGAGCAAATTTTGGGAGTTCTCAGCCAAATAATCATTGATGGGACCTACTGTGTAAGGACAGAGGAGACCAAGCCAGCGCACTCATAAGTGCATGGGGCAAGTAATTCAATTATTACAAATGGTGCTATATATATGTTAAATAATATTGTCAAATTTTATACTTTCAAATATATTTTGATAAATCGATAAGAAAAAAGGAATTCTGAATATGTAATACTGAAGAATTTTAGTGATTCGAGAACTAGTCCTATTTATAGAAACAAGTTTCTAATCTTCTTTCTTTCCCAACTATGTAGTAAACCATTAACACACAACCACCACCACCACCACCATCACCATCACCCTGGAATACACTTCTCACAGAGTTTTTACTGACATATTGAGAAACCATGAAATACAACTTTCGCACATGGGAGAGAGGGCCGAGTCATGCAGCGCTTGACACTGGTATGGCCAAGGACTTAACCAATTTCCCCTTTTAAGTATCTGATTCAGGAAGGGCTCTTGTGAATCATTCAGAAGGATGCCTTGGTCAGTTGTATAGGGTGTTGCTGAAAGAGAACTGAAAGGACCAGGACCACATTCCCTCCATTTGTTCTGAAGTAAATTTCAAGTTTCTTTTTTTTTTAATTAAAAGTTTTTTAAAAACTTTTACAAATATATACCTCCCCTCCCCCACCCGAACCCACCTCCCCCCCCCAACCTCCCAGAGCAAATACAAGGTATAAACATTTAACAACCATATTCTAAAATAAACTAACAGACTTTAGTATCATCCCTCACTCGTGCTTTAACTCCCCTTTGTAAAGCTAACTTTAAACAAGTTGTATCATTCCTTGCTCATTCGGTCATAAGCTATCTGGAGTTTCTTAGTCCCATATTTATTTTGAATATAATCAATCCATCTTCTCCATTCCAGTTTATATTTCTTGTCTGAATAATCCTTGAGATATGCTGATACTTTAACCATCTCTGCTAAGTTTGTTACTTTTAACGTCCATTCTTGAATAGTAGGCAAATCTTCCTTCTTCCAGTACTGCGCCACCAACAGTCTTGCTGCCGTTGTTAAGTTCAGAATCAAATTAGTCTCTATAATGTACAATCAGTAGTTATACCTAACAAGAATAACTGGGGAGTAAACTTTATCCTCCTTTTAAAGATATTTTGCATAATCCACCATATTTTTATCCAAAATGCTTTGCTAAGTTTCAAGTTTCATATCTGGTTCTGAATCCTATCTGCCAGGGATATTCTATTTCTTCAAGTTTGAATCATAAGAGCCACAAGGTGGTGCAGTGGTTAGAGTGCAGTACTGCAGGCTAAGTCTGCTGATCACCAGCAATTTGGCAGTTGGAATCTCACCAGGCTGAAAGTTGACTCAGCCTTTCATCCTTACGAGGTTGGTAAAATGAGGACCCAGATGGTTGGGGGCAGTGTGCTCTGTAAACTGCTTAGAGAAGGCTGGAAAGCACTGTGAAGCAGTATATAAATAAGGGCTATTGCTATCATCTGCAGCCTAAATCCAGCCTCTTTTTCCCAATCTTTCCCTAAAAAAATAAAGATGGAGATTTGTTCAATTTGCTTATTACTTTTGGATTGAGAGGGGGGAATACCACTATTATTGTCAAGACAGCAGACACCACTCCCTCTTTCAAAGAGACACTAATTGTCTTTTGAATACAGCAACTCATGCCCACTCCTTACTGCTTGAAAAAAATGAGGTAGCAATAGTCATGCAGCCTGTCTACAATATTAGAAGTCTATAAGCTGAAAACATCCTAGATGTCAAGAACTGAACTACTATGACCAATTTCTTTAAGATAAAAATAAAGGTTTCACTGTAAAGTTGTGTCTCAACAGAGATTAGCACTAAGGAACAGTGCTCATCTCCATTTCTTGGATGAGGGAGCTAGAGTTGTCCCAAGACATTATCCATGGTCATGGTCACGTGGCCAAAATGGCGATACACCAAAAGTAACAGTGTCCTGTACTATTACCTTCCCACTTAAGTGGTATCTATTAATCTATTCGCATTTATATGTTTTGAACTGCTATTTGTTTAAACAAATTTGCAATTTGTTTAGCAAAATGCAAACAATTCCTCTCAGAAAGTTCACCTTTAATAGAATCATTGGATGATACTCTTCTCATGAGGGCAGAGAAATGCTGATGCTTTATTGCTTATTACCATAACATGGTTTCTAATGCATGAAAACCTGTGATTAGTTATGTTTCTTATTTTTCTTTTCCATTATTCTACAGGTGAAACTCGAAAAATTAGAATATTGTGTAAAAGTTCATTTATTTCAGTAATGCAACTTAAAAGGTGAAACTAATATATGAGATAAGACTCACTACATCCAAAGCAAGATAGTTCAAGCTGTGATTTGTCATAATTGTGATGATTATGACATACAGCTCATGAAAACCCCAAATCCACCATCTCAGAAAATTAGAATATTACATGCAATCAATAAAACAAGGATTGTACCTAGAGCAATATCGGATCTCTGAAAAGTATAAGAATGCATATGTACTCAGTACTTGGTTTGGGGCCCTTTTGCAGCAATTACTGCCTCAATGCAGCGTGGCATGGAAGCTATCAGCCTGTGGCACTGCTGAGCAATAGCAATAGCAATAGCAGTAGACTTATATACCGCTTCATAGGCCTTTCAGGCCTCTCTAAGCGGTTTACAGAGAGTCAGCATATTGCCCCCAACAATCTAGGTCCTCATTTTACCCACCTCGGAAGGATGGAAGGCTGAGTCAACCCTGAGCCGGTGAGATTTGAACCGCTGAACTGCTGATCTAGCAGTAGCCTGCAGTGCTGCATTTAACCACTGCGCCACCTTGGCTCGCCACCTTGGCTCTGAGGTGTTATGGAAGACCAGGATGCTTCAATAGTGGCCCTCAGCTCTTCTGCATTGTTCGGTCTCATGTCTCTCATCTTTCTCTTGGCAATGCCCCATAGATTCTCTATGGGGTTCAGGTCAGACGAGTTTGCTGGCCAATCAGTAATCCCAGTCATTGAACCAGGTTTTGGTGTTTTTGGCAGTGTGGGCAGCTGGAAAATGAAGTGAGAATACCCATAAAGCTCATCTGCGGAAGGAAGCATGAAATGCTCCAAAATCTCCTGGTAGACGGCTGCGTTGACCCTGGACTTAATGAAGCACAGTGGTCCAAAGTCCTGTTGCTCAGTGGTCCAAAGTCCTCTTTTCTGATGAGATCAACTTTTGCCAAAAGCATCGAAAACTGGTTCAATGACCATGGGATTACTGTGCTTGTTTGGCCTCTCCATTCTTCCTCCATACTCTGGGTCCTTGGTTTCCAAATGAGATGCAAAAGTTTCTCTCATCAGAAAAGAGAACTTTGGACCACTGAGCAACATGACTCTTGTATTCTGATTAGTTGTCAGACTCCAATGGGGCCATGCAGTCCAAGTTTGGTTGCCTTGCTGGCTGATGTAATTTTCACACGTGCCTTGTGGAGTTTCTGTGGAAGGCTAATCCTACCTTTGTTATGTAGAATGACCCACTGACAAAGGTGGGGGCTATTAAGAGTGAATCTCTTTCCTGCCTAAAAACATGTTTCTCCAGTTCTGATCCAGGGAAATATAATATTCTACCTTTTTCAATATTTCCCAGGATATTTCATTTTTCTAGGATGGGAGTAGGTTTTAACTTCCTACAGGATATTGCTTATTTTCAGGGAGTAAAATTATTCAAAAGAAACTGACAACATACACAAGACTCCATGCTACATGAATATGTTAAAATTCCACACATCTTTTTGAAAAATAAATCACATGCACAATCTGCAGATTTTTTTTACTGCAAATATCTCAGTATATTTTCTCACCCAACATTGGCAAGCCCTGCAATCAAGAATACCTCGTGTTTCCGTATAAAATGCCCATCCCAGGAGTGAGGGGCAAGTTAAATTCATGGAAGATATGTGTAAGAGGACGCAGTCCAAGGCTATAACTGATCCAGGTTTAATCCTTGGAAGGGGGTGGGGACAGAGATAATAGAGAGAACGTAATGTGCCTTATTGCTGTGCGTTTATATTTCACAGGAAGGCAGGAGAAGGGGAGGGGGGGGCAACATTAAGACATGCTGAAAAGGTGAGCTGGCGAATCATTCCCTTCTCCCAGTCCGAGGAAGCAGCGATTCTTTCTTTCTCTCGCTCGCTCCCCGCGGGAGCACCACCAACTCCCTTCCCACGTTGGAGTCCCTCTCATTCCCACTTTCAAAATGGCCACGAGCCACTCTCCACGCGCAAGCTTCCAATCCAAACACGGGAGCCTCACAGCTCTGCCAAAACAACCGCGGAGAGAGCTCACCCACGCCATGCAGATGCTTCAGCGCCGCCGCCGCAGACTCGGAACAGCGGGACGAGTGAGGAGGAGGAGGCGCCATCATCCCCACCCCGAGCCAGACGGCGCGGGCGGTTACTATGACAACCGCAAACGGCTGCCCTGCGCGTCCCTCGCGAGACGCTCGCGTGTTGCTGTTCCAAAGCCGCCGAGAAAAAAAATGACGCGGGCGGATTAAAAAAAAATGCTCTTTGTGTTTCAATTATTATTTTTTTACTCCCTTCCCTTAATTTGCAACCGAAAAACTGCAACACGCTTTTTGGGGGGGAGGGGGAATCGGAGGCGTTTTCAATACTGGAGAAGGGGGCCTTTTAATATTTTTATTGAAAAAAACCGTGGAATTCAATCAGTTATAAGCATGTTTTCCTTTCTTGCGTTTAAATAATTACTTATATCAGGGTTCACTTAAGTAATAATAGTGCACAACTAAAGGCATTTTTGTTTCCAGATAGTTGCTGAAATTGCAGCATTGTTTATGTGATTTCCTATGTCTCTATGGTTAATCTAGGAATGAGCTGTAAAATGATAAAATGGGCATTGCACAGAACTGTGAATCCATTTTTAGCTGATACTTTTTAGAAATGCAATCAAATCCATTATACTTTGCGTAAAATCCGTTTTAAAATGATAGTTACTTCAGTGGTTCACCTAGGCACCTTATTTGAGAAATTTATTCGAGAGGGGCCCTTAAGACTAAATGAATATGATCAACAGGACCTTTAGGTAGTGTGCCCAAAGTCAAACACAAACAATATAAATTATTAAAAGACTCAGTAAAAATAATAGCTAAAATTACCTTATGGGCCAAAAGCTTGCCAAAACAACACAACTTTGACTATGGAATGTCAGTAGGATATTGCATTTCAGTACTTCTAGGGGGAGAAAGAATGAGCCTGGTGCTGAGATGGTCTATTATCTATTACCATTCCTGGAATGGGTGAGTGTGTAGCAAAAAGATCAAGAAGCTGTCTACAGTCAAGTAATTTATTCCTTTGCATGCAACACATATTAAAAGGGGGTGAGCTCCAGTTGTGCAGGCACAGCTGCCATTTTGGCTTTTTCATTTCTCTCTGGATATTCCTGTAGCTCATGTACCTCCGGTGGAGGGGGAACCCACAATAGGCCCTCTTTGGTGGTTATATCAAATCAGATTTTCGTATTAGACGCAGACAACATGACATTTCAGGACTCTTCTGTACCAACTGCTAACTAGAGACTGCTGATGCTTCAAGAAACAAAGGACATGAACATTTCTTATTACCTTCAGCTGACTTTCATCCTACTGTAGATGTAGCTTGTGCACATGTCTTCCTGTTTTGTTTCTGCAGGGATGCTCCCTTATACTGGTTGATGTTTAATGCAGTCTCTGCTGAATGGCATGGAGGTACGTTTGCTGATGAGTTGCCCTGTTTTTGTTGGCCATCTAAGGACACAGTAGAGCCAGCTCTGGTTCCAAATGATTTGGGGGAGTTGTTTGCCTATTGGTAGTAGGAGGATCAGGGCTTTCCCCACTGTACCAAATTGTCATCTCTTCCACTTGTCAACCAATAGAGGAAAGGTTATGGAGGGAAAGAAGTATAGGAAGATCTTTTGGGTGCCAGGAAAACCTTATTCCCCTTTCCCTCCCCACCAAAGGGAAAGAACCAAAGGGATAAGAAAAGAAGTTGATAACCAGTGAAGAAATTTTAACCATATTGTCAAAACGTGTGTAATCTAGAGCAGAGGTCCCCAGCCTCTGACCAGTGGACTGATCTGTATCCTATTAGATACTGGGCCACACAAGTGGCAGCAAGTGAACAAAGTTGCATTTGCGCATCTGCAAGATCTAGGTTGCGTGCGAACCACGACCAGTCATGCCATGAAAAACTGTCTTCCATGAAACCAGTCTCTGGGGCCAGAAAGATTGGGGACCAGTGATCCAGAGCATGGGCTGAAAGTTAAACCATGTTATATTATACAGTTGAAGAAACTTGGGGAAAATGTTTACAGAATTTACAGTATTCAATGGATTTACATCCTTTCCCTCCAAAACTCAAAAGTTTAATCCCCAGTTTCTTCAGGTAACATCAGGAAAAAGTGATCCTTTAACCTACTTCCAGTCAATGTAAACAATTCTGAATTAGACACACCCATGGTCTGGCTCATAAGGCAATTTTTCATATTCCTATTTTACAAGATGGGATCTTTTTCTTGATAAACATATGAAATTGTCCAATTTATTAAAAAGACATGATTCCAAAAACATTTAATATATTCTTGAGACTGCAATTCTATGTTTCTCTCAGGGGCCCACTGAGTCACAAAGCACCAATGTGACAAAAATGGGCATGTCTATTGTACTGGCATGTATGTCTGAAAATCTTATTTCTCATAGTTCAGTTATGAACTGGCTCCCTTGGCAACTGGAATCAATAAAACTGGATTTGTGAAAGATATTATCTAGTCCCAGGGCTGCTCAGAAAATGTTACCTGTCAAAGACAGATTCCTCAACAGAATCCAAGAGCTATTAGCAATTTTGTGATAGGCAGAAAGCAGTGCAATATATAAATTCATAGTATTTATGTGATGAGTGTGAGCAAAATGGCAAGAAGACCTTCCTTTTAACATTTAGTAACATTTATTTCTGCATTCAGTATCAAGTACATAAGTGCAAATATTTAAGAATCCATAATTAAATCCTACAGAGAATGTCATACAAATTTGTGATACGCATTACAAGCTGGAAGTTTTAATTTTCCCATACATGTAATCAGACCACTGATCCTTGAAGAGCAAATTAAAAAAAAAACCAAAAAAAGAAAACAAAACAAAAGGTACTGGGTGTGTAGGTTTTATTTTCAATTTCGTAAGAGAGTAATACAAAGTGAATTATGCCATTTAAGTACTGATTGCTCCTTGGCTTGTTTTTTTTTTTAATTAGATGTGCCAAAAGAGAAACAATGACACTTGAAGACTCAGTCTATGATTCTAAATAGTCAAGATAAAGCCAACCAGCAAACCCAGTGGACATAGAAGCAAAACTGCATCAGTGCACTAAGCAGGAAAGCCCTAGCCACATGTAACATTCAGAGTTATTTAAGCGATGCTGATAGAAGAAATAATAGTAGTAGCACTAGATAATAAAAAATAGAAAGTTCAATAGTAACTTTAGGTTCTCACCATCATGCACTTAAGAAGCAACACAAGAACCACACCTAAAACACTTTTCTCTTTACTATACTTTAGTGCTTGACACACATGATTGCAAATAGTCTAAGATAGTACAGAAACAGCAGGAGAAGTGTGGGGGAGAGAAGCTGTTTCATTATTTCACATCTCTGAGATCATGGTGTTTGAAAGAAAGAAGAGTGAAGACAAATATAACACGTTCAGAGCAATGATGTCATTCCAGCAGCACCCTCACTACATTGAATCCAAACATCCTTTCCCCCTCCTACCCAGGATGGAACTGGAAAAGAAAAAAAAATAGTTCTGCAAATTTGAAGCAGAAGCTGGCTGTGCACAGTGCTGATTGGCTGCTTTCTCATGATGTTACCCAAATGTTCTCTTCGCAATCCCTAAAATAACTTTACATTTTCAAAGAAGTGGTATGTTGTGTGGATATATAGCTAGCTATATAAAAAAGAAATGAACAAAAAATCATGAACATTTTTGCAGTGCTCTCATTATTTTGGATAGCTGGAAAGCCAGCCTGAAGAATAGGGAAGAAGAAACTAAAGGCAGGTAGCTGAGCCCATTTTCGTGGCATTTATCCCTGTTGTTTTGGTTGTGAATTTCAGAGAAAGCCAGGCTCAACCTAGGATTATGGGGCATGCTGCAACACTGTGAGTTTTTCTATTTTACATCTGCCTTCACCCAGAGAGAAAGAGGGAGAGAGAGAGAGAGAGCAAGCAAGAAAAAGAGAGATGAGTAATAAATTATAAGTAAAAAGAACAGAGCTGTTTTCATCCCAGACTCTCTTATCATTCACTCCTGTAGTTGATAGATTCTTCTTGCTACTTTTACTCAGCCTTCCTCTTAGCGCCTGGGATTTTTGCTTGGATTCTGGAGGTTGAAAAATAGGATTACAAAAAAACAAAACAAAAATTAGACATGCAAAATAGCCATTTCACTACATAATTAATTTTCTCTGCTTGAAACTAATCCTCAGGTAGAATTTCTTTCACTCAGAAGCATTCATTGTGAACTACAGTCATCATAAATGGAAAGAGCTTCTTTTCTATTTAAAACCTAGATGGTTTCACAATATCTGAGGAATCTTTTTTTAAAATTATTTCTGGAGCATCGCATGCCCCTAAAAGAAAGTACATCAACAGATGAAATTTAGAGGAATATTTTTATTTTATTTTATTTGAATTATTTATTATAGGAAACATTTTGCTATAGATGTATAAGGAATTTTTTAAGGAGGTTTTGTCTCTAATAGTTGTAAAGAAGGTGAATCACAAAAGATTTTTGGGAAATTTGGGGCATTAAAAATAATGGAGTGGTCTGGAACAATCCGGAAGCATGTGATCAACCATAGAGCTATAGATATCACTCCTTCAATAGCCAACTTAATGTAATATTGTCATTATGTCCTAAATCAGGACAGAATACATTTTAAATCCTCAAGAAGTACTCCACACATTACTCAAACTGCAAATTGGAGCCAGATGTGAAACTGACTTCAAATTAAAATACAGATATTTTAATACCTAACCTCAGCTGAGGTAAGGAAGAAGTCGCTATCCAAAATCTTTCTTTATATTAGTTGTTATTTGGGGGGAGGGGAGGGGTAATTTTCTTGTGGCTAAGCATTTGCTACCCTAACTAACTATAGGACACAGAGTTCTGTGTCCCTAATACTAATCATATAGAAATCTAGCAAGTATTCTATTCATCCTGGTATTAAATAACTGGATTACAATACTCACTTTGCCACAACAGTATTTATTTGGGTCCTCATAAGCCCTAAGTATTGATCAATCTGTGCCTGAAAAAGAAAGAAGAAAGAAATCAATGGGAATCAGCTATATTGATGTATGCATTATTATATTTTATAGAGGTGATTTTACCAAACTCTTAACATGTTTGTCTGCCATACTCTCCAAGACAGTTAAAATTTGCAGCAACCTTTATGAGAATATTGTTGCAATCAATCAAAATAGGAAAAATATACTCAGTATCAAGTATAAATTATTTTCTAATCCTATGGATTATACTATTATTAATGAATTAATTATTAATTATGCATCAGGGATAAACCAAAACCAGGTGGCAGGTAATAAACAAATGTAAAAAAACTGGTATCTGAAGCTGCAATCTTGTAATCATTTACTTGGGAGAAAACAGACTGAACTCACAAATTGACACTTAAAATGGCAATATACAGAATCTAATGGGAGAAGATTTCAGTCTCCCAGATAGTCTTATTATAGTAACTATTGCTGAATTGCAACTTCAAGGAGACATTCAGTATCAAACTACAGATATATGAATTATCTGGAAGTTCATAGATGAACCAAAATGAACTAGCACGATTTTATCCCATTATCCATCCACACACTAGGATGCTTGTACTATTAACTCATCACTTTGTGAATGGTAATTGAGATTTTTTTACATGCATTAAGTGTTAAGATAATTATCATGGTTTATATCTTCACATTTAATTTCTCTCTTTTTTTCAAGAACACAAGAGACATACAGATATGTTTTCCAACAATGAAGTATGTATAAACAAACACACATGCAAACATGAACCAACAATTTAAGGTATCCTGCTGTATTTTTCAAGTGAACTTTAGTCCATAAAAGCTGATACAAAACAAAAACCTGGAAACATTTAAAATGACACAAAACTATTTTTGCTACAGTAGACTAACATGATATTTCCTGGAATCTACCAGGTATGCATTGGGGGGGGCGGGGGAAGGGCCAAGATGGCAATTTTAGCAATGCAATCAAAGACCACCTCTGGGGCTATGCATGTTGCCTCATACATATATATGACAGGGCTTTTATGGGCCTATCTCAACCACCATCATGAGTCTGTTGTCACCTTTTACACTTTTCTCCTTGTAATCCCAAACAGGTTTTACAACTGTTCAAACCACACAGGAACTTGAATAATCTATGCATGTACAAAGTATCAGTGGGACAAATATGCATATTAAAAAACTGATAATGGCTACTACTTATCTTGCCCCTAGCTCCTTATCCATTTATATAGGTACTACTGACCAAAATGAAATCCATAAATTAAACTTTCTTACATACCTGATACTTGTCATATACAACAGGTAGAGTAAACATTGAGACCACAGCTAAACAGAAGGAGAGAAAAAAAGCTTTAAGCATATTTGCAAGTATAGTCTACACTTGTGCTCACCATTAAAAGGCATAACAAAGCTGAAGAATGATTACTATTCCTTTTCAAGATTCTACTATCCTATTTTGGTAACTAAGTTATTTCTTAAAATCAAAAGTAGTTATTGTTTCCTGAATTCACAGGATTTGACAGGTCCCTTCCTTACTACATTATTGTAAAAAAATGGTAAATTACGCTCATTAACATATACATCCTAAGCTGTAATTAATATTGATGTAATGCGTCTTTTTCAATGAATAGTCTGTTATCTAAATATTAGACTGCTAATGATCTTCAATCAATACTGAACAAATAATCATTGTATTGAAACAATGTGATGTATGAAGTATGAAGTTGTACAATAAGCCAATATAATAATATACAGAGCAAATACAGAGGATGTGATAACATGATAATTATATTGTATACTATTATAATCGTACTATTATAATTACTTTAATAAGTGAATCTTAGAAATTGAGATTAAGGGAACTGAGGAAAAAAAGAAATTGGAAATATAATGTAAGAATAAAATCTGAGTCTCCTGAATTAAAACTCTTATCATCATTATGGGCATACCAGCCATGAAAATAAATTTGAAACTAGCAGAAGTGTTAAACAACAAACATGTACTTTCAACAAATTACCAAAAAATAATAACAATTGACAAGAGAGAGGGACATATTTGACTGAAACTGTTCAATCTATTTTGACCACAAAGCTATTGTGATACAAATTAAAAGAAATGATTAATTTTACCCATTATCAGGAGAGTTAGGCCATTGAAGAGAGCTCCAACGTAAGTCAACAACCACATTAGTACTGCAAACTGAATTGGAAATAATACAATAATTAAAATTCAACAATCACACTAGACTACCAACGTAAGAATAAGTGATATTGGAAAGTTTAGATGTACTACTTCAGTTTGTCCATTATTATTTAATTAAATACATTTAATTACATTTTTAGATGAACATTCTGGTGTAACCAAAGCTTTGTGGTCAGTAGTTAATAGGGAATAAATCTATTTATTCAGCAGTGGTTCCCAACCTTTTTTTGGCCATGCCCCACCTAAGCATCTTTAAAATCCTGATATCCCCCCCCCCCCCCCGGTGATATATAATTCTTACTTTATGCAAAAAGTGAACTCTACCCAGGGAGGAAGCATAAAAGGCCATTAATGTGGTTTAAACAAGATTCAAATTGCCCCCATTAAAAATTAAATTGCCTCCCTATGGAGCATGGGACCCACATTGGGAATCACAGGGAGGGAGGGAGGGAGGGAGGGAGGGAGGGAGGGAGGGAGGGAGGGAGGAAGGAAGGAAGGAAGGAAGGAAGGAAGGCATTTCCTATCTTTCTGAATCATTAGAGCTATATAATTCCCTCACATTTTTCTCTCCCTTGCAAGCTAAGGAAGAAATGAAACTATCGTGTTACCAAGTAAATTGGCATTTCTGCGTTATTGCAAGAAGATGTGATGGGGAGCTAGCTTATCTTGAGCATGGTATCTCAAGAAATAATATGGCCATTTGTACATATTTAACTGACTTTGGGATTGCATTCTAAATCAGATACATTAAATTCTTGCTTGTTTTTAAATAATGTTAAATGTTCATCCAATTTCTAGAAAATAATTAGTTTAATACTCTATTATAATTATACCCTAAAATTTTAAACTTCCACTTTAAATATCTCAGGGGTTGCCACAAAGAAGAGGGAATCAAACTATTTTCCAAGGCACCCGAGGGTAGAGGGAAGTCTTTAAGAAGATGTTGGATAGTCATTTGTCTGGAATGATATAGGATTTCTTGCCTAGGTAGGGGGTTGGACTAGAAGACCTCCAAGGTCCCTTCCAACTCTGCTACTGTATTGTATTAAAAAGCCCTAAATTTTATTCCTTTTAACTGAAAGCTAGTGTGCTTTGTGGGTATGGACTAGGACTCCCAGGCCAGTGGTGGGATTCAAATTTTTTTACTACCGGTTCTGTGGGCAGGGGAAGGGTACTATAAAATCTCCATTCCCTCCCCACTCCAGGGGAAGGTTACTGCAAAATCCCTATTCCTTCCTGATCAGGTGGGACTTGGGGGGCAGAGAATAGATGAGGGCGGGGCCAGTCAGAGGTGGTATTTACCAGTTCTCCAGAACTGGTCAAAACCTCCTGAATGGTGGGGGGGGGGGAGAGACATTCTCTAAGAACTGCCTTGAGCTACTTTAAAAAAAATGGAATGCTGCTTATTCATGTTCATTTTATTCATGCATAAATAAAATGAACATGAATGAAAAACAATGTGAACTCTGGGCTCTCAAATCCTAGAGTATGTTGAGCCAGATTTTCAGTGTTTGGAAAGGGAGATTTGTAGCCTTTTTTTAACCTTAAATTCTGTAGAAGAAGAATGAGTTTGGCAAAATTAATGTATCTGCTACATGACAGAGTTTATAGAACTGAGGTTTTTAAAGCACATTATGACACATTCTGAGAGCTAACAAGAAACAGTGCTGGAAAAAAAGATTCAATTCAAGCTGATTGCAATAAGAACTTATTATAATTTCAAACAGATCTTATTTTTAAGCATCAATCTGATCACTATGATACCTCATGACATTAAATCCTACTTGGTAATTATATATTGATTTTCTTAAAATAAATATTTTATTTACCTCTCCAGTACCAGCCATGATAGTATCCTTGGAAAACCTTAAAGGAATTAATTTGAGAACTCTGGCAATGTAGCTCTTCCATCACGAACCTGAAATTTTCTCTTCTCTAAATCCCCATGCTTGCTTGGTGGGTCACCTACCTTTAAGGAATCTACCAGATCCTGGACCAGGAAAAGCCGCCTAAGCTCTTTGACTGTGCTGTTCACATAGAACTGGAGGCAATCTGTGTATTTCTGAATCTGTTCCTGGGAGAGAGACATTTCCATTTCCAAGTAGTTTCTGTTGAAAAAGAAAAAGCCTAATTCAATTTTTATGAGCTGAATTCTTCTCTCTTATACAGAATCTTTGGGTTGCAGCAGTGGTGAAATTTGATTCTTTTTGCTACAGGTTCTGTGGGTGTGGCTTGGCAGGCGTGGCAGGGGAAGGATACTGCAAAATTCCCATTCCCTTCCCACTCCTGGGAGAAGGATATTGCAAAATCCCCATTCCCACCCCCCTCTAGGGCCAGCCAGAGGTGGTATTTGCTGGTGCTCCCACCTACTTAAAATTTTTGCTACCAGTTCTCAGAACCTGCTGAATTTCACTCCTGGGTTGCAGACTAAAACATGCCAACTATAGCCAGCCTCTTTGATCATATTTCATTTATTTGTTTAAATTCATTTCCCTCTTTTTTATATACCATATATTCTGTTTAGAGAAGATAGTTTTCAACTGGACAAAAAAATAAAGAGGATAAAGAATAATTTCAGGGGCAAATTCAATATAATTGGACCGAGAAAAGCCTGGACCAATAAAAATATTACTGGCTATTCACAGGGCTGATATTTGATTCCTGATCCATACTGCCAACAAATTTTATATATTGTATATGATTGTTGTCCACATGAAGTTGATAAAAGCTTGAAGAAGGATGGATCTTAAGGTTTATCATCAGTGATACTGGGCAACTTTTCCTCCTTAACAATTTTTGTTTGGATGAAAGCAGTCAAATTTAATGTTTAGATTTGGGCTGTCTATAAATGAGGCAGGAAAACCAGTCTGGAGACTTTTTGCCTTTTGATTTGACTGATCCCACCCAACCAAGCTCAACAGTTGGCCAGTTAAATCTTAAACACTCACATATGGATATCTAGCTCAAAGGTTAATGTGAAAAACTAGTGATTGCTAATTGAGTTGGCAAACAATTCAATTATATTCAGTCAATTCAAGGAATGAAATGGGTAATGATCAAAGTAGGAATTTATTTCTCTAAAAATACTTTAAACTTTTTACCAATCGTCACACTTAGAACCAACCAGAGATCACTCACTTGAATGGGTGTCCTTCATCAGTTTTTTGCACAGCCTGTAGCACTGATTTGTAGATTCTGAAGCTGATAGTGGCCGAGAGAGCTGCTAATGCCAAGTAAGCAATTACACTGACAACACTGAACTGGGTTAGGGAGAATAATAACAGCAGGATGCTTCCAAACATGATCCCAGTCTGCTTGATGTCACGCCAGTATAAGAGATCAATAGCTGGAGGATGAAAGGCAAACAATAAATTCTCCAATCGTATCATCAGAGACTTTGATCACAAATAAATGCATATTGGACATTATGGCAAAGTTGCAGCCCGATTAAATGATTATAGAAGTATAACGAATGCCTAGCAGTCCAAACCTATGCTATGCCTCCTGAAATTAATTTGTGTTATTTCATTGGTAAGATAACCAAGATTTTAATACCTTTTTGTGCTTTCTTCTTTTCCTATGCTTTAATGCAGGAGTGCCAAACTTGATTTCATTGAGGGCCACATCAGGGCCGGATGGACATGGCTAGCTTGACATCACTTGTGTCAGGAAATACCTGTGATGGCCCGTGACCCGTCAAAAGCGCGTTCCACAAAAGCGCGGTCGACGAAATCGCGTATGTGACGTCATCACAATGCGATGAAAAAGATCGAAAAATTGAAATAAAAATTAAATTACAGCAAGCCGATTCACATAAAGGTAAGGGTTAGGTTAAGGGTTAGGGTTAGGGTTAGGTTAAGGGTTAGGGTTAGGGTTAGAGCGTTAGCGTTACGTTTAGCGTTAGGTTAAGGGTTAGCGTTAGGTTTTTCGTTACATTAAGGGTTCGGTTTAGGGTTAGGTTTAGGGTTAGGTTAAGGGTTAGGTTTAGGGTTAGGTTTAGGGTTAGGTTTGGGGGGGTTAGGGGAAGGTTTTAGCTTTATTTTTACATTTTTCGATCTTTTTTGATCTTTTTCGTCGCGCTGTGATGACGTCACATACGCGCTTTCGTCGACCGCGATTTTGTCGTCCGCGGTTTTGTAGTAGAACCGTGATGGCCCAGGCAAGACTGTGGGCATTCTCCTGCAGCCCTCTTCCAGCAAAAACAGAGCCTGGAAGGGCTGCGTGTGGCTCTCCCAGGTTCTGTTTTTGGGCACAATGGCCTCCCGCAGCCCTCTGCCAATGAAAATGGAGCCCGGAAGGGCCACACACAGCCCTCCTGGGGTCCATTTTCACTGACAGAGGCACCATGGACCAGTCCTTCACTATTTCCATGGTGTCCCCACAAGACTTGAGTTTGACACCCCTGCTTTATTGCATAACATTATTTAAAAAGTGTAAATTCTGCTTGCTTAGGACATGAATTCTCATGGACATTGGCAAACTATTTCTGTGCTTTCAAACAATAATCATTCAGGAACACAAAGAGCTAGAGGGATTTATTTAAATATGCTATTTAAATATGCTATTTACTTGCTTTGTTCTGGAAATCAGCATATTTTCCAAAAAAGAACTGTGGGAGTAAATTTAGATTGTTTAATTAAGGGCGAAAATATCAGGAAACAGGAAAACAATAAAGATTGGGGCTTTTCCAGAAATAGTTTTATTGAAGATAAAAATTTAACCATTAACTTCAAGACACACTTCCAGGGAAGTTTATACAGGAAACTCTTGACTGCTTATGGATATGAGGAGATCAAATTACCATGAAATTGTCAAATTTGTGGATGTTGGAAAATGCATTGTCTACATGAATAAAGCAGGAGGACCCAGTACACTAACAACAACAATATAGAGAGTAGAGATGTTCTTCAACTTAACTGGACAGAGCACCTTGAAAGTGGGATTATTGAATAAAAAAAAACAGTCAGAGCCTATGTTGCAATACAGTATCTGTGGACACCCATGTCCATTGATATGTGCTTTAATTCCTATTTCCGCCTCCTCCAATAATTTTTATTTGTATATTGTGATTCGTCATTTTATTAAGGAGGCATCATGCTCTTAAAAGATCACTAACCAATTAATGAAATTGCAGATTTCGTATTAGATTAGGCTATGATGATCAGGACAAGTTTTGTGAATCCCTCGGAATTCAATAATTTAGAAGGAGGGGGGAAGCAGGCATAACTTTACAAAACCTTTGCAAACACTACGCATAATTTGCATCAGTATGGTATTAGATTTCTACTGAAATCATAGCCATTGTTTCTTGATATACATTTTATGCAAAGTATTATCTTACTTTTGGGGGTACATATCCTTCTTTAAACAATTCTATTAACTTAGGAATCCTGACGAACTGTCAGCAGCTTTGTTTACCTGTCACAATTCAACTAACGATTACACATGGCAGTGAATTAAGTTTGCAAAAGGAGGTCAGGATGATTTACTGTGATTAAAACTGTGATTGAATTACAAAAAAATTAACCCAAAGGGAATATATACATCATGCTCATCCTGACATTTATCATCCCAGCCATTTCTTGAAACTAAGACTGTGGAAGCCTATTTTAATCATCTGGAGCCATAAATTGGTTATAGGAAATCTAACCACACTTCGGGATGTTTGTGAATCATCCACTTTGTGGATCACAAATGCAAGTATCTCTCTCTCTCTCACTCACTCTCTCACTCTCTCTCTCTCTCTCTCTTCAAATTACCTCATGAGCATAATCAAAAGGAATAATAAAAGAACAGAATACAGCAATTAACAACAGCAGTAAGAATAGATAACCTTCCCCTCAAAGATACATCTAAATGACCACCCTTTTCCATCTGTTCTAAGCATGGCACAAATATGTCCCATGAACAACCTTTTTCTGCCATATCTCAGTAATGTTTCTTTCACTCTGTCCTAAGCTCACAAATGGGACATATTTAAGCTACCCATAGTTGCTCTGATACATAAGAATTTCCCCCTCTTAATGAGGTAGACTTTTTTACCCACTAATTTGGAGATAAATCAGATGACCAGCAGTGAGATGAAATAAGCAACAGAGATGGTTAATAAAGGGCAGTAGGGTATGATAGTTGTATAGTTTTCTCATTACTCAAGAATGCTAGGTTTTTAGTTAATGTCTAAAGGCATCAAAAGGAAAAACTAGTGTGTCCCTGAGAAGATCTTGTCCAATATACCGAGTGATCATGCCAAATATTACTTCAAGACACAGAGACCTGCTATCTCTGAACAAATATATGGGATTGTGTGCATTTATTTATTTATTACTAGCTGTTAACCTGGCGCTGCCTGGGTAGTTATTTACCCCAACCCTCCTTCCATGAATATCACCGCAATTTCTAATGTTGGATTTCACCCCTTACCAGAGGAAGCCCTCTTATGGAGTACTGTGAAGCTGTTACCATGACAACTCCACAGTGCTGTACAGTAGAATCCATTTTAAGGCAGTACGGTAGAAGCTGTTTTAAGGTACAAAAGACTTTAACAGAACACACACTCCGAGGGGTATTTGGGGTATCTTACCCCCCACCGTATTTGTTTCCAGAGGGTAAGTCATCTGTGTACCAAGTTTGGTTGAAATTGCTCGAGGCATTCTAGAGTTATGCTGGAATATACACAGACACATACAGCCATTTTGGTAGGTAGACAGACAGACAGACATAGACATAGACATAAGTAGGTAGGTAGGTAGGTAGGTAGGTAGGTAGGTAGGTAGGTAGGTAGATAGATAGATAGATAGATAGATAGATAGATAGATAGATAGATAGATAGATAGATAGATAGATAGATAGATAGATAGATAAGACTGCCAACTATTTTGCCTAGATCCATTTATTGATGTACTACATTTTATACTATCCATATGATCAGATTGATGTGGTGTACAAAAAACATAAAAATAACTCATACAATAAAATATAACCAATTCACGTCTAACATACAGTAATATCTCCAATCATGTAGGAAGACATGAAAGGAAAAAATGGCAGGCAATTACCATTAGACTTCAAATGTCACTTGTAAAATTGTTTCCATAGTGGTGCAAAATGTCAGAAACGGGGGCACCAAGGGCATCATTAGGGCAAGGTACTCCAAACTGCTGAAGCTACCACAGAAAAGCCCTGCTTTCTGATCTACATCCCTCTCAACCCCCCCCCCCCCGAGATGATTAGAACTTGAGTAAGTCCACTCTAGAAGGTCTGAGAGAATGAGCAGAATCGTTTTGGAGAAATATTCTGACCTAAGCAAGGAAATGATCTGGAATATTAAGACACTAAATGAGTCATCAGAACTACCTTGGAAATTACCAGAACTGCAAACAATTCTGAGAAAGGAGGGGACAAGGCATTTGAATGTCCCAAATGTGCTTTTTCAAGAGGCAATGGGACTTTCTTGAGGTTTTTTTTTAAAGATGTTTCTTCAGCTTCTTGGATGAGAAGTGAAATGTCTACAAATAAAAAAAAAAGAAAGTCCAGTTGCCTCTTGAAAAAGCACCTTTGGGACAACCATGACCTGGATAACTGAGAATCTTCATAAACGAGGCATCTTAAAGATTATTTCCTGCTGTGATCCCAGACTCCTCTTGTCTGTCTGTCTAGAATCTAGGTTGAGTAGGGACCAAGAAGATTGCCTAGTCTGGCCTGCACTCTGGACCCCCTTGCCAGTGTCATTTTTCTGGGTTCCGATAGGTATCTACCACTACAGGTAGTCCTCAACTTACAACAGTCCATTTAGTGACCATTTCAAATTACAACGGCACTGAAAAAAATGACCATTTTTCACAAGCACAACCATTGCCACATCCTCATGGTCATGTGATCAAAATGCTTGGCAACTGACGCATGTTTATGACAGTTCCAGTGTCCCAGGGTCATGTGATCACCTTTTGCGACCTTCTGACAAGCAAAGTCAATGGGGAAGCCAGATTCACTTCACAGTTGTGTTACTAACTTAACAATCGCAGTGATTCACTTAACAACTGTGGCAAGAAAGGTCGTAAAATGGGGCAAAACAAATGTTTCACTTAACATGGATGTTATTTGAGAATGCGAAGAGGCATGATATTAGCGATGAGGCAGTTGACAACATATACAGTATTTAGACTTTGAAAAGGCTTTTGACAAAATATTCCACTAAAAATTTTGAGTAAGATTAGAAGTTATATTTTAATAAGGTAGGAATGTAATGGTCTATGGGAATGTCCTCGGGAGATAGAAGGAAGAGCTGCAACTTGGTTGACAACCATCATGCAAAAGGTATCTCAGTCCTCAGAAGGAAAAGTAGGGTGGAAAGCATCTCAGAATGGTCCTTCCTATTTTTGGAGAAAGTGAAAGTAAAGAAGCAGAGAAGTCCTTTTAGACTTGTAAAATTCTATTACCGTATATACTCAAGTATAAGCCGAGTTTTTCAGCCCACTTTTTGGGCTGAAAAAAGCCGCCTCGGCTTATACTCGAGTCAGTGAAAATTTGCCCGAAATGGAGGAGAAAAAGGGGTGGGGCCATGCCGCTGGGTGACGCTCGTGAATGGCCCAGCGCCCCTGTGAGTTTCCCCTCCCTCTGTGTCAGCGCCGCCGCCCACCCGAAGCCTCCTGATTCCCACCGCCGGAGTTACTCACTCATGTGAAGCTGCCCGCCCTTCCCTTTTTCTTTAAACGAGCTTCAGTTTCTGAGGGGGGAAAAAAGCTTTATGTGCCAGGATTATTGAGTTCCTCGTCAATTGAGATCCGCCCACGATCAAGGGCAACTGAGGCACCTGCAAAGGCGTCACATCACCACCACCCATGTTCACGAGGCGCCAGGCATCGCAGGGCACAGAGGAACCCAGCAGACAGATGGGAGACCGGGGGGGGGGCGGGGGGGAGGAAGAGATCCCGTCTAGGGTAAAAAGAGGGAAAAGTGGAGAGCCTACCCTGGACGGGATCTCTTCTTTCCCAGTGCTTTCCCCGGGCTCGGCCATCTCTGTTTCCTCCCCGCCAAGCCTACCTGCCGGCGGACCCTTGCTACGAACCTCCCTTATCTACCGCAAGGAGAACCAATACACGTGGCTGCCTCTTTTCCCTTCCGCAGCCACTTCCAGCCTGCCTTCTCACATACTGGCCAAGCGCTTCCCGCCCGTCCTTCGCTTTGGGGATGCTTCGCTTGCTCTCTTCGGCGCGCTTTGCATTTAGCCCTCACTTCTCATCTCTGCCTCCCCGGCTCAGCTGCGCCCTCGCTTCCCCCACCCGCCAACGATCATCCCAGAGGCTCCAAGCAGAGACTGAAGGAAGACCGCATTTCAGTTAGCGCACCTCGGAGTCACCGAAAACTCGATGCCGGCTTCCCCGTGTTTTGTTTGTAGTGAAGAATAAACTGACAGTTGGTCAGAGGGAAGGTGGTGGTGGGGGTGGAGGCTGAGTGTCCAAGGAAGCCAACCCAGATGGGCATCGCAGGGCGCAGAGGAACCCAGCAGACAGACGGGAGACCGGGGGGTGGGGGAGGAAGAGATCCCGTCCAAGGTAGGCTCTCCGCTTTTCCCTCTTTTTACCCTGGATGGGATCTCTTCCTTCCCCCCTCCCCCGGTCTTCCGTCTGTCTGCTGGGTTCCTCTGCGCCCCCCAACTGGCAACGGTCAATTTCAGACCCTCTAACTGGTAAATAGACCTGAGGCCATAAGTGGAATTCCTCCAGCAGGGAGGATTTGAACTTTGGGGTCCAGCGGAGGAGAAAGTAGGCAGAAAGTGAGCAGAATTCCAGAGGGCTGATCCAGACACGGCTGCGGCGCGGAGGGTGGTTCTTGCGCTCCGAGCTAGCCTGCCCGCTTCCTCTTGCCCATCCGCCGCCGAGAACTCAGAGGCGGGCAGCTGCTGAGAAGTCTTGGGCTTGGAGGCGGAGCGCGCTTCCCTCCGGTCTTTTCTTTCTTGGCTCTCGGGCTTCGGCAGTCTCCGGCGCTAGAAGCTGGGTGGAGCCCTAGCGTGCAGAACTTCAGGGGGAAATGCGCGGTGGCGGCCAGCTGAAGAGCGAGGCGCGCTTCAGGGCGCTGCAGGCCTGGGGAGCGGGAGGAGCACTGGTGGTTTGTTTTTGGGGTGGGGGGTGCGACGGGGAAGGGGGTGACTGTGCGGAGAGGCTCAGAGGCGGATACGCCTGGCAGTCGGTGGGGACGTTGCCGAGAGGGGTTGCGCTGGGAAAGGGTGGCGTGCGGCAGACCGTGCAAGCTCTCTCCCTCCGTTTTGGTGGAAGGACAGCGGTGGCGGGGAGGCGTTTTGTTCCGAGAACAGGCTGCTCGGCGAGAGGAAAGGGGGCTCCCTGAGAAGCGAGAGCAGCGAAGAGGTGGTGCAGTCACAGAATTCCCCGACACTCGCTTTTTTTTAACCCAGCCTACCTCGTAGGGTTGTTGTTACGGGGCTAGACTAGGAAAGGCAGCCTTTCTCCCATTTTCGAGAAAAAGTAAGGATGTCCATCTGGTAGAACAACCACCTGTGCAATTTGGTGGCGATCCGCGAACGTTCAAGCCATGTAATGCGTGGGAAGGCATAGAATAAAGTTAGCATACTTGAAGTGAAATAGGCTTTGGTTATGTTTAGGTTGCATTAGCTAAAATGTGCCAATACCATCCTTGTTGGTAAGAATTGTTGTCATGTTAGAAGAATGACTAAGCCTGACAGCCTAATCTACTCTGTATTAAATAAATAAAATGGGTTCGTGATGCATGGGAAGAGATTCTGGAGGACATGGTGCAACGCGCCTTCAAGAAATGTGGCATTAGTAATGCTATGGATGGCAGTGAAGACAGTGCTTTGTATGAGTTTTGAAGGATTTTAACTCTTGTGTTTTAGCTTGGTTGCTGAATGAGCTAAGGTTTTTGTACTTTTAAAGTTATTGTTGATACCATATTGTTTTTATTGACCCTCTTTTCCACTTACAGAGTTAGTTTACTGTTTTTCTTTGAAATAAATATTCAAAAACATTATTGGTATCTATTTTTATTTTTGAAATTTACCGGTAGCTGCTGCATTTCCCACCCTAGGCTTATACTCGAGTCAATAACTTTTCCAGTTTTTTGTGGTAAAATTAGGTGCCTCGGCTTATATTCGGATCGACCTATACTCGAGTATATACGGTACTGTAACTTCAGAATAAATATAGTGTTAATAGTCATGGTTTGTGCTTCTTGTCTTGGCTACTCCAAAGAGCTGATATGGAGACAGATTGCAGTGGGCAAGGACAGAAATGGACCAAGGAGAACAATATATCTTAAGTCCAAATCAAATAGCAAATATATGCAATGTAGTTCTGAGACACCTCCTTAATTCACAAGGGTATAAAAAGGGGATGAAGTACATCGCAATCAGACTTGCAAAATTTTCAATAAAAGTAGTTTTAGCCTTCCTATGGAGGTGATTCTTGGTCTGGTCTATTTGGTGGGACTGACACAGATAGTAGGAATCAGGAGTAAATGGGCATTAAGATGTTACTTCAGGAAATAGGAGGACTCTCTATAATATATTCTAACTATTCCTAACTAAGTAATATGTTATTAAACTACAGGTGAAACTCGAAAAATTACTAATATATGAAATAGACTCATTACATACAAAGCAAGATAGTTCAAGCTGTGATTTGTCATAATTGTGATGGTTATGGCTTACAGCTCATGAAAACCCCAAATCCACAATCTCAGAAAATTAGAATATTGTGAAAAGGTGCAATATTCTAGGCTCAAAGTGTCCCACTCTAATTAGCTAATTAAGCCATAACACCTGCAAAGGGTTCCTGAGCCTTTAAACTGTCTCTCAGTCTGGTTCAGTAGGAATCACAATCATGGGAAAGACTGCTGACCTAACAGTTGTGCAGAAAACCATCATTTGCACCCTCCATAAGGAGGGAAAGCCTCAAAAGGTAATTGCAAAAAAAGTTAAGATGTTCCCAAGTGCTGTATCAAAGCACATTCATAAAAGGTTATGTGGAAGGGAAAAGTCCTGGGCCCTAAAATGTGTCAAAATGTCAAAGGCGGTACATGCATGTTCTAGGTTCTCCAAATGATTCAAGGAGTGCATAGAATTACCATCTAACTCTTCTATGTCAAACCTTCCCCAATGTCCAACAAGTGGCACTAATTTATTTGTTTTGTTTATAGCCTTTTTCACCCCTTCTGAGAGTTCATTGTGCATGCAGTGTCCCCATCCTTCTCCTATAACAATTCTATGACATAATCTTGGCTGTGCCAGAAGGAAGAGTTTCAAATTATCCAGGGAGTTCTACAGTCAAGCGAGGATTTGAATCAGGTCTTTCCTGATCCAAATACCATGCACTACACTACAGATAATATTTTGAAAACATCATTGCAAGTGAGCTTGGCATCTGGCTCTCATTAAAGGGAACCACGAGAGTTGTTATTTACCACTTTAGCTTATATACCTTTACCAGAAATTTGACACACAGCAAGAAAAGCTTATTCCAGATCTACACCAGAAGATTAATATTGATTATCTACTGCATATGGAAATGTTGCTGGAGCAGAAACGAGGGGCTAGTTGAATAGCTCTCAGAGGTCTTTTCCCCTTCTCTCTAAGAGTAAGCGACATTCAGCATACAGCAGAATTGGGGAGAAAAGGCCTGCCAAACCAGTAAGTCTCATTTCTGATGTGTGAATTCATGAATCTGAAGAAATGAAGAGGACTACATGAGGCTTCTGTACAACACAGACAAAGTTCATCTCCCTTATGACCCTGTGTACCATGGAGACAAGGCTGAACTTATGAAGCTGCGTAGACAGAAAACACCAACAAGCAAACTGCTCTGAAAATTACTAGAGAGAGAGACAGACAGATAAACAGACAGATAGATGGACAGATGGTGGATTTTTACTTATACTTAGCACAAAATATAACTATGACTGAGCTAGAGAGCAGTAATTAATAACTGGTATTAATTAATTTGTAATGTTGGCTGGTCAGTAAGGTACAAATAGCTGTTTCTTATTTGGGGAGGAAGAAGGGTATCATCAAGTTGAGTTTGACTGGTGGTGACTCTATGGGCAGTCACTTGCCATCAGAACCCATTGTGAAATATGTTATTGTACATCCTGGTAGGCAAAAGGGTTTCCAGAAAAGCAACATAGTGTAGCCATGTAAGATTGGAACCCACAAATGACCAGCAAACTATTACTGTCTTGCTGAGGCAACCATTGAGAAGTTATGCATTTTTCTAAGAAAAGAATGTAAGAACTGAATTAAAATATCCTTTCCTAATCATGCCTCACTGAGCAATGTATTTGCTAACAGTTTGAAAGGATGATGCATTGATTCTATCTGTGGTTATTTTAAAACCAGTCTAGTAACAATGTTTGAACATCACATGAAATCATTACAAAGTCTCTGTGCATCAGAAAATCTTAGGTCATCTAGTAAGTGTTGTTTATGTATTTGGAGAAGATGCTAAAATAATTAGGCGGTTACTATTATGCTACCTCTGTATTCTGATTTTCCTCCAAGATGTAAAATTCTTTTTTAAAGTAATCTATCCTTATCTATTGCTACTAAAGCTCCACTATGTGTCTGTCTGTAACCTGAAAACCCTTCCTTCACTTTCAATTAATTGTAACAGTATTTATTCAACCTTGCCTATTTCTAATTTTTTTAACTTTTATATATTGTTTTTATATTTCATTGTACACTACCCTGACTCCCCTTCTGAGAGAAATGTGTGGTTCAAAATGTGAAAAATAAACAAATAAATAAATTTTCAGTTAGCCCGAATAATGTATTATAATGCAACAGTTTTTGAATCAAATGACCTCCAATCTGCTATGTTAAAGAATATGTACAAAATCTGGGACCTCTTATTACCACTAAATTGAAATTTCTAGGATCTTCAAACCAGTTGTATTTGCAAAGTTGTTGCTACTGTAGCATCCAGATGGGCAGGCACAGTGACATGACTGTAATTTCTAATGTTCCTTGGCAGCTTCCCATGTGAAAAGTCAATGGGGAAGCCAGCAGGAAATTGGAAGTCATTCCCACTGCTTTCTTCTTCATCTCTGGTCATTTTCTTTATCTCTTTAGGTAAATAGATATTGACAAAGAATCACCCAATGAGTCATAGATTCTGTATCCATAGGCTTCTGGATTGTAATTGTAGGCTCTATGGATTGTAATTTTGATACAACCAACCCTATTTGCCATAAAGCCTTAAATTTATGTTTTTTGTTTGATTTACTGTTTATGATACTGTTTATGAACTGCCTGGAATATTGAAGGCACTCAAACTGTCTTCAGATCAATCGGAATTATATTAAGTTAAAAAAGCAAAAAGGATTTTCTCAGAATTTAAACTGTAGATATTTGTTGTTTCTATTCATTGCTTGTTATTCATTACTAATGTTTAGAATGTTAATGTTTTAATGTTAATGTTTTAACTATTTTATTGTAATATGTGATGTTCTGGAAATCCTATATTTGGAAAAGTTTATGAAATCTTCTATTAACAATGCATGAATAAATTAATTTCTACAGGATTCAGCAAAGATAGGATTGCAATCATGCAGACTTTGGGCAAAATCCTATCTTTTACCTTCCTGGCTCCAAGATGTTTAATCAAAGCTACTATACAATCATGATCAGAAAGAGACTGATAACCCATTTCCTAACAAATATTCTTAAAAGTTAGTCAGCAAACGTTAATCAGTTTGTTAGAAATGTTAATTGGGAAAAGTGCTCCCAGAGTTATGATTTTTGGTTTTCAGAGGCTAACAGTTCTCCTCCTATAATGACTGCAAAATTACATTATATGGAGAATTTGCATAACATGCTGCTGAAATGGAAACCAGTACTATATAAATTTGATATAAAAATAAAACACAGAATATACACTGAAAGTTAGAAATTTGGAAATATCAATAAATGAGCTTTAATCATTTAAATTTGAATGGATTAGTCAATGGAAGATTAATTATAGAAAAACAATTTTAATAGCTGTGATTGTAGACCAAGAATTAAGGTTTTTATCTACTGACATTATTTTGGCTTCATTATATTAATGATAACTGGCTGAGGAGGAGGAAACTTTTGTTTAAAAAAATAGATGACTGTTTTTATTTAATTTTAAATTCTCAATTCCTTGGAACACTTTGAAATTATTTGGAAAATTGCAAATGAAGTTTTTAAATCTGCTAACTACAAGATTGGTTGTTTCAATAACCAATCCATCCATTAACAATTACTTAATCTAGCCTTGCCAAACTTGGTACTGTTTGGATATCTTCTGATTATAATCATTGTCCCAAGCTATTCAATATAACAAAGGTAGAAGGAAAAGCGGAACAGATGTGTGTTATAACATTTACTGGTGCCATAAATAGCCTGAAGATACTTCATTTCATTTGTGCATGTAGCGATAGAGTATGTCCTTATTGGTTGCAGATAAATATCTCTTCTCCATTTTGTTTCTATAGATCCTTAAAATTCTAAAACTTGCTTATAGTTTAAAGCAATATAGATGTCTGACAAAAAATGATGTTTGGAAAGATGTTTTTATTTGAATCCAGTTCTTGAATATCCTAAATCAAATCTTTTCAGTGATGCAATAACACATTCAGGTTTTTGATGGCCTCAAACTGTCTATCAAACTTCAATGTAACCTGAATTTCTACCAGGATGCTATTATATCTATTTCAATCCTTTCAGGTGTAATTCTGAAATTTCAACAGATGAACAGTTTGGATGAAAATGTATCCTGAAATGTTGGTTTGCTTCATGTGTTTGTCTTTTGTTATATTCTTTGCTCCATCCATTTGTCTAAGCATATCTCTAGACACAATTCCAATTTCTCTTAATCCTGTATTTTAATCTATTATTGTATGTGATTTTCCACCAATATTTTATATTTATATTTTAAAAGACTGTAAAAATGTCTATACAATAAATCTAAACAAATATAGATTTTTTTGTTCACTCTGAGTTTTAAAACATTCTGCTTTGTTAAATTTAGTATTTATCACTAGGGATGTTAGGAAATTATAGCTCTATTTGAAAACCCAAACAGCTGTTTTTGTTATATTTGTTTGTTTGGTATTAAAAGTTTATTCCAACTTCATCAATTTCAGTCAGAGAATAGTCTGATAGCAAATAGCAATCCAGTCTATTTTGAGCAGTATTAGCTATTGCAAATAAATGGCTTATACTCACAATAGCAAATTGTGCAAAATCTGATTTAAAAGATCTAGCGCTACATAAATTCCTGTAGAAACTCAACAGGGGTTACTTCTGAATAGATAAACATAGTATTATACTATATGTCAAGGTTACTGTAATTCAACAGTTTATTTAATAACTATGTGCTTCCCTATGGGCAATCTAAGGAAAATGTTAGTGAAGAGTATCTTATATGTAAAGGGAAAGTATCAGTATGTAACATCACGTGCATTCATATTTTTTCAAATATACCCCCATATTATAAAAACAAATATTAAATATACGTTCCTTTATAAACAGATGGCATTAATATATATTCAGTAATGAAGCATTTTCTGGGCATGCTTTTGTTGGCTTGAGGCACGTTTGTTAATAAATGTACTTTTTAAAAACCATAGGTGCAACATCCAAACTGAATTCTTTATATATCTATACTAAGAACAACCCAATTTAACCATACATTGGAGAATAAAAGTCTAGTCAATAATGTGATATCTTTCCCCTGCTATCTCTGCAGTTGTGACATTTTAGTCAATATATACACAAAGGCCCTTATTTATCCCATGTAACACAAATATAAATTTTATTCTGGTAATAGGGAGGCATTACAAACAGTAGCTATTAGAACTATATGTTAAAATGACAAGGGGGGCCTTTCCAAATAATACAATGTCATAAAATGAAGTAAGATCTAAAAACATTAGCAGACTGCATATAGGATTACTGAGAAGATCACACAGCATTTATTTTTCTATTACCAAAACAAAGGGAGGTTGTTGGTAGCAATGAAGTCTGCATAAAAATGGCTGAAAAGCTGTATTAGGCAAAAAGAAGGTAGCCAGCCACACCCAATGCGAAGTGTTCAAAATAAAATCTTGTATGACAAAAAGGGAAAGATATTATTGTTTGCTTCTGGTTTTTCACCCTGTAAATTATCACAATATATTTTGATATGTTGTCCTCCCCCCCCTCGCATCTACAATAGCCTAAATGACTGGCAATATTGAAGGCAAAAGTACAGAATAAAAAAAGAAGGTAAGACAGCTAGATCTTTGAGCTTCAGCATCAAGTGGCGTTCTCACACTGTTACAATGGTCTTTGGAGAACGACAAGCAGGGATTTCAGAATGGGTGTGTCTCACTGCCCCCCAACGCAACACACAGAAGCTCACTCCAAAACTACAGTACAAGTGACACCAGAAACAAAACCCCAACCTCCATGGCTGCCTCCCAGCCACTCAGATGGGTGATCCCCTAAATTGCCGATGGGGGTACTTAAGAGATCAGCAATAGGCTGGCTGGCTGACTCAGAGATAGAAGCAATGTAGCGTTTGTAAAAAAAAAAAAAAAAAGATGTATGGGAGAAAGAAAGCAAAAGGATGCAAAGAACATTATTGGGTTGAGTTTTCTCCCCCCACACCCTTTTTTTTTTTGCTTTAAATAGGTAAAAAAACCAGCCTGAATAAAAATGTGCAGAAAAGGAACAGACTCCAGAAATGTTATAAAAATGATGATGATGATGATGATGATGATGATGATGATGATGATGATGATGATACCACCAAAACTAACCCTTCTGAGGTGTTTCTGCCATCCCCTTTGCAAATATTTCTATGCATGCAGAATTAGAGCAGAAAAAAACTACCCTGGCCTCTCCAGTTGCTCCAGAGACAATCCATCTTCGTAGAATCAGCGCTGGCTTGCATCTTGCAAGCGGAAAAGAAAGAACGGCCGGCTCTGTGTCTTCTGCTTGGGCACTGTCCTTTTCCCCCACTTCACTCCAGCATTCCAAAACATAGAAAGGGTGACTGACCGGGTCTCTCAAGCTGCTGCTTTTCACCCCCTTATACTGGCTATGGAGAGATGCTGTTAAGCAGAGCAGGCGAGGGTGGGGGAGGGCATATTGTAAGCGCTGCGGTCTCCACTGCAGCAAATCAGCAAAAGGATGCTGCGATTGCTCTGGGGACCCGTCTCTTTTGTCAAAAAGGGGGGGGGGAGAGATGCAGCAGCTGCTTTGCAAACCAATAACCACGACAACATCAACAACAACAATAATAATTACAGTGCTGATTGAAGTTTGTTCAGCTGTCGTAAGATTGAACTAATGCAGACAGTAGAAGAACAAAAAACAAACAGGGTGTGGAATGGGGGGAGGGTAAGCAGGGAGAAGTGCAGTGGGGAGATGGGTGTGGCTTCCTCCGTGTTTATTCAACAGGGACTGTTTTTCTCCCAGATATTTTTTGATAAATTTAGGAGAGAGTTGCGTTAATCAAGGGATACAACCAAATCAGGGTTTGGGAAGCCCCTTTTCTGACCAACATTTTTTATCAAGGCATGAAATTGTTTGTTTTTGTTAATTGGTTAGCTGGAAAAGATGCCATTCTATCAGACTCTTTTTTTGGTGGGGGGAGAGATACATTTTTAAAGATGGAGTGTTTCTGCAGTATTTGTCAAGGCTGCCGATTCCACTATTGCTCTCCTGCTTATCTGTCTCTGCTTTTCCTTTCTATCATATTTGCAGCATACAAGACTGAATGGCAGAGTAGCAAATACAGAGCAAATTCAACATCAGATCTGGAACCATACTAATCACTGTGACTTTGTTTTTATCATTAAATTATACACCTGTTGCCATTTCCTCTTCTTTCAGCATAATCCATGAAAATAGGTAAAACCAGCACACCAAAGATACTGACATCATGCAACATATTTTCACCTTACCACTTTACCATTTCTTAAGTAAATAAAGCAAGAGTGTATCTGATCTAGATTCTTAAAGTACCATCACAACACATCATATCTAGGATTCACTACTTGGTTTGGAGCTAAAATGGTCAATTGTCCATCATTAAAAAGAGGACCAAATATGACAACTTTACCTCTGCTTATTTGTGAGCACAACAGAAATTAGTCTGGCTTGCTTAAAATACCAAGAATTATGTATCAATGCAAATCTAAACCTCTTCACCACAACTTAAATTTAAAACCATAGTAACAAAGCACCTATACCTGATAGTTCCAGCATGCAATCATACTTTTAGTATTAATTGGCTTGCACTGTGTAAGTACATCTAATGAGCCACTCCTAACTTAATTAGCCAAGCTTAGGTTGACATATGAACATGGGGGTCTGAATTTGACCCTCCCAGAAGTAGTCATTAAAAAGCCAAAAATAAATCATAGTTCTGTTCTCCCATTTCTGCCTGGAAGAAAAAGCCAGGGTCTACAACTGTAGCCCACTAAGCATAACTGGCCAAGCCATGACCAGCTTATTATTTGTACCCACTTGTGAGAACATGTAATATTAAGTAATTTTTTGTTTAATACGAGTACAATTAAAGACTGTTGAATAAGTGACATGTAGGCTTTCTCGATGCTTTTCTGCATTGCCCCTTTAAGAAACTTGACTTTTGTGCTTAAACCATCTGGAAATGAAATCAGCTTAAGAAATCCCTTTTGGGATTTCTGTCTCTTCCTCTGCTTTAGACATTGTGATAATCTGATGTTTGTGTGGCACAGGTTTCCGAGGGCCTTGTTGATGGATTATCTACATTCTTACCTCCCCCAGTCCAATCAGTCAATCAATCAATCAATCAATCAATCACAGTTTTGTAATTTTCCCAGTCATTTAGGTAAAATTCTTGTCAGTTGTACATGATTTTAGAACAAAAAAGAAATGGCATGGTTTCACTGGGCTTTTATTTTTACAGTCTAGTTTTTCACTCTTCTACTGCTAAACTTGCAAACCAAATGATTATGGAAGATAGCGACCAACAACCAGACAGGAGGTGTGTCCTGCCATAATGCAGGGTAGTCGATTGGAGCATAGGCCTTAGTCAATAGTGAAAAGAACCACAACAAACAAACTGGACAGCACTACTTGAGTTGGCACAAGTCAGAAAATACTAGTATGGATGTGTGGCTCAACAAAAATGGGTGTAGGTTGCTTCCTATTGGGCTGAGGGTAGGATTCAATCAATCCTAGAAACAGGTTCAAAGCTGGATATTGCAGTGAAACAATTTAATATAGTGTTTCTCTACTTCAGCAAATTAAAGATGCGTGGACCTGGACTCCCAAAATCCCCTAGCCAGCTTTTGTGTCTTACCACAATGCATCTCAAACTTGGTATGGCTGGTTGGGGAATTCTGGGAGTTCAAGTCATAGAAGTTGCTGAGATAAAAAAAAAAAACATTGCAAATTACATAGTTCCAATGTTCCAAGGCTTGTGTGAGTTGAGGCATCCTTCAAATAACCAGTCCTGGATATCTTTAAAGAATATTTTTGTTGTAGACTTCCCTTTTCTGCTAGAGACTGTATTCTCCTCCTTCCAGTTTGTAATACTAAAACATACTAAAAAGCCTTCCTAGCAGAGCTATCTTATTTCTGGAGTTGCCTTACAACAAAGTCTGTCTGTCCAAACCTTACAAATATTTCTTTTGCAGGAGCTTTTTGTGTCTCTACCACAGTGCTTCTCAAACCTGGCATGGCTGGATAGGAAATTCTGGGAGTTGAAGTCCCTACATCTTAAAATTGCCAAGTTTGAGAAACATTGCTCTATCATGATTGGATTGAGATTTCTGCTGTCTTTATTGCTATTCTGCTTTTGAATGCTTTCCATCCTTAACTTATGGGGAGGGCATTAATTCAGGGGTGGGTTCCAGCAGGCACTACTTCCGATTCTCTCATGTGCACTTCACTCATGTGCACTTTGCGCACAGTGCGCACATGCGCAGTGCAATCAAAATTGTTTTGCGCATGCACAGAACCGAAAAACAAGATGGTGGTGCCTACACTGCCACCTGGAAAACTGCTTTAGGGGCACAGCAGGCCTGGGTTGCTTCCGGTTCCAGCAACCTAGGCCACCAAATCACTACCGGTTTGGTCGAACCAGTCTGAACCAGTAGGAACTCACCACTGCCTTAATTTTACTACCAAATATGCATTTTAAAAAATTCTGAGCTACTTCTCATTTATTTTCAGGCTATTGGGAAGGGGGGGAAAGGAACTGAGTGAATGTAGCTATGATGAATGGTAGCACAAAGTACTTCCCACAAGGCATGCATATCTTCCAGGTTAGGATAATTTATTAGAAGGGCCATATTGAAATCTTTCACCTGAACCAGAGAAAGGTTTTAAAAAACACAATTATGATTACCACAATATGTATCTTTATACACTTTATATTTGAATGAGGGAAATATGAAAAACACACAAAAAGCCAGTGATACTTGATTAATATTAAATGAACAAATCCTGGGGACCCCCAGGCTTTGAACAGCTCCATTTATAAAAGCAAGACCAAAACAACAATTCCTATCAAATATTATTTTGGCATGGAAAAAAAAATCTGGAAGATTAAGAAATTTCAAAATTTCATGCTGTAGTTGTGTCCTGTATAGTTTGAATCTATTTCTGGCTTGACATGTAAAGAAACATGGGGGGAAATGCATGTATGCATTATACATGCATCACATCAGTTTGGTTACTTCAGATACCATATTGACATATATTAAACCTATTCTATTTTGTAATGTTCATTGCCAAGGTATATACCTTAGTATTGTATACAACACACACCCCTATATATAAACACACTTTACAGACTCTCTATGTGAATGTATCTTCCCATAGTAATAAGTCTTAGGCTTACTGGCTCAATATCAGAATTCCTTTCAGGTAGTCTGAAATTTATCTAATTCAGCTAGAATTAATAAATAAGATACTTCCCACAGTTATTTCATGGAATCTAGCACAGATGTGGGTTTCTACTGGTTTGCACCAGTTCAGGCGAACCAGTAGCGGTAATTTGGCCTGGGTCACAGAACCGGTACCCCAGTGTCTTCTGCCATTGTTGCAGTGGTGGGTTTCAAAATTTTTTAGAACCTCTTCTGTAGGTGTGGCCTGCTTTGTGGGAGTGTCTTGCCAGCCATGTGACCGGGTGGGAGTGGCTTGGCAGTGATGTGACTGGGTGGGCATGGCCATCTTGTAAAATGTAGTGAAACTCACTTAACAATGCTGTTGCTTAGCAACCAAAATGTTGGCTCAGAAACTCTGGCATTTGAACCACGCAAGTCTTAAAGCTGTCAAGTTATAAGACCCTTGCACCCCTAACCCTTTAGGGAAAAAAACCTCCAGGGGTGTTCAAACCTGACAGCTTTAAGACTTGTGGACTTCAACTCCCAGAATTCCTCCTCCAGTCATGTTGGCTCAGGAACTCTTGGCATTGAAGCACGCAAGTCTTAAAGCTGTCAAGTTACAAGACCCTTGCACCCCTACCCCTTAAGAAAAAAACCTAGGGGTGTTCAAACTTGACAGCTTTAAGACTTGTGGACTTCAACTCCCAGAATTCCTCCCCTTGCTCTTCATCTTGATGATGTGCAGACAGGCGGGGGATGGAGCTGGAACTGGTTCTAAACGGCACTGTAAATTTGTAGAACCTCTTCTATAGAAGAGGTTAGAACTGGCAGGAACCCACCCCTGCATTGTTGGCATGTTTCTGCGCATGCACAGAACAAGTTATAGTCAACTGCACATGCACAACAACACGCACAAAGCGAACCAGTACTAACTGGTACAGGAACCCACCCCTGATTTAGCAGTATTGTAACTCTAGGCAGCCACTTTTAAGATAACAACGAAACAAACTTGCCAATACAAAGAATTGATTCATACATGCACAAGATCCTAACCTCATATAGATTTTGTACTTATGCAATTAATTCAAAAGTTGGGAATGTGCATTGCTGGAGTATCATTTCTGTATTCCTGCCTACTAGCCATCCTGACTGAGACTGGCTGAGAAGTAATCCATTGATCTCTGAATACCACCTTCTCCTCTTTCAAGCATACAGTAAAACTGACAAACATTATAGAATACTATATGACACTCTTGATCTGGGCCTGTTCTCTCCCCCTCTCCCTACTCTCTTCTGTGACTCAGTAGATGGGAAGGGAGGTTAGATGAAGGATTGAGAAAGGAAAGGGGAAAGAGACTGTAATGACCACATTCTTAGATGTGGAAATGGAGCATCACTATGTACCTCAGAATTGGCTCATTATTTGTCTTGTCCAGGAGGGGGCTACTAACCGGTGAAGATTTACATATTGTTTCTATGAAAAGGGAGGGGGCAATTTAATAACTGTTCTTAGAGCAAATTGGGGTTGACTGCTGAATTCCCAGATTCTTTTATCCATCATTATCAACATCAACATCCCTTGCCTGTAATAGTTGAAAATGAATTTTGCCACAGTAAGAAGAGAAGGGTGGATAAAGCAACTGGTGGGAGTTAGACAGCTGGCAAGGTTTTGTTTTTTTTAGTGTTGCAATTATTCTAGAGATAGCAGTGGAGATTTAAATGGTGTCCTGGGAAACCAGATGGGCTGGATCTGAAAGTTGTTAGTGTGGGATGCAGTGAGATCAGAGAGATTTATGTCTTGATATAGCAGGGCTTGCTTATTTACTTACCTCTGGTTTGCTGAACAGATCTCTCTAGCTAGCACAACAGATTTTGACATACTGTACTATTGTATATATGCAATTAGCAGTATTATTTTAGCATAACCTACTAAGAATTTTCCCAATGTTGTAAGACCAGAATGCTAAAATTCCTTATATTCAGTTGACCTGGTTATCTTGTTCTTACTTCTTATTTGGTTTTGGGTGGTGTTTTTTTTTGGAGGTGTCATACATTGTATTGTGAACTACACAGAATCATTTGCAGCATCAAAAAATCAAATCAATTAAATTTACATTTCTACAGTGTGTTTATACAATTGGTCTAAGATTGTGGTCGTTAACAAATCATAATAATTTAATACATGTAATATGTTAAGCCAAACAGGTCACATTATAGTTTGCAGGGCTATTTTACACAAACTGCTAAGACATAATTTGGCTGCTAGGGTTGGCTTTAAAATTATCATTTGTTAATGGTGTTTTAGCATATTCTGAGAAGAATTCTGATGATTCTGTGGCTTGTTATTTAACACCCACATTCAAAAAGTGAGAATACAAAAGAGCCACCCTGGTAAGTCCCATTGGTTTTTCATGCATAGTATTCCACTACTCAACTATACCTGGGGAACAAGTTGTCTCAGCTTTTCTTTGGTTATTTTAGTGGACATCATTTAGCTTGCATCTAATTCGTAGGGACAAACTCGATCACGTCACGTGATGTATTGTGATGTATCGTGACAGTTTTTACCTTTGCGGAGCTGGGGTGGATGTGGCCTGCATGCGATGGTATGCAGGTCACCAGTTTGACAGGCCTGATTCTAACTCCTCAGAAGGAAATGTCTTTGGTGCTGACTAAGGGAGAGATATTGGACATTCAAATCCATGCTGGGTAGGATAGACAAAGCATCTTTGGGCTGGACTGAACACCTGGTCTTCCAAAGTGTATACTGGCAAATACATGATACAGGTAACTTTAACTCTTGTAATTTCTGAGACATAAATCTAAGCCTCAATGAATAACTGAAATGAGTGAAGTGCTTTTCAAAACTTGTCCTCCTCCCCCACATACACAATTTGTCACATGGAGCCACCTCATTAAGAGAAAACAAAGGTTTAAGCAGCTGCAATAGGCCCAGGAAGGGCACATAATAAGTGCAATGCTAAGTAATGACTTGAACTAGGGCTGTCTCAAATTCCATTTGCTAGTTTATATTGTATTAAGCCAGAAGGGCATACAGAGGGATCTCAGCCACTGAATCAGCATCTCAGTAAGAGATGTTGACCATGACATTGTTAAAAATGCAGGCTCTGAAAGATCTAAACAACGAACTTACGACAATTTTGCTTACATGAATTTAATGATAAATTATCTAGAAAAGTAAAAGTACTTCAACACATAACATAAATACTTAATATTTTTATTTTATGCCCTACAAGGAGCCATGTGATCAGAAATTTTATATAAACTCATATGGTTCTGAAAAGCTGCTCTATTGGGAAAAGTAGCCCTAATGAATAAAAGAAGACAAGCATGACTCATTAAAAGGTATTCAATATTCACATGATTTTTCTCTGATTACTGAGAGACAATATACAAATAAGAAAAATGCTCTTGGGATTAATGCAGTGACCATTTTGATATGTAGAACAATTATTTTTTTTAAAAAAATAGCATGGGCAATTATATAGTTATTCTAATGTTCCACTGTTTGCAAATGAAATTTTAAAAAGTTGATTTTTTTAAAAAAATGTTGACTAAAGGAAACAAGGTGCATATTGAATTTATGATTATACTCAAAAATGATACGGGCTGGACTAAGGATTAATTTATCTATTCATTCTGTATGGTGCAGAAGTAAAAATGCTAGGTGGGGAAACATTGAAATATATATCTTTGCCAGCATAAAACTCATGACTCACATTATTATTTATCTGCAGTGATACAGCAACAATGTCTATATTAGCCACCCAATGTGTAGATGAGAATGCTGCTTTCCAAGTTCAAAGGAAATGCTAGAATAAGGTGGGTGTGTTCAGCAACTTAGAGAAGTTACTCTATCATCATGCAGTAGTCTTGGATGCAGTGATTGCAATTGGCCATTTGGAATAAGATTATTCAAAATGTACTATGATTTGTTCTGCATGGAAAACAGTCATTGTAGACAATGACTCTTATGGACAGCTTGACTTTGCATTATCATGTTCTTATTGTGGAATTCCAAAAAGATTGTAGCTTAATGTGACACTTTTTTAAAAAAAATCATCACTGAGATATACAGGTTGTCTGGAATTCTTTTTTTATGAATATCTCCCTCTTTGTTTTACAAATAGCCTCTTCTTAGGATTTTGACAAGTTCTACTGCTGGCAATATAACAGATGCAATGATACAGAAAGCTCTTAGAATGTCTGAGACCCAGCCTAGTTCTTGCTTTGCTAAGGAAATAATTATTCATTGTACTGTAGTAACATTCCCCAATTAGTGCATCTCCTCAAATTTTCAGGCATTGGTCATGTTCTCTGGGAATTGCAAGGCTGTACCATAGAAAAATTTCTGAAAATAATGAACCCATCAGTGCAACTAGTAAGAGTTACATCAAAAGCCTTTCATCTACAAGTTATATGAAAACCAACCACGAGCTCAGAAGTGCTGCACACAAAATCAAGCCAAAAATATAATTTAAAACTTGTTAGGCCACCCAGAGCTGCTCATTGCACATTTCAATCATACAAATGGAAACTGAACAAGGAGATGTGATTACTGTATTGTGCCCATACTTCCAAAAGTGATTTTAGAAAAGCTGGATAATTAATAAAGGCATCTTGTTAGCATGGACTCAAGCGGTGACATTCAAGTGATTTCAGTTCAGGCAATCAAAATTTTAGATTAGAGGTGGGCTTTCTTCTTTTCTTTTTGCAGTAAAGGGAGTCATTACTTCCCCATACAAATTTTTTAATAAATAAATAAAAGCTACAGAGCATATTAGAGAACAACAGGGTGGAATTTTTGCCCAGTGCCTTTTCTATTTCTTTCAGGGTTTAGGAAAATGTTTAAATGTAAAATAGAAGTTTTATTTCTGATTTCTTTTTTAAAATACAGGCAATGTACCATTGATTTTTAGCATTTTATCACTGAATTTTGGCATGATCTTATCTGACCTTGACAAATATAAATCATCGGGACAGATTACATCCCAGAAGTCTGAAGGAGCTGGCAGATGTTACCTCAGAACCATTGTACCATATCTTTCAAAAATCCCGGAGTACTGGGAAAGTACCTGAGGATTGGAAAAGGTCTGATGTAGGTCCCATCTTTAAGAAAGGGGGAAAAAAACAGACTAGGAAATTACAGACCAATCAGTCTAACATCAATACTTTGGAAGAACTTGGAAAATATAATAAAAAACAGACCTGCAAACATCTAAAAACAAATAAAGTTATAACTAGTAGCCAGCATGGGTTTGTTAAAAACAGATCATGCCAAACCAATGTTATTTCATACTTTGATAAAGTGACTAAATTAGTAGACCAGCAAACTGCTGTGAACATAGTATACTTAGATTTCAGTAAGGCATTTGACAAAGTAGACCACAACCTTCTTCTTGGTAAGCTAAAAAATAGACAACATCACCACCAGATGGATTTGCAGCTGGATGACAAACTGTACAAAATGAGTAATCCTTAATGGTGCTATATCCACATGGAGAGAAATAAGTAGTGGGGTACCAGAGGCTCTGTCTTAGGCTCAGTAGTATTCAATATCTTCATAAATGAATTAGATGATGGAATAGAAGGGGAACTCATCAAATTTGCAGATGACACTAAACTGACAGGAATAGCCAACACCCCAGAAGACAAGCTCATGATAGCAAGCAGAATCTTAAATAGGGCCCTCTGTTCACATCCAGTTCAGGACCTTTCAGTTCCAATTATCATCATTAGCTCAGGACTAGCTTTTATTTATTTTGAGGCCGAAATAAAATTCCACTTCACACATTTGCTATCCTATTTATAGCTGCAAACTATGCTAAGAGTATTTTGGGAGTGTTCTTTTTTAATTCTTTTGGCTTACCAATGGTTGCAGCAATTGCTCTCTCTGTCTCAACTTTATAATTTTGGCCCTCAATGACAATAAATTTTTCTCAAGCTGTAATGCCTATAACGTGGGTATATATCATAGCATTCTTTCTGGCAATAAAATGGGGGGTTGTTTTCTTGGAATGAGAACAAATTGCCTCCACCACCATGACAAATGAGAACAGTTGGCAAGAACCTACCCACTGCAATGCAGTAGGGAGACAATAAGTAAAAAAGAAAAGAAAAGTGAAACCAATTCAACAGTCCTTGTTGTAGGGAAGAAAACTAATGAGAAAAGAAGACCTGTTGTTCTAATATCAAGAGACACATCTTTGCATCTTCTGCTATATAAGAATGACTTTGGGTCTTCCTCGACCTCTGAGTTAAAGTGTGGCTTACTATCCTTGAATTGGAGGGGGAAATGCTAATAAAAACTTGTTCCATCTTTCTTTAAAACAGTTATAACACACAGTATTAATTGATTCCAAAATTTGAATTCTGCTCAATTAATAAGATACGATATGTCTACCGAACTATAAGAAATGACTTAGTGTATTTCCCTTTAGAAGGATGGAAATATGTTCAAGATGCCTATTGTAACAAAAAACAGCTTAATAAAGCTCTGTATTAAGAAATTATCTCAAACGTCTTTAAATATTTTTGAGAACATGGGGATTTGCTAAAAGGCACAGGTTTTAAATGGTGAAGCCTGCTAGAGTTGTAGTTGATTCTTGCTGCTAACATGGCACATGGATGTGATATTTTGGATAAGGGTACATAGCTGATTTACCTCTCTCTTATTCTGGATGTCAGACCTGGAAGCCATCTTTTACCTTTTAGATTTCAGGCCTGCCACATTTTCTACTGTGGGAAAATGGGAGGGGGGATTATACAGAGTATGGGTCATATGCAGCCATAACAACATTCCTTCTCAGAAAGTCAAGGTCGCCTTGTCCCTGAACGTGGATGGATGTGGATCAGAGGAACCTTCCTTTGTGGCAATGATTGATTGGACCATGTGATAGACTTGTGGGTGTTGGGGCAGGGTCTTGAACTTTCAACTGTGTGGGAAAACCTGAAAGCTTTCAGATTCGGGTTTTCCCAGATATGCCAATATGAAATCTCTAATAAAATGGAACTTTGAGGAAACTCAAGCATCAGAGTCTTCTTTTGTTAGGGGTGTTACTTGGAACCCTGACATTAACCCAATCCCTTCTAAAGAACTCTACCAGCTCCCCCGAACCTCAGGGTGCTGTCCAGGGTCCTGAGCCCCAGTGTCGACCCAAGCCCAGGCGACGCCAAGACTCAGGGAAGATGACACAGGATATATTCCAATGTTCTAATAGCGCTGGATTTATTTTAAGCTCAACTTAACATATAATGAGAGGAACGCAGTAGCTCAGTGAGTAAGTTGCTGAGCTTGTCAATCAGAAAGGTCGGCAGTTCGGAGGTTTGAATCCCTAGTGCCATGTAACAGAGAGAGCTCCCATTACTTGTACCAGATAAGCACCACCCCCTAGAGTCGGGAACAACTAGCACATATGTGTGTGGGGAACTTTTATCTTTATATAATGAAATAGCTCCATATAATTTCATATAAATGAAATACCTACAAAATTAAATTTGGAGTACAGTAGTTTGCTTTTTATCTTTTCAGGCAATTTTTTATTTTCTAGTATTTCAAGTTGGCAGAATTTAAGATAAAGGATAGATCACTTTCAGATTTTTCTGAGAATTTGCAGAGTGAACAATAACAGCATGAAAAAGTCCTAATATATCTTTTCAGCATCAATATCAGAGAAATGATGCATTTTAAATGCTGGAAACTAGAATCAACCTGGGACTACCCAACAGAACTTCCGTTTCTTCAATTTTTTGAAATAAATTTGTAAACTTTTTATATATTCAGTAAATACATAGAGGGTTGGAATTTTGAAGATCCAGCACACTACTTCAATTTCTGATATATATATATACTGAGATTGAATTGACACATCACTCTAAACTATTATGAGGTTTGTTTGATTTGCCTTAATATGCAATATGAAACCAATCACTATGAATTATCCTATCAATTATGATTGTATTAATCATTAATTAAATAAACATGATTAAATTATACAAACATTGGCAACTTGCACAAATTAAGATTCAACAAAAAATGAGTCTAAATACCACCAATACGCGGATGATACTCAATTGTATCTGTCCGCCCCGTGCCAACTCAGCGAAGCAGTTGAAGTGATGTGCCAGTGCCTGGAGGCTGTCAGGGTCTGGATGGGAGCGAACAGGCTTGCACTCAATCCCGACAAGACCGAATGGCTATTGATGCTCCCTCCCAAGGATGGTTCAGACATTCCAGCTCTTAGCCTGGGGGGTGAAATTATACACCCCTCAGAGAGGGTTCGCAATTTGGGTGTCCTCCTGGATCCACAGCTGACGTTAGAACATCATCTGTCAGCTGTGACCAGGGAGGCCTTTGCCCAGGTTCGCCTGGTGCACCAGTTGCGACCCTATCTGGACTGGGAGGCCCTTCGGATGGTCACTCACGCCCTCGTCACCTCAAGACTGGATTACTGTAACGTGCTCTACATGGGGCTGCCCTTGAATAAGGTGACCAGACATCCCGATTCTCACAGGACAAGCACGCTTTCGCACAATTTGTCCCTTGTCCCAGGGCGGACAATCTTAAAAAGACCCGATTTTTGTGACCGGACCCGGAAGTAAGCCTGCCCCGCCCCCAGCCCTGTATACCTGTCCCAGCCGGCCGGTATTTTTTCCCTTCTGTCTCCCCGTTGCTCAGAAAAGCAACTCTGGGAAGGTCCTTTGCTAGCAGGCAGGTTCTAGGACACCTGCCGCCACCAAAGGACCTTCCCAGAGTTACTTTTCTGAGCAACGGGGAGACAGAAGGGATGCAATCTCCTTTCATTCTCCCTCTGCCTCATTCACTCGTACGGGCAGCAGAGAATGAAAGAAAATTGCATAGCCGAGGACAAAGGAGCCTGCAGCCTCCTTCATTCAAACGTTCAGGCAGCGGGGATGGGGGGGCTTCTTTCTCTGAAGCCACGTCAGATTCAGCAAACCGGGCAGCGCGTGCCCTTGGGATTGTGCAACAGCCGAAGATCGCCTGGTTAAAAAGGAGGAAGAGGAGGCTCTGCTAGTCTGGAGCCCATCCACAGGGCAGGGATACACACACACACACACACACACACACAGAGGGAGGAGAGACAGAGAGACAGAGAGAGACAGACACACACACAGAATGACAGAGAGAGAGACAGAGGGAGGGAGGGAAGAGTGTGTGAGGAGGGGGGATTTTCTAAACCCCATTCAATCCAGAGGAGGGAAGAGAGAGAGAGAGAAAGAGGGAGTGTGTGAGGAGGGGATTTTCTAAACCCCATTGAATCCAGAGGAGGGTAGAGAGAGAGAGAGAGAGAGAGAAAGAGGGAGTGTGTACACAGGAGTGGGGATTTTCTAAAAATCCCATTGAATCCAGAGGAGGGGAGAGAGAGAGAGAGGGAGAGAAAGAGGGAGTGTGTGCACAGGAGTGGGGATTTTCTAAAAGTCCCATTGAATCCAGAGGCGGGGGGAGAGAGAGAGAGAGAGAGAGAGAAAGAGGGAGTGTGTGCACAGGAGTGGGGTTTTTCTAAAAGTCCCATTGAATCCAGGAGTGTGTGTGTGTGTGTGTTTGTGTGTGTGTGTGTGTGAGAGAGAGAGAGAGAGAGAGAGAGAAAGAGAGAGAGAGACTATCACTAAGTGTTGTAGCTTATGATTCTTGATGAATGTATTCTATTTTTTTTATGTACACCGAAGACAAATTCCTTGTGTGTCCAATCACACTTGGCTAATAAACTATTCTACTCTACTCCACTCTACTCTACTCTACTCTACTCATTTCTATTTCAAGTCTAATAAAGAGTTTAGTTTCTCTCTCTTGAAAATGTAAGCTAGCATAATGCAAGCTAGCTTTAGCTTTCAAACAGTTCATTTAGTGACCAAAGTTACAATGGCATTGAAAAAAATGACTGATGACCATTTTTCACACTTAGCGACCATTTTTCACACTTAGCAACCATTGAAGCATCCTCATGGTCACATGATCAAAATTTTGATGTTTGGCAACAGATTCATATTTATGATGCTTTCAGTGTCCTGGGGTCATGTAATCGCCTTGTGTGACCTTTTGACAAAATATAAAATTTTTAATCAAGCCGCCCCCCCCCAGCCCCCGGTCAATGGTGTCCCTCTTTACCAATCTGAAAATCTGGTCACCTTACCCTTGAAGAGTGTTCGAAGACTGCAGTTGGTCCAGAATGCAGCCGCGCGAGCGATTGTGGGAGTGCCTAGGTACACCCACATTACACCTATCCTCCGCGGGCTGCACTGGCTTCCCATTGGTCTCCGGACATGCTTCAAGGTGCTAGTTGTTACTTTTAAAGCCCTACATGGTTTAGGACCTGGCTACCTGAGAGACCGCCTCCTGCCATTTACCTCCCAGAGACCAATAAGATCACACAGATTAGGCCTCCTCCAGGTTCCATCTGCCGGTCAATGTCGATTGGTGACTCCCCAGGGGAGGGCCTTCTCTGTAGCTGCTCCGGCCCTATGAAACAATCTCCCCGTAGAGATCCGGACCCTTACTACTCTTTCGGCCTTCCGTAAAGCTACTAAGACCTGGCTGTTCCGGCAGGCCTGGGGCTGTTGATTTATCCAGCCCCACCCTAAGTTCTATGCATGTTGTTTAATTTTAATGTTTGTCTCTTTTTAATTTTTATATATCCCCCCCCCCCTTCCTATCTGTGAGCCGCCCAGAGTCTCTAGGGATTGGGCGGCATACAAATGCTAATAAACCTTGAAACCTTGGCCTACATACAGAGATTAGACATTCATGGGTGTATAGGCATAAATTCTGCCTGAATCAGAAAATGTATAAAAGAGCCTTTCAAATGACTTGAAATGAGTAAACATAAAGTACAAAAGGGTTACAGTATTAAACCTATTCATCCAGACATCCTATTCATTATGAAAGTGGGTGACTGAGCTACTCTCACTTCATCTAAAATTATTGGCTACCAGAAGTACCGCATTAGTATTGATTATTTTACAAGCATACTGATGCTGTCTTTATGAATTATTTCTGGTCACTCCTAAAAACAATCCAATTAGGAGCAGTTGTTTGAAAGAATTTGAGAGTGAGGACTACAATAATGCATCTCCAGATTCCTGTGTTGCCTTTGGACTGACCTTACTGCCTTTAGCACCAAAATTGCTGCTTAAAGATAAAAACAATAGAGGCACAGCATCCAAATCATGTCCAGAATTCTAGATTTTTCATTGGTCGGGCTGCAACTGGAGTATAGGTCCTATATTTTCAAGATGCTGTCAACCCAGAAGCCATTTTGGACCGTCTTCAGGGCTGCCACAGCAAGGCTGGTTGGAGTGTGGGAATGGGAAGGGGGAATAGAGATAGCTGGGGACTTGTAGCCAAAATAAAAATCCTTTCTCCTGGGAACCAAGGATGTCCTCACCAGGTGATGGGGAAGCATGAACTGAAACCAACTGGAGTTGGGACTGTGACCTGGTTGGACATGTGGGAAGAACTTTGATTTTTAATTTGGGTGGGGAAAGCCTTGGGACCTTCAGAGTCGAGTTTTTATCAGATGTGACATGCCTAATAAATTTGGACTTTGAGGAGAACCTTGGCCTCAGGGCTTTGATTGCATTGGGTCCGTTACTTGGAACCTGATAGATCCATATTGAAATGCGTTTAGAGAATGGCAGTGAAGGAATTGTAAGACCTGAGAATGTGCTTGAGGGTGGGCTTGAAAAGATGGATATTTAGCCCGGAGAAGTGAAGAGACAGCTATCTTCAACATCTCAAAGACCTGCCACATAAAAAACATCTACTGCTTGTTGCTCCAAAAACTAAAACAAATATTTGATTATTTGGCTATTGAAATTTAGAAAAGCTAATTAAAAAATGGAAAGCACTGCCTTTAGATATAGAACACTTGGAGATAGCCAGTCTTTTATCTGCCAATCCATTCAAACTCATTAATTACCCTAGGAAACCATCATATCTAAGTATGGAGGAAAAGACTGCAATTATAAAGCATATGAGCTAGGGATCTAGAAAATATTTTGTTTTGAATTAATTAGAGTGTTGACCTACAAAACGTTCTGCTTTGTGTGGAAAAATTACCGTCTCAAACACAGAATGGTTATTTTGAGCATCTGGGGATTTTTCAAAATGTGTGGTTTTTCACTTGAGACAGCTGTCTTGCCCTAGCAACAGAAGATTTTACAGTTTCACTCTCAAAATAAAATGGTTTATATACCAATAGCATGTACATCTCTGCTCAGTTTGCTGATTTAGAAGCTAAATGTCCATGATGCATTGATGGGCCTGGTCTACTAACTCTATAAACTGCAATTGGGCTGGACATCCTACAAGATTGTCCTCTGATAGATTTCTAAAACTGAGACCTGTTCTCTGTTAAAGTAGGACTTATGACCACCCTTATATTCTAGTACAGTGTTTTGCAACGTTGGCAGCTTGATAATGAGTGGTCTTCAATTCCCAGAATTCCCCAGCCTGCACGGTCTGATACTGGCCTTATACAAACATGAATGAGAAAAGAACTCCTTCTGAAGGAAGAGATTCTGAATACCTTTTTTGAGAAATTGGGTCCTCTTTGCTGTTTATTAGGTGATGATAAAGAAATAAGCCAGATGGATGTAGGTGGGGCAAAATGAGGGAGCATTCACAGCAGATGGCAGTTCGAAATTAAGCTAACAGATCTTGGCTTCAGACTCCATTAGAGTTTTGCTGTCATGCTTAGAAAGATGTAGCTGAACAAGTCAGCCTCTGGCACTTCCCAAATATTCTAACAATACATGCTATTCCCCCTCTCAAAAATAACCCATCCATTTTTTTTTTATTTAACAGGAAAGGGTTTCTGGTATTATTCCAATTTCACTGCAACAACAACAACAACAAAAATCCACTCCAAATAAATTATATCTCTTAGGCAACCTTTGAAATAAAGCCGACTATGATGCTGCAGCATTTTTTCTCCATAGCAACATGACAACACAGTGGTAGCAAAGGTTTTTCTAGTATACTAGTATATTCCTAGTACCTTCTTTTTGTAGCATCTTCTGCTGAGTTTATATACATAAACATAGGCATGATTTAACAGGAGAAAGGTAACTCTGGGCTTTAGAAGGAGTAAAATTGATACCCTACCCCAAGGGGTAAGATACTTTATTCACTGTGTTCCATCAAGCTTATACCAAACAGTGACGTGCAGTCAGGGGAGGCAGAGCCTCACCACTGTCATGAAAAGAAAAAAAAAGGAAAAGGAAAAAGGCTGAGCTAGTTGCTGCCAGAGTCACAGTGGATGACTCTGCTTAGTGCTTAACTGTTTAAAAAAGCCTCTAAAAAAGTGCCCTCTACAGGAGGAGGCGGGAGAACCACGTGCCTCATTTAGTCTGACTTTATGATCACTCGAGCAGAATTAAGCAAGGGTTAAAAGCCAAAAAATTCCTTATGTAGATGAGGCATGTGGTTCTCTTGCCTCCTCCTGTAGAGGGCATTTTTAGAGGCTTTTTTAAACAGTTAAGCAGAGTCATCCATTGGGGACTCTGGCAGCAGCTAACCCAGCCTGACCTCAGCAGCTCTTGCCTTTTTCCTTTTATATTTTTACATTTTCATCATGGCAGACAAGAGCAGAGTTGAAATTCTCTGTGAAACAGCTGGAAAAGGTATGTGGGTCAGAGGGAGGGGGGAAGAATTCAAAATTATTGTAATTTGTAAGTAATTGTAAGTAATTTGTGTGTGTGTGTGTGTGTGTGTGTTTCTTCACTCAGAGGGAAGGGGGTAGGAGAGGCAGGGAGGGCAGCCCGCCAACTTTCTTTCTCTGTGTCGGGGCAGTGTTTGTTTCTTCACTCAGAGGGAAGGGGGGCAGGAAAAGCAGGGAGGACAGCTCACCAGCTTTCTTTCTGTGTCGGGGCAGCCCGCCAGCAGAGGCGGGTCTTTTACCCGCCTCTGCTGGCAGGCTGGCGCTTTCTTTCTTTTGCCGCAAAAGAAAGAAAGCGGCTTTTGCCCGCCCTGCTGCTACGTCCGACTCCGACATAGAGGCGGGATGCCTCTGTGTCAGACATAGTGGCGGGGCGGGCAAAAGCCGCTTTCTTTCTTTTTGCCTCACCAGCCATAAACCTTACCGCACGTCACTGATACCAAAATATGTACAGAGAGCGGGATGACAGATCTCATTTTAATAATGTAACAAGTAAACCCCATTCCTCAGCCTTCCAAATTCCAGATTGTACATTTGAATTTGAGCAACTATTCCATGTACACTTTTAAACCAGAGGAAAAATTCAAACACTCCAATATTGTTGCTTTTACTAAATTCAAACTGATTTTTTTTGTACATAGTTTTCCCCTCTCCCTGAAAATCTTTGATAGTGGAGATAAAAGAAAATAATGTTTTGATGACTCAAACAAACAGTTCAAAAGTAGAAATTTCCCCCAAACAACAGTGTGAATACAAACTTTTTGAATTAGAGTTTGTTTGTGGTATGTTGTGGTGTCGTTTGTTTACAAACAGATCAGCAAAGTTCAGATAGACACAGTTATTGTTTTTGTAATCTGAATGAGAGTTATGCTTTCAACCATTGCTTGATACAGACATTTATTTATCAGATGCAGCATTCCTATCTCAATTCTGAGAAAGGATGAATCTATTGAATTTCTGTCTGATGTGTTTAATGTCCAAAGTACTGGGCTCTTCTAGTTGAACAATCTTTCCATTTTCATCTCATGTTGTGTTTAATGGCAAACCATGATTTAGCTGTTACATCTAATTCAGTCCCATATATGTGGAACTTTAGTACAGGTAGTCCTTGACATACAAGCACAATAGGGACCAGAATTTCCGTTGCTATGCAAGCAAGGTACTTAAACGAGGGGTGCCTGATTTTACAACTATTTTTTGCCATGGCTGGTAAGCAAATCACTGTGGTTGCTAAATGAATTGCAGAGTTCAGTTTCCTCCCTTGACTGTGCTTGTCCAGCTGAGAAAGTCACAAATGGTGATCACATGACCTGGGATACTACAACCGTCATAAATACAAAATGGTTGCCAAGCACCCAAATTTTCTTCATGTGACTGTAGGGAGGCTGCAATGGTTCTAAGTGGCAGGACCAGTGGTTAGTCACTTTTTTCAGTGCAGTTGTAACTTCAAATGGTTGCTAAATGCTGGTTGTAAGACAAATACCTGTCTAATTCTGTAAATTAGATATTTGGCACCCCCAGAATTATCATCAGATATCAAGGTATTTCAAGGTTCTTTTACTGTGAAGTTCATTCTTTAGACTTCAATTTATAGTTGATTCGATAGTAAAAGAAATAAATACTTCAAATATTCATTTATTATTAATTCTAATAATCAAATAAAAAGCAAATAATAATTCAGCGATAGTTGCCTCATACATGGCAACTTATGTTAAGTAAAGAAAAAATGTTGTATCAGAAAAAATGATTACAGCAAAATTAATGGATTTCACATATAGTCCTCTATATACTGTACTACTCATAGCGGTTTAGGTTGGGCTTAAAGTGTTTAATGTGGGTGCAGGTTTATAGATATGCTTTTGTTACCCTTTGTTGTGATTTGTTTGTTGTGAATACAGAGGAATTAAAAAAAATAAAATCACAATGAAATGTATATGGGCAAGAAAGAAGAACTCACTTCTGAAATGACTGTATTAGAAATACTACTGTATATTTTGTATCCTGCTTTCAGTTTTATGTGTAATCTGAATTTAATGTAGTTTATTTAAAAGCCAAGAACAGGAGTGGCAAGAACAGACAATCCTGTAAGAATGTATGTGTGTGTGTGTGTGTGTTTTAAACAAAGCCAGATTACACAAACTTAATAATAAATATGTGGGAACCATAATTTCAAAGCCTGAGCAAAATCTACATTAAGGGTGCTTCTAAAATTATCAATTAATAGGCACTGTGAATATATTCATTTTTGCATAAAGAAAAAAAAGACAAGAAACAAACAAAGAAAAGACAAGAAATTTCCAAATACCATATTACAATATTTGGTTCTGTTGGTAAAATCCTGTATTTTGTAGCAGGACAATTGTACAACAAAAGTTTCATTTGAAATACAATTATTTGCAAATATTTTCTAATAACCATCACCCCCAATTCCTTTGGCTTTGCTCTTGCTTAATTCATAATTTCAAAATCCTTAAAACCAAGGGAACCCCAACCATTTACTTACAAAATAAGAAGTCAGCATGATTCTGAAGAAAGCATCAACCTGAGAAACCATCTTTATTTTCAACAATTGTACTGGCGCATAAGGGCTCCGTATGGCATTCTTAGAAAATACATAAAAATGGCCAGATACTTACTTGCCCAGGGGGAAAAAAAAGCCAAGATAAACATAGGGTGACAGGCACCATATGATGGCTGGAAGATCACAGTAGCATTTTTGCAATAAGGCAGGGCTTTCCACAAGAAGGGAGTCCAAAATCAAGATGGTTACCACAACTATATAGATGCACATAAGAAAGAGTAGGGTTTTGACCAGTTATGGCTGCCATCTTGACTTTTTGATCCCTTCTTGTGGATACCCCTGAGTGCTCCTGATATACTTTGAATAGCAACAAAATGAAGGAGGCCCTTCAGATAGCAGTAGCAATAGCAATAGCAATAGCAGTAGACTTATATACCGCTTCATAGGCCTTTCAGGCCTCTCTAAGCGGTTTACAGAGAGTCAGCATATTGCCCCCAACAATCTGGGTCCTCATTTTACCCACCTCGGAAGGATGGAAGGCTGAGTCAACCCTGAGCCGGTGAGATTTGAACCGCTGACCTGCTGATCTAGCAGTAGCCTGCAGTGCTGCATTTAACCACTGCGCCACCTTGGCTCTACTGTGTGAGTGGTAGGCATGCATGTGCAAGCGTGCACAGCTCTATTTGTGTGAGTGGCAGGTGCACGTCCCCGCTGCTAGTGTGAATGGAGCTTCTTATTTGAGCTCAAGCGCCCACCACTCATGTGAGTAGAGCTTTGTGTGCAAGTGCTAGCGCCCACTACTCACACAAGTGGAGCTTCACATGCTCACCTGCCACTTATGTGGTCCATTTCCAAACAGGCCACGGCTAAGTATTGGGCCACAGCCTGATGATTGTGGACCTCTTTTCTACAACATTTATGTGTGCTACCTATTTCATTGTTGTATTCTTAGATGTGTCTTTTCTATGGCCCAGATCTAAATGAGATATGATTCAATCTACACCTTTTGTGCTTAAAGATTATTTTTACTGGCCCATTAGGAATGCTGATTAAAGATAATCATTTTATCTCTGTAACAAGGTTGTTCATTCTTCTATCATTTCTCTATATTGTATTTTTTAATTCTACCCAATATACGTTAAAATAATTATTAGACATCTTTAAATAGGTATTTAAAACTTTTAAATAAACACAGTAGTAAGTCTCCTTGAACTAACTAATGGAGAAGGGGGGGGGGGAAATAAGGTGTAAATTGAATTTTTAATTAGTGGAGATAATCATTCTGTTGCATATTAAGTTCCCCAATAACATTAATGTTCTGAAAGTGAGTTTCTTGCAAATGTGGTGCATAAAACCAAACTGTTATTGTGATGTTTCATGCTACCAAAGCCACAATAAATTGAACTTGGCCAATATCTGCATCGCAAATAGCCATTTCCAATATTCACCCCATGTCTTAATCAACTCTTAACAATATTCCTGGCCCCCAGATAAATGGTTTGCTTTGAAATCCTATCTATGAGGAGGCAGACCTTTGCTTTTCCTGATTCTTCCACTATTTTCATCATCTATTCTCACAGATAGCCAAAGTGCCCATATGTTTGGCAATAAAAATGGTCAGCATTACCTTTTTGCTTATTTAAAAATGGCAGTGGTGGTGAAGACCAGGGACTTCTTGTCACTGAATTCTTGGAAGGTGATTTCTTTCCACTAGCAGTCGCTGCCACTTCAGCTGATTTCTTCTGAGCTACTTTGTCCTTTATCTCTTCACTGCTGATGGTAGACGAAGACACGGTATCAGCATGGACTTTAGAGGCGGCAAAAGAACACTTCAAGTAGGAGGCTGAGTCTGCTAGATTTTCCCTGTTCATTCTGCTTTCCTTGGAGCCACTTAAATTGTAATCCGAAGCCCTGGTGCCTTCATTCCTAGTGTGATTTTCTTCTTCGATAATGTCCATAATAATGGGCTTCATTAAGGGAGAGTCATGCTCCCGTTTAGGGCTCTCCTCAGAGGCTGATGAAGCATCACATGATTCAATTATGAGCTCACTGTCCAGTTCAGCTTCACGTTCTTCCCTCAGGATGCTGTACTGTATTGAAGGAGAGGCTGGGGAAGGTGGAGGACCTCCTGCATGGCTGAAGGTCATGTAGTTGGAATGGAGAACCTCTTCAGCAGCTAGAGGGTCTTCTGATACCAATTCTATTTCAGAATCACCTGATTCAGCACTGCTTGCTTCATTATCCAAGGGAGCACTTCCTGCTGGAAATTCTGTCAACTTGTTTTTCTTATCTTGTTTCTCTGGTACAACAGTTTGTGGTCCTTGGCCTTCAGGATGCTTAAATGGGAAGCCCTTTGCTTCTTTAATGGCATTAATAAGTTCATCTTCAGAAAGGCTGCCCTTGCCTTGAGATTCAGAACCAGAAGGTTCTGGAATTTCAAGGAGATAGTTCCAAGTTGGAAAGAAGAAGGAGTGCAATAAAAAGAAAACATAAACATGAGGGAAAGAGAAGGATAAAAATTCTGGTTAGCAAAAATCCAATTTTATTTCTTTAGGAAGCAATCAAATAATCTACTTACGCGTGTACAGTACCTCCAACCCACAAGCTCTAGAGCAAACACAATAGACTTTCTGTATTATTTCTAGATTGTTTTTTCATGTCTAGTGCTGATGTTTCTCCTCATAAGGAGGCAGACTTCACTTTAACAATTTGCAAATAATAAGCAAGTTTTTAAAAATACACAGTTTGTACAAAATATAAAAGTGGGTGCTTTAATGTGTGAAAACATATTGCTGAAAACAGACTAGAGGTGGCATGACTCATAAAAGCTTTGAAGATGGGGAAAGCTGGTACAAAATGGGACTGTAGTTTATATATGTGACACATAACAAAGCATAAGACATCTCTCTCTTTTTTTTTTGAGTATAGGCTTTGCTGCTAAGTGTCATATTCCATATAGGTTAATATTTTATATTCCATGAAATAAATGTGTCAACTTTTTGGGCAGTTGCCAATTACTTCCTCTCTCTTGCTTGCTAAAGGAGGATGGCTAACTTTTGCAGGGAAAAAATGTCCATGGCCAACGGCCCAATGGCCAAAGGAGACAAAACAATTTCCCAATCTATCATGAGATGTTCCCTTCGGACAGATTTTGATTTTAATTTCACTTCTCCTTTTAATGATTTCTAGAGCTGCAGCATCTTTTCAAGCCAGTGGAGAAAAAGATCTCCACTGCTGTTTAATAAGCCAGAGTTAAAGATGGCCAGCTGGGGAATTTTGGGAATTAAAGTCCATAAGTCTTAAAATTGCCAAGGTTGAACACCCTGGCATAGAGCTTTTCTACATAAAAATGTCCTTAAATTCAGAAGAAAGGATTTAGATACTAAAAGCACTGCCGGTACCACTTATCTTTATTGTACCATGGCAATAAAACTACTCATTGTAGTGGCCCTCACAGAATTTAATATTGGGTACTTTAATGGAAGGAAATAGTTGTGGGTTTCTAGCCAACCTTTCCCCTACACACCCAGGGCATCTGCAGAAGGAACAAAATGTTGAGTGTTGCTGTGAATTGAGGTTTCTCTATATCATGGGAACCCCCATGGGGGGTTACTCAAATAATTCATATGTATAACTTATGAATTATTTGAGTAACCCCCCAGATGTATGTCTTCAATACCCAGAATTCTCCAACTATCATGGCCATCACTAACAATTTAGGAGTTCCAATTCCATCCACCTGTAAAGTCCTCTTGTTAGAAAATTTAACTGTGTATGCTATCTGCTGAGAACTCCATGTGGCATCAGGAAGGGCATCCAGCCAGTAAATGCTCAGTTCCATCCAGTCACTCTGACTCTATCCTGAATTAAGGGTTGTAAAAAGGGAGGGGCTTTTTTAATGTATGTTATCTGCAAATCTTCCTCATCCCCTAAATTATTTTTTATTGTACTCTGGTATGTAATCATTTTTTACCTGTTCCTGAAGAAGGTGGTGTAATTGAGCCTGGGCTGTCATCTTCTGGCTCAGATACTGTCACTGTAGGAACTATTTCATGACTTGGTTTGAGACCAGCTTCTTGTTTTTCAGGAATTTTCTCCTTTGATACAGGCACCTCCATAGTTTCTATTTCCGTCAGTGTAATCTTGACTGGTGATGTTTCTGAGGGGCTATACTGGTGGTCCAGTAGAAAAGATGAGCCCTCTTTAGACTCGTGTTTTTCATCAAATGATATCCCTTTTGCTCCAATCTTGTCCTCCACTCCTTTATTAATCAAGCTGAGAGGACTCACGTCTTCCTTGATTGTATCACAGCTCTCTTGGTATTTAATCTCTTCTGATCTACTGATGTCCATGTACTTGTAGGATTCTGATTTCATCTGTTCCGCTGGATCAGCTAAAATCTTGTTGACATCAGAGGATTCTGCTGGGGTCATCTCTATTCCTGAATCAGAGCTAAACAGCCCACTTTGGGCATGAATTCCCTCAATGCTCTCCGAAGGGGTAACATGACTGTCCTCCCTGGAAAGATTTCCGGTGAAATAAGAAGAATCTTGAGGTGCTGTATAGAGTTCATCAGAAAACAGAGAGGTGTAAAGGGAGCCATTGCTTCTGTCTGATGTCTTGGAACTACCATAATCATAGAAGTGAGAGGAAGTCATTCCTCCTAAAAATAGATAAAGAAATAAAATTTAATCCAAAAGAAAATTCTATTATATGAAAAAAAATTCCATATTATCACATGGCGGTAGGTGGGTGAAACACTTTGTCTACAGGCATTTTGTTTGAGAATTTGGTGTAGTTACAAAGCTATATTAGTGAATGAGGGTGAATGTACACACATAAGAGCCAAGGTGGCGCAGTGGTTAAATGCAGCACTGCAGGCTACTGCTAGATCAGCAGGTCAGCGGTTCAAATCTCACCGGCTCAGGGTTGACTCAGCCTTCCATCCTTCCGAGGTGGGTAAAATGAGGACCCAGATTGTTGGGGGCAATATGCTGACTCTCTGTAAACCGCTTAGAGAGGCCTGAAAGGCCTATGAAGCGGTATATAAGTCCACTGCTATTGCTATTGCTATTGCTATATAATCTTCAGCCAGTTTATCTAAGGCACTTCCAGACAAACAGCTTTTCTGATTTTCAACGTCTCTAATTTTATTTCAAAACACATCTGAAACTGATCCAGGGTATTCCGACCATTTTGATCATCAGAATGCAAGAGTCATAGGTTCATGGGCAAGTTTGTAAATCTAATGCCTGAACGTAATTATCAGCCAATCAGAACTTTGCAATCAGATCAGTAACATCTGCCTGCTCAGAACTTTACCTAAGTATCATCGGGAGAAAGAAAAGAAAAGAAAATAATTTTCTAGCATTCATTTCGACTCATTTATTCAGACTTTCAAGATTGTTGCTATAGCAAGATTTCAGGGGGCATCTCTTTGTCAGAACAGAAAATCCTTGCCCAGAGAAAAAATAAGGGATAAGAATAAATATAAAATATTTGCAACAGTCATTATATTATTTGGTCACTAAGAGACTCATCTTATTCCCATACCAGGAGAGATCTAATTTTCCTTCTTCTTTTTTGAAGAAGTTACTTAACTGGACTTGTTGCTCTCTACCATCTACTTCTGCACCCACTTTTGAAACTTCTTTGGAACTGATGGAAACTTCCGCCCTAATCAGTATAATCTTTGCTTACTTGTTTGGGTTTCCATGGATATTGCATGCAACTCATAGGAGAAAGGGAATAAAAAAGAGCACTAATACTAACCAGCTACTAATAATTAATGAATCCCTAAAACACAACAAATTGAATGAAGTGCATTGAGAGTAATGTTTGCAAGACGTTACCCCAGTAACTCCCATAAAGCTAAAGGCAAAATCTTCATTCATTGCAACATGGTCGTTTATATGAGTAACTCTCTTTCCTCCTATATTCCATAGAATTTTAATTCTTGCAGCTAGTGCTTAACAAAATATGGATCCCCTTCCTGGATGCAACATCACATGAGACAAAGCTTTGCAAAACATTTGGTAACTAGTTCAATACAGTGATGGATTGAAGATAAAAAATATAACAGAAAGAAAGATTACTGTATGCAAAGCATGGCCCACAGTAACAAAGGTCTGATTATTTGAAGTTGGAAACAAACAGCAAGACATAATCTTCCCAAGAGACTTTTGACTATTTAAGAACAAGAGTGCTGGGTGGGAGACGGGAACTCCCTAATAGCCTATTTCAACAAGAATGCAAATATTTAAACCTCCTGGGCTGCAAAATGTTCTGCATCCCTTTGGGGAAATAACAATACAGCAGTTAGGTTGGTACTTTATGCTAACTTGAATCAGCAGGAGTCTGTAATTCAGTGGTGGGGGGTTCCTACCGGTTCGGATTGGTTTGGCCAAACCAGTAGTGGTTTGGCGACCTGGGTCGCTGGAACCAGCAGCAACCCAGGCCTGCCACATCCTTGAACTGGTTCTCTGGGCGGCACTATAGGTGCTGCCATCTTGTTTTTCACTTCTGCGCATACGCAGAACAATTTTTATTGCACTGTGCATACAACCAAAGTGCACATCAAGCATGCACATGGGCAGCGCACCCATGAGTGAACCAGCAGTAGTGCCTGCCGAAACCCACCCCTACTGTAATTCCCTGCAATAAATTTCATACAATAAACTTCATTCCGAGAGAAAATTCAAAAGCGGTGCTTTTGCTCTCTGAATGAAATTCATGAACCTATTCCAAGACAATTAAACAAGAAATGTCACCAATGATCACATGGGATTTTATTCTGTGAAAGGGTTCTTCTGAAGAATCATTTGAAGCTGCTCACTGGTGAAAGAGGAGGACAATATTATCTGTCAATATTGTCTAAAGTATGGTTCCATCACTATTCATACCTGTTCAAGGAAGCATGTTGCTTCCCCATGGCCTCTATCATTTATCTATTTACTACATTTATATTATTTATAAGTGTAAGTGTAAGTGTAAGCAAATCATTATGCAGTATCTTTAATTTCATATGCTAGCCAAAAAGATCATCCAAGGCAGATTAGAGACCTACCTAGAAAGGGAGATGCCACATGTTTAAGCTGGTTTTAGAAGAGGCCAAAGAATAAGAGACATTATTGAGATAATTGAGAAAGCCAAAGAATATAAAAAAGAATTCCCTATGTGCTTCTCTGTTAATAGAAAAGCCTTTGATTGTGTTGATCATGTCGAGATCTGCTTAGAAAAATGGGGATGCTCATTAGTGCATCTCCTTGTCCTCATACAAAGCCTATACATAGGTCAGAAAGCCATGATCTAATGGAACATGGCAATCAGTCTGGTTCTAGGTTGGAAAAAGAGTGAAACAAGACTGTAGACCAGAGGTCTTCAAACTTAAAAACTTTAAGACTTGTGGACTTCAACTCCCAGAATTCTGAAGTCCACAAGTCTTAAAGTTGCCAAGTTTGGGAGCCCCTGTTGTCTACTGTCCCCTTATTTCTTCAACCTTTATGTTGAGTATATATATTGAGGGAACTTGGATTGGAAGAAGATGAGCATGATTTCAAAACTGGAGGAGGAAGCATCAACAACTTATGCTATGCTGATGACGCAACAAAAATAGCTGAAAAGGCAAACAATATGCAAACTCTAGTAATTTTTATTTTATTTTATTTTTATTTATTTGAATTTTGCCTTTATTATTTTTACAAATAACTCAAGATGGCAAACATATCCAACCCATCTTCCTCCTCCTATTTGCCTCACAACAACCACTGTGTGAGATGAGTTGGACTGAGAGAGACTGACTGGCCCAAGGTCAACCAGCAGGCTCTCATGGTTAAGACAGGACCCACAATCTCCCACTTTCCAGCCTGGTGGCTTAACCACTAAACCATGCTAGCTCTCAAATCAAACAGCCTAGTGAAAAATGGGACTGAGATTAAAAATAAAGATTGCTAAAATAATAACAGGTATAGTAACTAGCTTTAGAACTGACTTGAAAGTGTTGAAGAGGTGGATAGCTTCCGCCTTTTTTCTGACAACTATCTAAAGCACAAAAGAAGCAGGAGTCTTAAAATATGACACAGACAAGCACTCAGTAGAGAATGGAGATCTTGGAAAAGATATTTAGATAAAGAGATCTACAAAGCAGAGGTGGCATTCAGCCAGTTTTGACAGATTCTGGAGAACCGGTAGCGGAAATTTTGAGTAGTTCAGAGAACCGGCAAATAGGCTGGCCCCACCCCCGTTGCCTCCCAGCTGATCTTCTTTTGTTGCCCTGAACAGGAGAACAGAGTTGGAAAACAGGTTAGTGGGGTGGGGAGGGAATGGGGATTTTGCAGTATCCTTCCCCTGCCATGCTCACCAGCTACCCCCACAGAACTGGTAGTAAAAAAAATGATTTCCACCACTGCTACAAAGATCAGAATTGTGCAGGCAATGTTTTTTCCTGTGACACAAAAAAATGGAATTTGAGGAAGCAGACAAGAAAGACTACTGACACTTCTGAATTTTGATGTTGGAGAAAGTTCCTGAGAATACTGTTAGAGAGAGAGAGAGAGATTAAAATATGATTATAACTGCTGTGAAGAATATTAGAAGCCCTCTTTTTGCATTTTTTTCTTTTATGTTTTCTTAAACGTTTTTCTCTTTTTTCCACTTTTGGTCTTTTCTTTCTTCCCCCCTCCTTACTTTGGATTAGTTTGGATTAATTTTTAATCTTTTTTAAAAGCCTGAATAAAAATCACATTAAAAAAGAGAGAAATCTTTTGAAAATACAATAAAATGCCAAAACATCCACAAACAAGTATATAATCAAACAAATCAACCCAGAGATCTCAATCAAAGGCACAAATGAACAAGGCTCAAATTATTAGACTTTGAACACATTAACACTTGGCTCTCCAGAGATGTTTATAGTGCTGGGAAAGATGGAAGGAAAGAGATGAAGAGGATGACCAACAGAAAGATAACTGGATTCAATTACAATAGCAATGGAAGACCTGAAAAACCAGGTTAAAGACAGATCCCCCTAGAGAAAATCTATGTGGTCATTAATAATCAACCCTGACTTGATAGTATCAATCAATCAGTCAATCAGTTGTACAAAGCATTTTATTCTCTAGTATTATTCCCATGATGTTTCTTAGTCTGATGAGCCTAAAATCACTCAATGAAATTCCATGGCTGAAGATATTTGAACATTAGCCTCTTTGATAGTTTTAAATCTTATTCTCTTTAATCACTAAAAGGCATTGGCATAGGTATAACTGCTCCACGTCAGGCTTTCAATGACAACACCCAAACTATAATGTCTTAGTCCTCTTCCTGTGGACTCTGCATAAGTGCACTAAGGTGCCTATCATCCTGTCATTGTAGTTTTACCTTTATTCTTGTTTTCATTTTTTGTTTGATAAATTCTAATAAATAAATAAGTAAAATATGATTTAAGGTCATACTGCTCTGAATTTCATTTATTTTTGTCTAGGAGAAGAATATGACAAATTTGATAAACACTCCATCCTCATCTTTATCAAAATATTAATAAAAATATTAAAGAATATAATATAGGATCAAACTTTGTATCACTATCCTGATACCTCATTCCAATTTGATGAAAAATTACTGATGAGCTCTCTTTAAATTTTATTTATCACATTGTACAGCTGCCCATCTCCCATAGTGATATAGCTAAATAAGATTTCTGAGCTAGCTATATATCTACTTTTGTTATTGTTGCTACTTTAACTTGGACACCACCCAACTCCAACTGACTTTAAGCAGCTCAACAAATAAAAACAAACAACATACAATCGAAATAAAACCAATGAATAAGATGGTGAATCCATCCAAGATCAATATGCATGCATTCAATCATTTTACCCTAAAACCTGGAAGAACTCGGTTTCTAAGGCCCTCTAAATCACTATCAGGATGGGAGCCACTTGGATCTTAGGAGGACAAGGACTTCAACAGAGAAGACATGTTTCTGATCCCGATAGAGATGGCCAGGTTGATACCATAGGAGAAAGGCAGTCCCTCAGGTAACTGGGACATATATCATGTAGGGGTTTATAAGTAACCATCATCACCTTGAATCTCACCCAAAAGCAAACTGGCAACCAGTGTAGCTCATGAAACAGGTACTTCATAGGCATACCAAGGCATGCTCCTCACTGCCTATGTTGCTGCACTTCTGACCAGTTGAAGTTTCCAGGTGGTCTTCAAGTCTCATATTCATTGCAGTAGTCAAGCCATGAGGCTGTTGGGCATGAATGAGTTTCTGAAAGGTCTGCCAATCTAAAAAAGGGATGAACTTAACTATCATGTTCTTGTCCACATTTAACTAGTCTGAAAGGCAGTTATGAAACATTTTGTGAAATGCTATGTTGAAAGTTAAATTATTGTAAGAAACAGGGACGGGGTGGCTCAGTGGCTAAGATGCTAAGCTTGCCGATCAGAAAGGTCGGCAGTTTGGTGGTTCAAATCCTTAGCACCGCGTAACGGAGTGAGCTCCCGTTACTTGTTACAGCTTCTACCAACCTGGCAGTTCGAAAGCATGTAGAAATGCAAGTAGAAAAATAGGGACCACCTTTGGTGGGAAGATAACAGCGTTCCGTGCACCTTTGGCGTTTAGTCATGCTGGCCACATGACCATGGAGATGTCTTCTGACAGTGCTGGCTCTTCGGCTTTGAAACGGAGATATGAGCACTGTCCCCTAGAGCTGGGAATGACTAGCACATATGTGCAAGGGGAACCTTTACCTTTACCTAACAAACATGTGGAACTTGTACAGCCTTCTCCAGCAACACCGAACCAAAATAGAAACTGAATAGATTTATCTTTTATTATCTGTTTGTTTTACTAACTTCACTGAACAGCTGGTATTCTTATTCTTTCTTTTACCCTTATTTTGAGAATACCTAATGAAGTCATTTCTACAGTTTTGAAATTCCACCACCACCAACTGCTTATTTTGAACTTTAGCTTTCCTGATACCCCCCTCTAGAGTTCTACACTACATACATATATTACATTTTGGGTGATCTGGAAACTGTTCTAGACAGGCTTTGAGTCTCATCCAGCAAAACTATTATGATTCCTTTTCTGTTATCTCTCAGCTTCTTGAAACTGAAATCAGGTATGTCTCCCCTTTCTCCTTATAAATCTGTAAAGTGCTGTGCATTTATGACTCAGTAAGTAGCATTTTAGTACAAAAAACATACCCCATGAGCTGTAATAGCAGCAGCAACAGCCTGGCATCCTGAAACCGCTTGAGAGACCGCCTCCTGCCAATCACCTCCTCGCGACCAATTAGATCACATAGATTAGGCCTCCTCCGAATTCCATCTGCCAGTCAGTGTCGACTGGCAACTACATGGAGGAGAGCCTTCTCGGTAGTAGCTCCGACCCTTTGGAACGATCTCCCCGTGGAGATCCGTACCCTCACCACCCTCCAGACCTTCCGCACAGCACTTAAAATCTGGCTATCCCGTCAGGCCTGGGGTTAAGATTGTAATCCGTCCCCACCCAAATGATGAATGTTGTGTTCTATTTTAATTATGTATTGTTCTTGTGTCATTGTTTGTATTCCCTTCCCCATGAATTGTAAGCCGCCCTGAGTCCCCTCAGGGAAAAGGGCGGCCTATAAATAAACTTTCCAATTTCCAAACAGCAGGAGTGCCTCATCCTGCTCTGTGCCTATGCAACTGATGATGTTATCTTATTTTGGGCAATTAAACATCTGCAAGAAAACAACTGAGCTGAGAGAGCACCAAAGACCCCACATTTCAACCCTCAACTAATATATTCTCTTGTATTAGTGCCTCATCTGTTTTGAGTTTGACCTAAAATTAATTTCATCCTCGAGAGTTCATAACCAAAAGTATTCTTACCAGTTACAGCTGCCATGAGAGTGTATCTCAGAATGCTTGAGCAATTAAAATAACTTCATTCTACTTCCAAGTTAAAGAGAGATAAAATATGTGAAACGATCCCATGTTATTATATTCCAGTAGATGGTGCTCTTAGTATTGTTTCTTGGCTTGAAGGAAAAGCAGCATCATGCATACTTTCTCTGCACCTAACTGAATGCTAAGTGAAATCTTGTAGCCAATTACAATTAAGGAGCCACAATGACATTTTAACTATCTAATGAGATATGTAAATAGAATAGGTGTCACAGTTGGACCTTGGTCTGAACTGAAGATTTTGAAGAACAGAATAGAGGGCATGAGGTATAAATGGTGAAAAATTGCTGCCCTTACAGACCATTTCCAAAGATTTTTTTTTAATTAAATCTCAAGGCAGTGAACATATCCAATTCACCTTCCTCCTCTTATTTTCCCTACAGTAACATCCCTGTGAAATCGGTTGGGCTGAGAGAATGTGTCAGGTCCAAAGTCACCAAGCTGCTTTCATGGCTGAGGCAAGATATGGTGATTTAGGATGCAATCAGATTTCATGTGGGAATTGGTAGATCGAGAATCTGCTGATACTGATACTCCACAGAATTCAAAACAGACTGAACTGCTACACAAGATAATACATAAATCTCCATGAATAAAGCATAAATACAAATAATACCCCAGATTAAACATCAATATTAAGGCAATCCTGTCATCATTAACACCCATACTGTGTGGCCTACAACTCAGGATGGTCTTAAGTGCAGAAGAAAAAAATGCTGCAAAACATAGAAACGGATTCAGTCCCTTGACCTCTTCACTTCATATACTGAGGAGGAGGATACTCTCAGCATCCCATCCCTGAAAAGGGTATAATGGGGAAATGGAAAAGTATCACTTTCCTCCACAACTTTTTTCACAGCTAAAATTGCACAAAGCAACTCTTTGTGCTGCAGGGAAAAATACATACGAAGCATTCTCCCTGTTCTGAAATCTCAGAGGATTAGAACATCCAACTTGTTCTTCAAATCACTTTGGGAAATGATCGTTTTGTTCATTTTATATTACATATTCTCAGTTTGTAACATCTTGGTTGCAATGGAGAAAAATGTCTCAAAACAAAGGCTATTCAGAGCTACAAAACAGTAGCCACATAGCTTGAAGAGGCATAGCAACAAATGCATCAGCATAGAACAGAATTTTAAAATCTGCAGGTTTTATTTGTCTCTGCATATTTTATCTGTCTGATGCTAAAAATATCATGCTTGGTGCCTTTAGCTCCTCTTTCTAGTACTTATCAGCCTTCAGTGCAGCTTGGAAGAAGAGAGAGTAACGATTGTAAGACAGCTACTTTATTGATGGGGAAAACCCACGTCTCCAAAATGCAAACACGAAAAGGGAACAAAAAAATCCACCCTGCTCTCTGAGTGATATTAGTGTTTCATTAGTGTGCTGCCCACAGGTTGGATCCTGCCTGAGGAAAAAAAACAATTAAAATGCAGCTTCTGACTGCAAAAACATTGCCCATACTTGATTTTCATTTTTCATATTCTAGAATCCTCATATTCCCCCTTTACGAACCAAGATGCCAAATAGATTCTAGTCAGCAAATGCCACAGTTGTAATCAAAAGTGAAGGAAGTTTTGACAGCGTGCCTCGTTCTATGTGGGTAGCTACCCCCAACCAGAATAAAAATCTACAAATAATTCTAGATTACTGGTCAAGGTCATACATGAGCCTTAAAGTGATAGTAGTCTTAAAAACATATAAAAGAAATCACGACCATCAGGTCCCAGACGTCCTCCAGGAAAGTTTCTTTTTCAGCTATTTCCAGAAAGTACCTGAAGTAGGAGCTAGCCTAGTTTTAGCCAGAGGCTGTTTAACAAAGTCACTGCTGCCACTCAGAAGCAAAATAATACATTTTAACTTGGCCCTGAGAAGATAAAGACTTGCTGGGAGTCCATATGAAATAATTTTGATTATACCAGTAGTATAATTATACCAGTAGTAAAATTATACCAGTAACCAGATTATACCAGTAGTAAAATTAAATGGAAACCAAAGTTAAAGAAAGAAGCACTCAAACACTTTTACAAATCAACTCAGACCCGAGCACAATTGACCAGGGACAAATTATTTTATTTATTGATCAAATTTAAATGGCTTCCCATCTCACAAAAGGTGATTGTGGGAGGCATACAAAAGCCAAATAAAGCAATAATATAAAAGCAATAATTATAAAAATATAAACTATCTTTATTAAAAATGAAAAAATATCCTATTTTGCACACATTATGTGAAGAGTTAGTTCTCTGCAGAAGCTCTGATGCTGGGGAATTTGGAAGGAAAGAGAAGAAAAAGATGACCATCAACAAGGTAGATTGACTCAATTGTAGTAGCCATGGATGCACCTTTAGAAAACATGGGTAGACAAGGTTAGGGATAGATCATCATGGAGAAAATCTATCTTATGGTTACAAAGAGTTGACATTGATTTGATGCTACTTAATCTATACAATCCTCCTGTAAAATGATCAACTTCCCCACGTATCAACAGATTGCCTATATGAGCTGAAACCAATTTCTTCTTTCAATAAATATAATTTCCATGAGCATATATATATATATATATATATATATATATATATAGGTACATGCATATGTACCTATATATATATAGTGGGTGTGGATCAAAGTGGGTGTGGATCAAACAGTCCACATTATTGAGAAATAACCATCATCGAGTGTTTCTTAATTTGCTAACCAGGTCTTTCACTTTTCATATATCTTTGTTTAAAAAATTGCTACATAATTTAATAAGGTTTAAAATAAACATCACTACATTCCATGAGCTTTGTGATCCATTTTGACCCCTAATTCTCTGCTCTACTTACAATAATGCCGTACTGTCCCAGGAAGCTCTTCTGCATATCCGCTGCCCAAAACTGCAGTTACGAATTCTCCAGCAGCTACAATGATTCATCTCAATTTCCCAGGTAAACTTTCCAGATGGCCCAGTTAAACACAACATCCCAGGTATAACTGAAGATGGATTTCTCATGCTCAGTGAAGAGGTCAGAAAGGTATGGGCTAAAAACCCTTAAAAGCTTGAGGTGGCAGAGGGGGAAAAAACAACTGCATCAAAAGAACAATGTTGTTTGGAAAAGAATAACTGCAGGAGATAGAAGAGCACCCAGTATGCTTCCCAAATCCTAGCAAATCTTAGTGCATGTGTGCCTTCTTCAGCAAATGCTACTCTCAGCTCTTTAATTCTTATTTCCAATCCTAGGAGCTGGAAATATAAACTACAAACTAGCACAGCATTTGAAAGGTTTTGCAACTAAAGCTCTTTCACAGCTAACAACAAGAAAATCACAGCTGTTGCATAACACAACCCTTGAAAAGCATTATGGCTTGTTGGTGTTTTTAAATTACAGTCACATTTCCCCGGAGCTTTATGCAGACTTAGAAAAAAATATTATCCCAATGATAATGAAGCAGGATTCCCAGATAAATATGACCCAAAATATCTGTCAAACTGACATGGGGAGAAGCTCAAGAAGTGGGAGTGACTTAGCAATTCTGAAAAATGGAATAATTGTAAGCTATTTGTCATCTCAGCAGCAGGGGCTCTGCATGTCCCAAGGACATTCCATCTCACTAGACGTTCTTTTACAGAAAACAGTCTGAAAAAATGTTCACTATTTCTCTTTTATTTGCAAGCAATGATGAAACTAATTTTTTTTGCCAGTATCGCCAGAAAAATCTTATCAAATCTAGTTATTTGGTTAGATTTTGTTAACCTGTGGTTGTCTGCATGCATAAGAAAATGTTTTACAGCTTTTCTCTTGATGAAAATAAATAAAAGATGAATCTATGAAATATAAAACAACCATCGTTCTACCTTCTAGGTCATCCTGGATATTATAGTTTTCTTAGGACTAGAAAATTCTAAGGGGAAACATTCAGTGTCTTCATCAAATTCTAAGTTCAATTATAATTACTTTGGGATAACTATGCCAGGTAAACTAGAATAAAGCTAGTTGAAGTATGAGGTGCAGACAAAATCAATTTCCATAGTTTTCTTTTTTAAAAAATCTTACTAATTTGTTTCTACACAGCTTTTCCCAGAAAGCTAGAATCAACATTCAGAATTGCCACACCAATTAGCTGGGATCAGAAATGTTACTATCAGAAGCCCTGAGCAAGATCTAAATCTAACTATGGTGAGAGTGAAATCAATGGTTACCAAGCTAGAGAGAAGGCTAGTATAAACATAATTCGTTTGGTCCACAAGGCTACCAGGATAATGGCCATTTGCTTGGAATAGTGCCCTTTGTAAGAAAACATTCACAGCAGGTTGTGATCCTGAGTGGCAATAGAGAGAAGAATCAGTCAGGTATCTGTGGCCCAATGGTGGCTTCCGGATCCCGTTCCAAATGGTACGGTTGGAATGGGCCCGGAGTCGCCCACATCGACGTGCGGGGAACGTGCGTGCATCGTAGCTGCCAGCGATGCTTCCGCAAGCCTCCGCGATGCTCCAGCTGCTTGGCAGAGCGTCGCACAGGTACTGTATGCGCTGTGCGCGGAAGTGCCGAAGGCTTTAAAGGACAGGTAAAGAGCTCGGGTGGGCAGGTGGGCCCTCCGGAGCACCAGAACAGAACGGTACCCAGGGCTCCGGGCAGGCTCCGGTATGCCCGTACTGAGACGTACCGCCTGCAAGTCACCACTGCTGTGGTCCAGTAAACTACATTGTTTATGTTCACTGGCCATATCTGAGAGCAGTGGTGGGTTCCAGCAGAGACTACTGCTTGTTTGGTCAGGGGAGTGCCGGGCATGCACTAATGCGCAGTACAACTAAAATTACTCTGTGCACGCACAGAAGCAAAAAACAAGATGGCAGTGCCTATGGCACCACTGGGAGAACCAGATTGGGGACATTCCAGTGATCCATGCCACCAAGCTACTACCGGTTTGGCCAAATTGGTCCAAACTGGTAGAAACCAACCACTGTCTCAGAGGTAGCATACCTGACATGCCAACTCGGTAGGAAGAGATAAATAATAAAGTCCATCAGCAGAGAGAGAGTAAAAAATATGGAGAGGAAAAATGCTGTATGTTTCAGCCCATGGTGAGTTAAGTGATGCTGTGTCCTCCCTCTCGCAGTGCCTGGAGGCTGTTAGGGGCTGGATGGGGAGCAACGGATTGAAACTAAACCCTGGCAAGACCGAGTGGCTCTGGGTTTCAGGTTCATTGGCTCATGGAGAACTGCCATCTTTGGTCTTGGATGGGGTATCACTACCCCAAGCAAACCCTATATGTAATCTGAGGGTTCTCCTGGACACATGACTCCTGCTCGAAGAGCAGGTGGCGGTCATGGCTAGCAGGGCCTTTGAACAACTGCAGGTTGTGTGCCAGTTATGCCCTTTCCTGAACCAACAATCCCTACTCACAGTCATTCATGCCCTAGTCACTTCCCATCTTTACTATTGCAACATACTCTACATGGGGTTGCCCTTGAAGAGAATCCAGGTGCAAAATGCACCCTGCATGGTTTTGTGTAGACCCCGGTGCTCACATGTATCACCTCTCCTGCGGGAGCTGCATTGGTTGCTGATTTGCTTCCAGGTGCAATTCAAGATGCTGGTTATCACCTTTAAAGCCCTTCATAGCTTGGAGCCAGGTTATATGAGGGACCATCTCTTGCCAGTCACGTCTACCCAACCCATCAGAGCAGGGAGGCAGGAAATACTGCAGATCCCATTGCTGAGGGAGATACACCTAGTGGGACCCAGAAGAAGGGCCTTCTCCATGGTGGCTCCCTCTCTCTGGATCATCATTCCCCAGGAGATTAGAACGGCCCCCACTCTAATACTCTTCCGGAAGGTGCTGAAGACCTGGTTCTGCCAGCAGGCCTGGGGAACCCAGAGCAGGATGGATCCCATTAAATGGCTCGTGTGATTTGCTGTCACCAGGGTGGGGGTGATTTTATGATATTATACTACCTATATTAATTTATTTGATTCTTTTTATTAGTTTTATTGTTTTAAATGTGGTTTTATACTCTGAAAGCCACCTTGACTCACCATGGGCGAATAGGCGGCAATAATAAATGAATGAATGAATGAATGAATGAATGAATGAATGAATGAATGAATGAATGAATGAATGAATAAATGTCAAGTGAAGGAAGCAAAAATTTTCCAAGAAATCTAAATGTGTCTATGTTTCATTGATTTCAATGTGATCTAATCCCTTGAGGATCATCAGTTGTCAGCCTAAAACATTTAAGTAGTGTTACTACGATCTTTAGTTATTAAGTTTAGTTACATGGAGCTATATTTTTGAAGTTAACAAGAGAATCTGGCCCATTTCTCTTGCCTACAAAAATGGTTCTTGTAAAGTGGAAAGTCAACATGCAATAATATAAACCAGTGTTTCTCAACCTCAGCATCTTTAAGATGTGTGGACTTTAACCGCCCAGATTTCCCCAGCTGGCATGCTGACTGAAGAATCCTGGGAATTGAAGTCCTCGCAATTCAAAGCTGCTGAGATTCAGAAACACTGCCATAAATCAAAACCAATGCCTTAATGCCTGCTTGTCAATAGCTTTCTACACACTGGCTGGGTTATTATTTCATAGAACATTTATTGAAACTTCTACATTTCCCAGGGATAAAAATGCCCTTTAAATGTTCTTCAGAGAACTCTGCATAGAATATGTATTTATGAGAGTGGTTTCTGCTTGACTGGGCCAGCATTTAAATTAAGGGTAAGTGAGCAGGAACTTGAAGCTCCACTGGAAGAAGATGCTTGAATTCTGGCAAAGCTCCAACATCATATACTTTATCAGGAGCAGGGGATAAGTTTAATGGCTAGGGATAATAGGAAGGGTGGCCAGACAATATCTGGAAAGTCACAATTTTAAAAAAAATAAAATTTATATTGCTGCCTACTTGCTCATGGACAGGAAATAAAAACACAAGGTAAAAGAAATAAAATAATACAAAATAAAAATAATAAAACTCTCCCTTGGCAACAACACACACTCATAGCACCCATTTAATGGGCTCCATCCTGCTCTGGGTTTCCAAGCCCACTGGCAGAGCCACATCTTCAGGGTCTTCCGAAAGAGTGTCAGAGGGGGTCCAGTCTAATTTCCAGAAGGATGATGTTCCAGAGGGAGGAGTCACTACGGAGAAGGCCTTTCTTCTGCATCCTGCCAGATGTATCTCCTTAGGGTACAGGACATGCAACATTCCTTGCCTCCCTGATCTAGTGGGTTAAGTGGATGTGACCGGCAAGAGATGGTTCCTCAGATAACCTGGTCCCAAGCCATGAAGGGCTTTAAAGATGATAACCAGCACCTTGAATTGCACCCGGAAGCAAATTGGCAACCAATGCAGCTCCTGCAGGAAAGGTGACACAGCTCCTGCAGGAGAGGTCTGCACAAAGCCATGCGGGCTGATGCATTTTGCACCAACTGGAGCTTCCAGATGCTTTTCGAGGGCAGCCCCATGTAGAGTATGTTGCAATAGTTAAGACTCACATTGTCAGAAGTCTCAGTAGGGCTACATGGCAAAGATAACACATTGCAAAAATAAAAACAACACAGAACCCAGAAAACATCAACATCTGAGAAACTCTGGATCATCCTTCCTCAATTTGCTGCTGTGTTAGCCAGAGTTAGCTAAATACAAGCAAGAGCATCAGATTATAAGGTTGTTCTGGACCTTGTGAGGAATTGATAAGACTTTTAGAAAGGGAGAGAGCATTTACATGCAGCTGGAGAACACGGGGAATTACTATTCTACTGGTGCTGGAGAAGAATAGGAGATGTCATCTTTCTCTTTACTAATAAAGGAGGAATAGAGAAGACACACACATGTAGTACATTAATAATTACTTCACTATGTATAAATGATGATAGCTTAATAGATGATATACCATCTGTCAGTCTTTTCTGGCAAGGGATGAATAGTGTGAATCAGTGGTGGGTTTCAAAAATTGTTCAAACCTACTCTGTGGGTGTGGCCTCCTTTGTGGGAGTGGCTTTCCGCCCAAGTGACCGGATGGGAGTGGCTTGCCGCCCATGTGACCGGATATGAAGATGCCGACGACACTTGTCAGAACCACCTGAAATTACCTCACACATAGCACTGGCATGCATAAGAATATGATGTAAACTTGTTTTTTAAAAGGCATCTTTGGTTTGTGTTAAAACAACTTCAACACACGCAATGTTCTGATTGCACCACAAACACAGTAGTCATCCTTACCTTTCACAGAGGCACTGAGTTTTATAAATATGAGCATGATAGTGTAGAATAAGCATATCCAAGGACCAGTGGTGGGTTTCAAAAAAATTTGGAACCTCTTCTGTAGGTGTGGCCTGCTTTCCGGGTCCACTGGTGGAGCCTCTTCTAACCGGTTCGGTAGATTTGACGAACTGGTTCTACCGAATAGGTGCGAACTGGTAGGAACCCACCTCTGGTGTGAATACTTGAAAGTGGCTATAGCTGTTGCCATTCTCTCGTCTATGTCCCCAATCCTTCCCACAGGAAAGGATGGGTCATCATCAGGTTTAAAAAAGAGATAATCAGAAGGCTGAGGGTCTAAGAGCACATATCCCAAGGGTTCATGTAAGCAGAACAAAACAGACAATCATTTAGAAAACACTTAATTTTAGGAAGGGAGAGAAATGAAAAATGAAACACTTAAAAAAGAAGTGGAGTAGGAAAGCAATTTGGAAGTCTATGTAGAAAGACAGCAGATGGGCAAGAGACATTGTGTCTGAAGGAGCCTCAGGGAGAAAGAGTTGTATAACTAAATGAGGTGCTGAGTATCCCACATTAATTTAAATATTAACAAGTTAAATTGTTGCAGAATTTCATTTTTGAGGACTTTGGTCACTATAGCTCAATATTTGTTTTCCACCCATAGAGTACAAGAAAATGAAATGGCAGAATACACTGTACCATTGCAAATAAAGAGTCTTCTTCTTATTTTGTTACTTTACTAACCAATTTATAAATGCCTTCAGGACTTGCAGAAATCATAAAGTAGGTTGCATTGGGTATATCATTGGTCTCTTTAAGATTTTGTGAGTATGTAACAAGACACACTGAGAATGTCTTTACCTGCCCTATGTGTGGGTGCCAACTGTACCCTTGGGGTGCATGAAATTCTGTTCTACCTGACGTTTTAAAGTATTCTTTTACTAAATATTAATAATGATGAAGCTAGCATATTGGAAAAATACCTCTGTCTCTAGCACTCGATTTACAACACTATATATTAACCCCACAAAAGTTACAACAGAACAGAGCATCCTAAATGTTAGTTATAAATGGGTATTTTATAACAGTTAATGGAAGTCTCACTAGGAATAGGAAAATCCTCCGTATCAGGTATTGGATGAGTGCATCCAATAAATCATCTCTCAAATTTCAAAATGTGCCCCTGTCCAAAACTCTAATCTGTTTCAATGTTTTCTTCTTACTTAAAGGGAAAAATATATGAGTAATAAGCATAGGAGGAAGAATAGGGTTAGCATATATGGTCTGCCTGAAGTTGAATGACTATTGGTGGCTAGTAGAGAGAATAGCTAAAATTTGCATTAGAAAAAGAAGGAATAATTTTTCTGCGTGCAAAACAAACTCTGTGGAAGAGTGTCAGGCACAAAACTGATTGCAACACAACACCAAGTGGCCCACAACAATATGTGAGAAGACAATTAAAACTTGAACCAGTTGGCAACCATTTCTGGCCTACGTACTAAATTCCCCATGGCCTCTTGGGATTCCTATTTTCATCCTGTCAGCACTACAGTGCATCAGAGTTATCTAATCAACTGTATAGTTAAAATATAGGCCAGCAGAGAAATTATCTTGCATTTTTTATCCTATCAGGTCTCCTCGTTCATTTTTGATGAATGATAGTTTACTTTAGAAAAATATGCAGAGAAGAACGTTTCAGTGAATTTTTCATGGATTGTGCATTTTTGGGCTTGCTTATAAAATGGCCCAAATAGATATATAAATGTCCTGGTTTTTATTCCTAGAAAATTCCATTTCTTCAGTTTTTATAGATTTCAAGCTTTAATTAAATACAAGGAGACAAGATGGAAAACTTCCCTTTAATGGGCTTTGTTAGGTAAGCTCCCCGTTGGGGAGAGCAAATGTATTCAGAGAAGCGTTGTGAGAGTGGTGGTGGAGAGCACTCAAACCAGCATACAGAGACACTGCAGTTTAAATAGGCTTTTACTTTCGTGGAAATAGAGGTATCAGAGTCCATCAAACAATCCAAGTCATACATGGTTAAGACAGTCAGTCATCAATGTCTTTCAGTTAAAGGATAATCCAAATAACATAGTCCATAATCATACAAACAGTCCGGTACACAAAGTTTGCTAGCAGTTGCAAAACTTACAATAGCTCACGCTGATCACGGCACTTCTAACAGCCAGCTTCCAAACACTCAAATCAGCATCTAACAGTGATTCTGGCTCCATCTTATGGCCGATTGAGGAAACAGCAACCAATCACATTTACAGCATGATTTAAAGAAACAGGTACAGCATTGTTACATAATTTATATATTGCCAACCCAACCGTTACGGTATATTCCTAACAGGCTTTTTTAGTTGTAAAGCTGCTGTCACCTCTAAAACAGCCTATCGTTCAGAAAATACAATTTCTTCTTGCCTTTAAAATATTCACAGAAATCACCCACTCAAATTTGGTTGGAGAATTTTGAAAGATCACTTGTGTCCAAGCTCACTTAAATGCAACCCACCAGCTGGCAACTAATATCATTCCAGAAGAAGCTCACAATTCACAACTGTTTTTTTTAAAAATGAATTGGGTACAGCAGTAGTACTATCAGGCCACCTAACACCCGTCAAGTAAATTAGCCTATTGGTGTTAACTACACTTTTTTCATTTTCTCTTTAGAAAAGAGGAAAAAGTCTCTACTAACTGCTAATCGTCCACTTAAACCATTTGTTTAGTTACCATTCAAAGATACAATGGCACTGAAAAAAATGACTTATGACCAGTCCTCACACTTATAAATGTTGCAGCATTCCCATGAGCATGTGATCAAAATTCAGGTGCTTGGAAACAGGCATGTACCAGACCAAAGTGAATGGGGGATGCTGGATCCCCTTAATGACCGCATGATTCACTGAACTATTGCAGTGATTTGCTTAACAACCGTGGCAAAAAATGTTGTAAAATTAGGCAGGACTTGACAATTGCATTGCTTAGCAATCAAAATTTTGGTTCCGCTTCCGGTCATAAGTTGAGGACTACCTATATTGAATTTTGGCAAATTTCATTAATGACAGGAGTTATTAGACATGTGCTTCTAATAGATCTTTTAGAAGATGCCAATATGCTCCAACATTTGTATATTGTTTATATTACAGAGATATTGTATTATTTTCTTGGAATTAATTCTCCTTCCCTATAAGTAACATAAACAGGATAATTAATGTAAAATTAGCAGATGCAAGTGGAACCTCTAATGAAATGATGCTTGTCAGGTTGAAATCCCTCATTTGGTACTCTTTTCCAGTTTTTTGTCGGGGCAGAGAGGGTATGTGTGTCATCAAACATGTACAATCCTTCTTGGATTGTTTTTATTCTCTTCCTTTATGATTTCTTTCCCAAAATACTTGGTGAGTTTCCACAAATACTATCTACAAACATTTAAACCCTGAGTGGATTCTGTATGTCAGAGTTCCCCAACCTTTCTGTCTTTGTGGACTGGCCAGGAAAGGGGGAGGGGGGTAGTTCTTTGTGAATGGCAGGCAAACATGCGCAAGCATACACAACTCCATTTGTGTGAGCAACGGGCATGCATGCATCTGCGCTTACCTAGTGCTCACACAAGTGGGGATGGGTACACACGTACGATCTCCCACCAGTACCACAGCCCATTTCCAAAGGGCTCAAGGCCTGGTAGTGGGCCCAGGGGTTGGGGACTCCTGCTGTATGTGAAATAAATGCAAAATAATACAAAATGAAAATAAGGAAAGAGGATGTGACAGTTGCTTGGAACAAATGGGGAAGAATTTTGTTGCAAAATGACATAGAAATGGGAGGTGTTGCAGTTATCAGAAGCATGAAAAAAGATGCTTGGGGGAATGATAAATTGAAAGAGCCAGGGGAACAAGAAAAACTGCCTCTAAGAAATTATCCCAAAATACTGTATAACAAACAATATGTAGAGTGGTATGTAGTTGTAAAGAAATAATCAGTAAGTACAAGGAATGGTTAAGATTAAATAAAAGCAAAGTAACATAGTAGAAATGCTATAACGTTTTGGATATGAAGAGAGAAAACAAAGAACCACCAAATATATTAATGGGATTAAAATAATAATGAAAGGATCCAAAGTAGAACTGAAGTGAGAGGATGCTTGAAAGAATATTTTAGAAAGGGACACAGGAATGACAGTGATGTGTTGAAGACATAAAGCTATAAAATGTCAATCTCCCCCCCTCAAAAAAAAATATGAAAAGGAAATCATGATGAATATTAAAATGCAACATCTGCAGATGTGAATGGCATAATAGTTAAAATATGGATATAATCTGCTTATGGAGCAGCTGTGCAATTTGTTTAATGTATGCAAGGTTTGAAATAATGATTTGCAAGGATAGGAAGATACACAAGAAATACAGTGAACTGAGCTAGTTAAATTAGATTTTGCTAGATAACCTTCCCTTTTGTTCTGCTGTTATAAGCCTCTCTGAGATTCTTTTTCACAAAGACTCTCTTTCCTCTGTCAGGCTAGAAGGCCAGGAATCTCATGTAATAGAACAGTTTTTTTTTTTAACCTTGGCAATTTTAAGATGTGTGGACTTCAATTCCCTGAATTCCCCAGCCCTCATAGTGGCTGGAGAACTCTGGGATTTGAAGTCCACATATCTTAAAGTTGCCATGGTTGAAAACCACTGCAATAGATTATCTTTGCCGGTACTCTCACCAGATGGCAAGGAGATGATGATATACACTGAAGACATGCCAGGAGCTGCCTCATCTACTCTCCAACTTCCAAAGGAAGGAGAAATCTGTCTTGTTCAAAACCACCATCAGTGACCTAGAAAACAAAGCCCAGTTCTCTGTGGGAAGAAAAATATAATTTCCTGCCTCTCTAACATGAATTTAGTTTCTCTGCATGTGCCTCCTACTCCCCGCCCCCCCAAAAAACCCCAGCGAGAGGGGAGAAGATTTCCATAATGAAATATGAAATGCTGCTTCTCTATATTAGATAATAATGTATTAGATGCCGCATTAGATTACTATATGTGTGTGTAGGCTAATACTTTATTACTGCAGTTTGAGAATTCTATTTCTTTTATAATATTAGCATTCTGCTGGGGGTTACCCATATTTATATACAGATGGGTGCAGCAGTTTGAATAGAATTCAGAAAACATGCATAAGGCATATCCTCATATCTCCTTAACTATAGAGAACAAATATTCCACAATATTTTTTTTCTCTGCCATGTCTTCACGATACTTTCTTTGTCATGCATAGCTGAAGTTGCATTATAGAACAGAACAGAATAGAATAGATAGAACAGAATAGGATAACAGAGTTGGAAGGGGCTTTAGAGGTCTTCTAGTCCAACCCCCTGCTCAGACAGGAAGCCCTATACCATTTCAAACCAAGACCTTTATGGAATAAAAGAATAAAAAGTCAGTAACTTATGATTTAGACTTTTTTTAAAGAATTAATATGGTGTCTCTTGTTTCAGATTAAGTTAATATCATAAAGCAAAAAAATGATGGAGGTTACAGGATCTTTTTCTGTTTCTGAAATATTATTTTCTCCACTAAATCTAAGAATATAATTTTAAAAAGATATTGGATGTAATTTGAAACAGGTGATCTACAGGTGATCTACAATTTTATAGCAGCCTGTAAATGATAAGACTTTAATCATTTAACATAGTCAGCTTTCAATTGCATCCTTAGTGACTTGGGGCTTAGAGTCATTCGTCATAAGCAAACAATTGGAATTAGCACATCCTCCCTCCCTCTCTCTCTCTCTATATATATATATATATGTATATATGTATGTGTGTGTATGTATATATATATATTTAAAGTCACAACCCCTGGTATGCCCAAATATGGGAGGAAGGTCACACTTCCATTCTCTGTCCTTCGGCTCGTCACAAGAGACCATCCAGACAGAAACCCAATATTTTTTACTGTTGCCTTTTTGTTACATTTGTTATATTTGTGCTGATAAATAAATAAAGGTCTCTTGTGACGAGTCGAAGGACAGAGAATGGAAGTGTGACCTTCCTCCCATATTTGGGCATACCAGGGGTTGTGACTTTAAATATATACCTTTCACCCTGGCCTGGCTGATAAGGAGTCGAGCTCTGTAGCTCAATGGTTAACACATCTGCCTAAGAGGCAGTAGAGCACAGGTTCGATTCCCAGCAAGGGTATGGCTAGCTGATGAGAGCTAAATAGCTTGAAATAGATCTATACTAGTCTCCCTTTATTTATTTATCAGCACAAATATAACATATATATATATACACATACATACATACATACATACATACATACATACATACATACATACTTAGTGGCTAACACAACTGCCTAATATGTAATACAGCACAGGTTCAAATCCCAGTAAAGGTATGGCTAGCTGGTGAGAGCTAAATAGCTTGAAATAGATCTATACTAGTCTCCCTTTATTTATTTATCAGCACAAATACAACACAGAGAGAGAGAGAGAGAGGGAGGGAGGGAGGGAGGGAGGGAGGGAGGGAGAGAGAGAGAGAGAGAGAGAGAGAGAGAGAGAGAGGCAGGGGAGGTAGATCCTCACCACTGTCATCATGAAAAGAAAAAAAAAATAAAAGGAAAAAGGCTCCTCTCCCAGAAGAATTAAATATTTTGAGAAATGTTAAAAAGGCAGAATATTATATTTCCCTAAAGGGAGAAATGAAGATACACGCTCTTGGAAAGCAGTCCCCTCCTTTCTTAATAACCCTCAGCAGATGTCAGCACTTAAGAGATAAAGAGATAGATAGCTCTATTCACAACAAATTTCCTGCAGCAATGTCTGAACAAAGGTAGGATTAGCCCTCAACCACGATAGGAATTGCCCAACAAGCCCCTTCCTTGCATCAGTCCAAATGTCAATCAAACTTAGCTCAGACAACCTACAGAGCCAACCATGACCCCAAACAACAGCCAATAGAATATATGTTCTTGCACAGGAACAGGAAGCTCAAGTGCAAAGCCTAAGAGAAGGTATAAATCCCCCCCCCACTCTCAACTTCATATGGTCAGCTGCACCGGAACCACAACCCATGTGATCCTGTTCAACAATAAATGGACCCTCTTTCCAATCAGCCTCCACCTTCCATTTTGTCTCCAGTTCCTTTCTCCCAGCTTGGAACTGAACCAGATGGATAATTCTTCCAACAGTTCCATCATGGCTGATGAATAAAAAATCAGGAAAGGAAAACTTTGCTTTATCTTTCTAAGAAGCTGGATACAAAGATTTATAATTAGCCTAAAGCTCACTTCACCTCTCCACTGTATTGCCTGCAGGCAGTATTGGAGCCCTGTTTTTCAATAAAGCACAGATCCTGTAGAGTTCTAAATTCTTTACAAGAATTGTTTCCCCCCAAAAAAGAATTGAATTGTTCTGTCACCCAGTTAAGAACAAGCAAACACATGTATTTTGGAGCGCTTGCAGGTTTATTGATTAAATAATTGATAATTATTTGTGCAGCATTGGATTTCCAGTTGCAAGGATACTGGCTCCAAGACAGTGAGCTATCTCAGCTGTATTATGGCTACCTGGCCATAATACGGCCAGTAGAAACACACCTTCCTATTGCTGTCTAAATTGCAAACTGGGGAAATAGTATGGTGAAGACAACTGCAGTATCCAATCTTCAGGCGATTTTTTTCTCCTACCTTTCAGCCAGCTGTGCACAATTGACCATTGTCCCTCCTTTAAAAGAAAAATCTATCACCCCTCTGCACAACTGCTTTATGCTACTTTTGGCTGTGGATCTGATGATCTCACAGAATCCTGTCTTTAACTGATTCACCTCTGACTCTGCTCCAGGTTATTTGAAACGGCAACAAATCCAAAGTTTCTCTTTGGGTTTCAATTTCCCCTTGGGGTTCCATTCATTCTGGCTTTCAGTTCACAATTCAAAGAGTTTTTACGTAGACAGATTTTGGAAGATTTTGTTTACGTAGATCATCTTGTGGTTCTTAAAAATTGATACCGACTTGACTGCACGCAGGATCAATTTGTAAGCAGAAGCACAGAAGAAGCTATTGTTGCATGGTGAAAAGGTCACTCTACCAAACATCTATTCATTCAGATGTGATATGGCAGTCTTCTCAAACTTGATACCCTCAAAGATGGAACAACCTCTAACTTTTGCCCCACCCAATACTACAGAGTAAATATCAATACGGTATGTACATACATGGTGGGATTTCAGATCCAACACATTAAGAAGACAAGGAAAACTTCTGTATAGCACCAGCAAGGAATTCTACTTTCATACACCCTCTACACACCCATTAATACACATGATCTGTGTGGGATTAACATTTCACTCTCCCATTGCAATCTCTTTAGAAATTGAAAATTGCCACTTTAGAAATCTTTCCACTGGATGCATAATTTTTAAAACTAACGGCTATCTTCTACCTAAGAAGGAAGAGGAGAGGAGAGATTTACAATGCCTCTGGAGTTGCAAATTAATCCTTCCCTTTAGTAAAATAGAAGGACATGAGGGTATTTAGGTTTCCAGCAAGTCAATTTCTCCTTTTTTGGAGATATTTTATTCCCTTGATTTCTTGGTTTTCAAGTTTTCTTCTCCAATACTTGGTCAGCATTTTGTGCTCACTGAACACTATATTCTTCATTTGTTTTCCTTCCTTCAGTTGTTATCCCCCCCCCCCCAAACTTTAACCTATTTCTCCAAGCAAGCTGACACTTTCCCCTTAGAAATGTCAACTGGGAGGTGCTCTTTGGCCTATACACAATGGCCCTCAAAATATGAATACCGGAAAGGGAGGGTTATCGGATTTATCATACCAAAAACAATTCCATTATTGTTCATTAAAATGTTCATTAAAACCATCCCCTTAAAAATAGATTTTGGCTCCAGACTTTCCCTCCATTTAATTCTATTTTAACAATTCATACAAAATTGTCCGTAATTGCAAATAGGCATGAGATCAAAATTAATGTTTCATTTCAAAATAACTTTTGATCTCTCACTTTTTTCATTTTCTCATTTATTGATTAAACAACACGTTCTTTGACTTTCAAAGCACAGAGAAGTAAACATGGCCACAAATCAAGTGCTTTACAAGCTTGTTGCCAAGGATAAATCAACAATTGAGTACTCAAACAGGAAAAGTTATGCCTACCATTTACAGAAAGACTTCAAATCCATTTTCTTATTAATAAAACAAAAGCTTATGGGAAGTTCCTTTTAAAATCACCAGATCTATCTACACTACTATACAAAGAATACTAACAGTACTAACTCTAAACTTGCTTTCTTATTTTCTCATAATACAAATGAAATACACTTTATAAAAATATTGTCCTATTAATAAATTATCTAATTAGTAAACAATCTGTTTGGAGCAGGTGTTGGGATAACTGAAAGATGGGATCATTATCCGTCATGCACAGATAAATGCTGAGACTATAAATTCCTACAGTCTGCCTTAAATTTAGCTTTTCTTTAAATTTCCCACATTCTTATAGTGACTTTTCAAAATGATGAAGAAGACAATTTGAAGTGACCCCAGATGCAGAGGCGGTATTCAGCAGGTTCTGACCAGTTCTGGAGAACCGTTAGCGAAAATTTTGAGTAGTTTGGAGAACCGGTAAATTCCATTTCTGACTGGCCCCACCCCCATCTATCTTCTGCCTCCCGAGTCCCAGCTGATTGGGAGGAAATGGGGATTTTGCAGTAACCTTCCCCTGGAGTGGAAAGGGAATGGGGATTTTGCAGTATCCTTCCCCTACCAGGCCCACCAAGCCACGCCCACAGAACCAGTAGTAAAAAAATTGGAATCCCATCACTGCCCAGATGGTATAAATCAACCCCACCACTTTATTTAAAATATTTAAAAATGTTTAGAAACGTTTAAGAAATGCTGTTCTAATTTTCATATTTCCTGCAAATCTGATTTTGCCCTCTCCACCTGCATTTATAAAACCTATAATGACATCTCTCTTTTACTAAGCTTTTAACTATTAGGATTTTTAGTGAGTCCTTCCCATAACAGATAAATCAGAACAGTGTTTCTTAAACTTTTGTTTCATCTGGTGTTAGTCAACTTGAGGGTTTAGTCTTTTGTTAGCCAACTTCATCAAGTTACCCAACTTGATGTTCAACTGCACAGGAAATGCAATATGTCAAATCATTAGTACAGGACAGGTGGCACAGCACGTCCAGATCTACCTTCACTGGTATCTCCTTACCTGCCTTAGTATCATTTTGCTTAATAATGCAGCCAGTCTGGATTCATTCCTCTTAAAGTGTGTTCTGAAGTCCCTCGGGATCCTACGAGCCCACCCCGAGGTCTGTTAAATCAAATATATTTCCCAAATACTGATTATTATTATTGTTTTTTATCGGTTGGGGTGTTTTTTCATGAAAAACTATTTCATTTTCAATATGTTAATACTTACTCTTGGTTTTTAACATTTTTATTTAATTGTTGTTAATTGCAATGCTTTTATATTTGTGCTTTTCTGTCACTGTAAGCTGCCCAATGTGTCTCTGGTTAGTGAGATGGATGGCATATAAATTTAATGAAGAATTAAATATCTAATAGGTTTCATATTGTTATTTTTACATGATTCAATAAATATTCTAGGCATATTATCAATTTTATATTTAGTACAGTAAGAAACTTTAGGGAAACCAAAGAAAACTCCTTGCTGTTTTAAAGAACACTTAACTTTTATTGTAATATATTGTATGCTAATCTGCAGAAGGAATGTACCATCAGGAAAGCTTCCCTGCCAAATTAGCATATTCTTACAATACAAAGGTACATTCCCACCCAGAAGCATTCCAGTTCAGTTCTGGCCTTGGATGATGTCTCTGTATGTTCTTCAGTCCTCCCGGTATAATGGCAGTGACAGCATCCCACACACCATGCCTCCAAATAGCATCCACAGTCTGGTCGCTCCGGAGGAGAAAGCTGCATAGTGAATATCGACTCAGCAACTTTCTGCACTGCAGCATGCCAGCCTCCTCAATAAAACAAGCTTGTTGCAGCTTGTGAGCTGCAATTCATCTTTGCACAATGGATCCCGGGGTTCTGAAGAAAGCTTTTCCTTGTGTCAACTGGCTGCTCAAAGTGGGCAGCGGATTTCCGAACACAGGGCCCTTTCTTACAGGCAGCAGACAAAGCAAATCACTGCTTAAATTTCAACTGTCTCTATAATGCTTGGCATCGTTCTAGTTAATGTTTGTTATTGTTGGTTGACAGTGAAGGGTGAGTGAGGGAGTAACAGACCAGAGCCTCCCACACATAACGCCATCTGCTCTTAAAAACATATTTCCATGGAAGTTACTCACTCGTTTCCATCTTTTGCCTCTCGAGCGATAACTAGATTAGCAAAAATGGAGTTGAAATATACCTTATATTTCCGAAATTGGGCTACTACTTTCATACCTTACCGTAACATCTTACCTTAACATTTTACATTTCTCCTCGAGCCGTGACGGCGAACCTATGGCAGGCATGCCTAAAGTGTCACACAAAGCCATGTCACCTGACACACGTGGCCTTGCCTGCTTGTCTTCTGGGTTTCTGGTGCACATGCACACGCGATGATCAGCTGTTCTTTGTGCATGCAGCAGTGCCAAAGTGGATGCATGCGCATCAGCCAGCTGATTGTCAGGTGCGCATGCATGCTAGAATCCAGATGTTTGGATTTTTCAGAGCGCAGTCCATTCACACACATGGCAATACTGAAAACCGGCCTATGCATGCACGCTGGCAGGCTGATCATCAAATTTGCACGAATGCTAGAACCTGGATTTTCATTTTTTCTGGAGCGCAACCCTAATGAGAACATGCTCGGTGACGAAAAGGTTCACCATCACTGTCGTAAAGTCCAAGAGGATGCAACAAATCATGAAACTTAAGTAGAAACAAGTTTCTGCTCTAAATGCCTTTCTCATACAGTAATTGTTGCAATTAAACCAGGAAAGAAGTCAAAGCAATGGTCTCCTCTGTTTCTTTTTTCTTTTTTCTCTTAGCTATTTTCTATGTAATTAAATGCTATTCATTTGGTCTTGGCTTCAAGTACATTATGGACCCATTTCAAACTAGGGATTTAATTGCTATCAGTCAGGAGCATACAAATTTAATAATATTTTATTATTATTATTATTTTCCCCTTCTACAACACCTTACAGTCATTATATCAACATTATTATGTCATCATACATGTACATGTATATATTATTTTGCTTCTATGTTTACATATCTTTATACACAGAAGTGTGTGTGTGTGTGTGTGTGTGTGTCTGTGTGTGTTATTTTGTTTCCAGCATTGGGCAAATGCTATTCTAGGTGTGGTTAGCAGATGTGTTAATATGTACTTAATTTTCTTTGTATATTTCCCTTTGATTATTCCCAGTAGAAAGATTTTATTTTAAAACCTGACTGTCAAGTTGAGATGTAGTTTTTAACTCAGTTCCCTGACTGAGGCTTGGAATAATTTACAACTTCAAGAGTACTGAAAAGAAGGCCTAATTCTTTAGCAGCAATAGGCATATCTCTCCAGATGGTCTCATAGAATGGGTTGGATGCAGCACTACATAAAAGAAGATCAATGCTTTTTATTTCATTAAGAAAAATATGACATACTACAGTCTGTTTGAATTATTCCAAAATCCAACCTGGCCATTTAGCCCTGTACTAACTGAAATTTCAGAACCAGGGACAAATGCAACCCCACTTATAGCATGCTACAGTAGTCAAGCTTGGAATGAATGTAGTTTGAAGATATCCAGCAAAAAATTTAATCAGAGCCACAAATTAATTATCATTAATTAATTAATTAACTAGCACTAATTAACTAATGAGGGATCTGGTGGCTCAATGGCTAAGACGCTGAACTTGCCAATCAAAAAGGTCGGCAGTTCAGTGGTTTAAATCTGTAGTGCCACGTAACAGAGTGAGCTCCCGTTACTTTTCCCAGCTTCTGCCAACCTAGAAGTTCGAAAGCATGTAAAAATGCAAGTAGAAAAATAGGAGCCACCTTTGATGGGAAGATAACAGTGTTCCACGTGCCTTCAACATTTAGTCATGCTGACCACATGACTATGGAGATGTCTTCGGACAGTGCTGGCTCTTCAGCTTTGAAACAGAGATGAGCACCACCCCCTAGAGTCGGGAACGACTAGCACATATGTGCGAGGGGAACCTTTATCTTTACCTTTAATTTACTAATATTAATCAAAACACTCACATTCAGTTGTGGTTTTGTACCAATTAAATCAGTTTTCCATTCAATGTTTCATCATACTTTATCTGTTCTAGTATCTTCCAAAAGTGTTGGATCAACTCCATAATCCCTAGCCTTCAGCCACAATAGTTGAGAATTTTATACGTCAGTATCCAATGGATCTGGTAGTCCTAAAATCAGATAAGGCTACTCTATCTTACAATAGCCTAACCCCGGTTGCGACTGAAGATGGATTTTATACTTTCAGAAATGCTGAGGAGATCCAAGATTTCTTGTTCAGATAAACATTATTTCTTCATCTCAAAATTTGAAGAGAAACTTTTTGGGTGCAATTTAACTAATATGATTTCTGCAACAAATTGAGCCCAATTCCTATACCTGCAATTTAGTCTTCATAGAAGATTCTGTGCGCACTCATGATTTTGAACACCAATCTCATTTACAAATTTATAAGGAATTATGAAATTTGGTTTTGCATACTATTTTGTAACTTAAGAAATCAATTGACATTTTTGCTCATGGTCAGCATAGTTGTTCTTACTTATTTGGATACTGAAATGTTTTTTTTCTGTCTACAAAATACATATTCCCCAAGTGAAATCAGCCTGGATATTTAATTAAGATAAAAAGCAATTCCTTCAAAATCGGATTTATTCACAAATATTATTTGAAAATATTGAATTGAAATATCTAAGCATTTTAATTCAGGTTTAAAATAAATGCATTATATCACATTTATCCCAGACTATATACCATATAGTCTGACATAGTTTCACTGATGAAACTATTGCTTAATGGCAAAGGGGGAAATCAATATGCAAGGTTATAAATACAAGAAAGAAGGTTTTTGCATTAAAACGTGAATGGCTCTGTTTGTAGAACAAGAGAGGAAATGTTAGAAATAATTGGAAATTTTTATTCAGTGCTATACAAACATCAAGACCCCTGAAAAGTAGCAATACCACGAAAGAGGAAATGCCAGATATCCTATTGGAGGATGTATCAAATACCATAAAATCAATGAAAAATGGCAAATCTTCAGAAAACAACTGTGTTATTTGAAATGCTGAAATGACAGTTACAATTTACACAAAACTATATTCGAGATGCCTCAGAGAAGAAAAAATATCTGATGCATGGAAAAATGCTGAAGTGATTCTTTTTTTTCTTTGTATATTTTATTTTATTTTCATTTTCATTTTCATACACTCACATGTATACCCCATACAGTATTAAACAGTAATTGCATCAATTCCTCTTGTCGACAATGCCCCAGAAAATAAAAGCCCAATATACCTCTTCCATCCTCCATACACCTCTTTCTTCCACCACCCTCCAACTTTCTATCTTCCCTCCATCATCCCCCTCTACCCTACTTCCCCTCGCCCTCTACCACTCCTCTCTCCAGATCCGCTCCCCCCCTTCACACAAGAAAGGGGCCCAACAGATTATTTAAAGAACCATCGCCCAATAAGCCTTCTTTAAGTCATCTACAAGGTTTTCACCAAGAAAATAGCAAAAAGAATATTGAGAACATTAAATGATGCACAGTCAAAGAAGCAGCAGGGTTCAGAAGTGGCTACAGCACAATGGATCACATCCAGGTTGTTCAGTAAGTCATTAAAAGGCACAATGAGTACATCATGCCTCTGTCCATGGCTTTCATTGACTACGAAAAGGCGTTTGACTCAGTATTCCAGCAAGCAATAATTAATGCATTACTCAACCAAGGTGTAGACACTGCTTACATAAACTTACTACAATTAATATATGAAAAAACAATGGAGACAATTTTGCCTTAATGATCTTAAAGTGGAAATCCACATAGAACAAGGTGTACGACAAGGCGATACAATATCAGCTATTCTTTTCTCAGCCTGCCTTGAAGAGTGGGCAAAATATGGAATAAAAACAAAGGCACATTGTTTAAATCAGTTAAGATACGCAGATGTTGTTGTTCTCTTCTCACAAGACCCAGGAGAGCTACAAAGACACATACAAGAGCTGCAAAAAGCCTGAGAACCTTAAAAATAAACCTGAAAAAGAGCCAGGTTATGTTTAACAAATTCATCAAAGAAAGAAAGAACTTTGTATCTGGAGAAGAATAGAGATAGTAGACTACTATATATACCTTGGCCAATGAATCTCAATGGAAGGTGATACAATAAAGGAAATTGAGCGGTGTGTTAAATGTGGTTGGCAGGCATTTAGCAAGCTTAATTTTCAAGAAAAATTTCCCCCTATGTCTGAAGAGAAAAGTTTTCAATCAGTATGTGCTACCTTCTCTAACCTATGCCGGTGGAACCTGGATACTAACCTCACAATCGATACAAAATTTATGAGTGGCAGAAAGAGCCATGGAAAGGTACATGCTCGGCATTACAAGGCAAGATAGAAAGACCTGCACATGGATTGCAGAACAAACAAAAGTATACAACATCATCAAGAGAGTAAAAGAATTGAAATGGAAATCGGCTGGTCACATAGCAAGAGGAACAGTTGGCAGGGGGACCAAGGTAGTCATAGAATGGATCCCATTTGATAAAAAGTGTCCATGAACGAGACCTTAAAACAAGATGGATCAGTGACATCAGCAAGTATTGTGGGTCCAATTGGCAAAAGAAAGCTCAGGACCATATGGGCTGGAAACATGTGGAAGAGGCCTTCATCCTGCAGTAGATAGACAATGGTGATGATGATATACCATATTATGAAACTATTCTATCAATTAGTAAAATGTGAGTCCTCTTCTTTGTCCCTACTAAAATTAATGTTCAAAATGCAAAGCACGCCCTTGGTTGTTGTCCCATAACCTATTTCAGTGATGACTAGTCTTTTTGTCCTCATGGGCCAAATGCATGCCCGGGGGCACGACAATGTGTGGGCATTATGCAATGTGTATGTGATACACACATCCCGGCGTTCCCTCACCCCTCATGCATGTGTGCGCGACACACCCACTCATGCCCTGTTTTGGGCCTAGCAGGCCTCCCTGAAGCCTCCTGGGACTAAAAATGGGCCATGGGGGAGTGTAACACACCTTGCACTATTCCTTGTATGTGTGCATATCTCCAGCATGCATCCTGCCCCCACATATTTCCAGCAGAAACCCAAAAATCAGCTGGCTGGCAGAAGACACACGTGCATGCGCGGTGGAGCTGAGCTGGAGCGGCGGCTCGTGTGCCTGCAGAGAGGGCTCCGCGTGCCTTAGGTTCACCTTCACAGGCCTATTTATTCAATGTAAAAACTACTGTATGCCTAATTTTTGTCAATTATGTACCTAGGAACTCACCTTTCACCTCTTAAAAAAGAAATTACATAATTTAACATAAATATGTAGGACATTCAAGTAGTCCTCGACTTAAAACCATTCATTTCGTGACCATTCAAAGTTAAAATACCACTGAAAAAAGTAACTTATGACCATTGCAGCATCCTCATAGTTACGTGATCAAAATTTGGACACTTGGCAATTGGCATGTATTTATAACGGTTGCAATGTCCCAGGTCATGTGTGGCGATCTTTTGATAAACAAAGTTAAGATTCACTTAACAAGTTATGTTACTTAATAACCATATTACTAACTTAACAACTGCAATGATTCACTTAACAACTGGGGCAAGAAAGGTCATAAAGTGGGGCAGCCCTCCCTTTAACAACTGTCTTGCTTAGCAGTGAAAATTTTGGGCTCAATTGTGGCCATAAGTTGAATACTTTTTGTTCAAGCAAGATGAAGAAAGTGAGTTTCCAGAGGCTTAGGTAAAGGTTCCCCTTGCACATATGGGCTAGTTGTTCCCGACTCAAGGGGGCAGTGCTCATCTCCATTAAAAAGCCAAAGAGCCAGCATTGTCCGAAGATGTCTCTGTGGTCAGACAGCCGGCAGGACTAAATGCTGAAGGCGCACGGAACACTGTTACCTTCCCATCAAAAGTGATTCCTATTTTTCTACTTGCATTTTTACGTGCTTTCAAACTGCTAGGTTGGCAGAAGCTGGGACAAGTAACGGGAGCTCACTCCGTTACGCAGCATTAGGGATTCGAACTACTGAACTGCCAACCTTCTGATCAACAAGCTGAGCATCTTAGCCGCTGAGCCACTATATTCCTTCCAGAGGCTTAGTTTGTGTTAAATTCTGTGTTACAGTTAGTAAGAATGCTACTTGATTAAAGAGATTTTTAAAGTTTTAGTTTACTTTTAAAATCAATATAATGAATCAGTATATGATCGATATTCATATATTGAGTTCAATTAGATTTCTCATAAGTAAGTAAAGTGTAGAGTTGTAGCAGTTATATTTTAAATCCTTACATTAGGACTATGTCTAATATTTCAATGGCCTTTCTATTTTATATAATTCTAGCAACAAATGTTGGCAGATAAATCTATAAATAATCCCAACGCCTATCTTTTGCAACAGCGCAGAGGTTTGTGGAAGTTGTCTAGATACATGGATACCCTGCTGGATGTTTAACAAACTTCACCATGCCTAAGTATGAGATCTGATTTCGAAGCTTAGTACTCAATGTTTATTTTGCAAATCGACATTGTTAACCATCAGCTAGTAATGCTTGCTGACTCAACTTCATACTGTTTTAATGAGCCCCTTTGCAAGCACTGGGGGCTATTGCTGTGCTATCAAAAATGGGCTTGCCGTAATGAGCGCCTGCTGCTCGCTCAGCACTTGCCAAGCCAACTCACAAGAAAGAAAGTGGAAAAAGCGGGCAGAACCCTCCCCCCCCCAAGCTTTCAGCTGCTCCCCTTCCTGAAATTCTTGACAAGTGGTACCTTTACAAACAAAATCTCACAATGCAACTCCTTAGACACAACTCAGAGGGATGGTTGTGGAGATCAAAGAATATTGAGGATGGCAGTTTCACGTAACCTGCCCTCTCACAACATACATTAAGTCAATGTATGCTCCCAAGTAAGTGTGTATAAGGGTTGTGAACATGCTTTTATCACCATTGCTTTTATCTGCTTCTCAATCCAGGCTACAATGGATTCTCCCTTCCAAATATTAATTAGGTGTATATCTGCTTACCTTTTATGCCTAGATAAGGTCAGCTATCTCCCATTACAACACTTATTTCATCTGAGCCTGTTATGCTCCCAGTTGCTAGAAAGAGCAATTAAGTAAGGATTATGTTGTGCCGCCCTGCCCCCACCCCATAAGTCCTCCATGTAGCTTTGAATGCATTAATGAAAAAACTGAGCATGAAACACGTTCCAAAGGTGCTTTTTCCAAAAGACAACTGGACTCCCTTGGTTTTTTTCTTTGAAAATGTTCTTCTTCTCATCCAAGAAGTTTCTTCAGTTCTTCAGCTTCTTGGATGAGACGTGAAAGGTTTTTCATCTTGGGAACAACCCTTGGATGATTGAGAATTGGATGATTGAGAATCTCCATAGACATTGACATATAACAGTTAATATAGCTGTCTGGTTGGCTTATTGTATTCGTTTGTGATGACTTAAGAGACTTAGAATAACTTTATTGACACTTTGAATGGACGCTAATAAGCATATAGTAAAGTGAAATTTTGTTGCATACAGCTCTCAAAGACTCATCACCTTCACTATACACTACATATACATGAATGAATGAATAAATAAATGAATAAATATAAAATTATGCATATACCCATATTATATATGTTATATTATATAACACAGAAACAACACAGTCTAGTTCGGATATATACATGTACTGGGTGAGACAAATGTATCTTGCAAGTTTACCAGACGGATGGCATATGGAACAAAACTGTTACAGAATCTGGTAGACCTGCTAGAAATACTTCAAAACCTCCTCCCAGGGGGAGCCACAGAAACAGACCGTAAAGTGGGTATATGGGGTCAAACAATGCTTTGAGCTCTATGCACATAGTGCTTATAAGCAGTATCCTGAATGACAGGAAGCGAGCTTTCTATAATCTTTTCGGTTGTCCTTACTACTCTCTGTATGGATCTTCTATCTGAGGCACTGTTGCCACCAAACCAAACAGGCATGCAGTTTGTTAAAACGCTGTCAATCGTGCCTCTGTAAAAAGGGGCCAGGACAGAAGGAGAAAGATGTGCTCTCCTCATCTGATGTAGGAAATGGTTTGCACACTTCACTAAGGACGACATGTGGAGAGACAAATTCAGATTGTTAGTTATCTGCACCCCTAGATACTCAATATTGTTGACCACCTCTAGAGATGCATCCTTGATACTGAGTGGAGTATGACTATGCTGGCTCTTTCTAAAATCTACAATTATCTCCTTTGTTTTATTAACATTTAGAACCAGGTTACTTTTATTGCACCAATCCACAAAAGCCTTCACCTCTTCCCTATAAGCATCTTCATTGTCATCCCAGATAAGACCCACCACTGTCACGACATCCGCATACTTCACAATATGATTCATAGCAGATTTAGCACAGCAGTCATGGGTCATCAAGGTGAACAGTAGTGGACTCAGACACAGCCCTGTGGTGGATTTCTACTCAAGGAGATGGAGTTGGAAACTTTTCTTTCAACTTGCGCAAACTGGGGCCTATCAATAAGGAAATCAATAATCCAATAAACATAAAGGAGTATTAAAACCTAATAGGCCCAGTTTGTTCACCAAATGCTGAGGAATGATTGTGTTGAGCACCAAACTAAAATCAACAAACAGCATTTGCGCATGAGTATTCTTCTCCTCCAAGTGCACCAAGCTAAGATGAATGGGATGGCTAAACACCTGCAGATGCTGACTTAGATACTCTAGTTTCTATCTCAATTTCCAACTCCACATGTGTGATAAAATTGAGCTCAAACAATACAAGTTGATCAGATGGTCAAATTTTGACAGATGTGATGGGATGCATGGCTTTTGCTGGAGAGGACACAGACATTCAGATTTTTGTGGTTCTGTTTTTTGATAACTCACCAATTGTCTTCAAATCCCTGAGCTAAAATTTCAGCATTTATTTTCATTGATTTACACACTGCAACCTTTTTGACTCAGGCTTCTAAGTGGAAATGATGCATATCGAAATACCAAGTATGTCCCTCACCAGCTCTAATGGAGACAAATAGGTTTGAGGGAAGATAGATGTTGTGCTCAGTGGCTCCATGCTGATCATGTCAGAGTTTCTGTTTATGCATTTCTGTGTGTGAGAATGCATGAGCCTGCCTGTGGCAGTTTTCCTACCTAATTCTGTCCTTTTCTTAAAATCCCGAGGATCTGAATCTTTGGGTTTGTTTTTTAATCAACTTCTCGTTAATGTAACTTTAATGTTCCATTAAGTTATGAAGATAAGATTCTCTCTATTACCTGATGAATGTAATAATAACTTCATAAGCAACTGCTGCCTACTTTAGCTTTACCATTTTTCAACATTCTCACATCATTTATTACTTCTTCTTTTTTACATTTTTAAACATACACATAGATGTTAATAAAACTGAAAATTACTTTACCATGAAACTAAGGTATATAGATGGACCCTTAGTCAAAATATTCTATTAGCCAGAAGCCCACTATTTGGATTACCATGCTCTGGTAAGCCATCGTACAATTTGTTGCTTGAATGTATCCAATAATATTTTACTTAATAAACTATGGATAAATAAACCCTGGCTTAGTACGGTACTAATTGCAAACCAGGGCACTGGCTCAGGCATGAAATGCTCTAATCTTTGCTACCGGTTTGGAACCAGGAGTGTGTGTGCGCACGCCGCTTCTGCGCATGTGCAGAGCATCTGTGAATGATATCTGGGTGGGTGGGTGGAGCCTCCCGTCACCACGACTACCAGTTCACCCGAACTGGGATGAACCAGCAAAATACCACCTCTGCACTGGCTGACATTCATCACATCGCCATTTCTCAAGTGCATTTTTCTTTATCATCCAGGATAGTATAAGGTCTCCTGTCTTGAAAAGGGGGTTGGACGAGGAAAGCCTCCGAGATCCCTTCCAGCCTTATGATTTGATGTTCTATGTTCTTTTTGAGAACTATATAATGGTGACGGAAACATTTTAGAAATATACTCTGGAAATCTGCACAGAAAACTAACGATTATTCTAAGCTATTTATTCATTGGACTAAGTCAAGGGTTAATGCATATGAATTGTGTATCCCTTTTCCTCATTCAACTCCCTGCCATGTTTGAGAAAAAATATTTTTACAGATTTATTTTTTTCTCTCCAGCAGTTCAATGCCAGAAACTCCTACCTTTTCTTTCACTGTGATCTTAGACTTGCAGCAATTACAGGAATATTTTAAACATCCTACGGTAGGTGGCTTTCAAATGACTCAGTTTTATATTCTAAAAAGAATACATGAATTTCCAACCCCTGGGAACTATTTATAGAACACCTGCATGAAATTCTACAGAGGTACCATCTAGTGAAAAGCTCATCCTTGTCCTGCAGAGCTGGAAGTAGAGAGTATGCAATGTTCTCTGACCTAGAAACACTTTTTCCCAATTGCATGCTTCTTTTTCCCACAGACGCTCATCATCAGCTGTATAGATAGCCGCTGCAATAGTAGAAAAGACATCAATTATTAGAAGTGTCTTCCTTTGCTTAGAATGGCTTTCCCCATTAAAAAGGGGAGGAAAAAAGGAGACCAGAGCCAAATCTCTAGGGAAGAGAAAATGCCACCAATGCTCACATAGCAAGGGATGTGGGGAGCCGCAGGCAGCGTACCAAACAGCATTGCTTTCTGGCTCCCAAGTTATCTTCCTGTTACACAAGGGAGAGAAACAGGTCACGCATACAACTGGCTTGCCTATGTCTACAGGAATGAATTGATGATAAAAAAACCGGGTATGAAAAATGACTTTCTTTGAAGTCATCACAGAATTCCAGAAATCGTATGGTGCTATTTGTTGGCAATGCTCCCTTCCACTCTTGGTCCCCCTTCAAATTAGGGAAGGCGCTGGAAATGACAGTACAACCTTTACATTTTAAAAAGGGGATCAAAATTCTTGGAGTTTGAAAAGCACCAGATTAAGAAAAGAATGCTTTGTAGGCCATTGTTCATTGGAACACTTTAGTGGAATCGTAGTGCCAATATATCCACAAAACTCCAAAAGCAAATTAAAAGTTGTTTGCATTTTTTAAAAAAATGGCTGAAACATTGATAGATATCAAATCCAATTACTAGTCCTCGACTTATGATCACAATTGAGCCCAAATTTTCTGTTGCTAAGTGAGACATTTGTGAATTTTGCCCCATTTTTGCCACAGTTGTTAAGTGAATCATTGCAATTGTTAAATTAGTAACATGTTTATTAAGTGAATCTGGCTTCCCCGTTGACTTAGCTTCTCAGACGGTCGCAATAGGTGGTTACATAACCCCGGGATACTGCAATGGTCATAAATATGAGTCCGTTTCCGAGCATCTGAATTTTGATAATGTGGTGATAGATGTGCTGCAATGGTCATAAGTGTGAAACATGGCCATAACTATTTTTTCAGTGCCATTGTAACTTTGAATGGTCAGTAAATGAACTGTTGTAAATCGAGAACTACCTGTATTATAATTGGCATTAGATCCTGTAAAATCACATGGACACCATGATCTTGTGAAATTTGGGAATGATTTTAAAATGTTTTTGATGATGATGATGATGATGATGATGATGATGATGAAGATGATGATGATGATGAAGATGATGATGATGATGATGATGATGATGATGATATATTGCTCTTATACATGTGAGATCATGCAATGGCATCCATCCCTCCAAAACATTGTTCTATCAAACTAAAAGAACCCATTTTCAGTATTGGATTAGGAATATAATCTGTCTAGGAAAGCCAGTATGACTTGCTTTAATGTGGACAATATACTTATGGGCAGTTTGTTCTGATCTTCAGACTGCTTGTGATTTCCATAAAGGTAATGAGCAAAGCTTGATGATCTACCTTAGAAATAGATCCATCTAACTTTTGTTTTAAATGCTTGGGGGGATTTTATTTATTTATTCATTTGATTTCTATAACTGCCCATTTTAGGCAGTTTACAATAAAGCTGATTAGGGCTGCTGTCTAGCAGTCCCCTAACCCATATCCTTGAATGTGGGAGTAACTTAGGACCATGATGGCAACCCTATGGCATGTGTGCCAGAGGTGGCACACAGAGCTCTCTCTGTGGGTATGCGCACTGTTGCCAGCTGCTCTTCTGGTTTTCGGCACACACATGCCCACCGGCCAGCTGGTCTTTGTGGGTACCTGAAAAATGGCCAAAACCCAGGTTGTTTCCTGACTGTTTTCTGGGCCAAAACCAGCCTGAAAACGGCCTGGAAAACAGGGGGAAAAAACCCAGCCAAAAAACAGGCATGCGTGCAATGGCCAGCTGATCTTTGGGTTTCCGGTGCTCCGGCACACACGCATGCATGCACATTCAAGTTTGGGCACTCAATACCAAAAAGGCTCACCATCACTGACTTAGGAAATCAATACAGTCATTCCATGACCATTTAAATTAATCATTTTTTTTAAAATGACAACACGGCTTAAATATCTTATTCAGACTAATCATATTTTTACTATTTCCCCTCTGCTCCTTTCTACTACTGGACATACATGCATCTGGCCGGCTGTTTTTCAGAACTCTTTTGTTCTCTTACAAGTCCCCAAGCAATTAAACTCCTTTAAAAGTAGAAGCTGAGATTATTCTATGAAGTCACTCAGTTTGAGGGCACAGACTGCAATTATGGCTGTGCAGCTTTTTTTTTTTTATCCCTTCCCCAGCACTTTTTCCTAATTCTACTGTATTAAAAATTAATATAATCTACAATGATGCAGCAGCTGTTTTTATTTAGGAAATAATACAAAAATACATAAAAGAACAGACTGGGAGCATTAGAGAGTGGAATGTATTTATTCTCTTCGACAAAAGAAAAATAATAATACCAAGCTCCATTATTTACAGGAAAAGGGGCATAAATATTACATATGCTCTAAAGATAACTGACTGGCAAGATGTCGTTCCTCCAATTATTCTTGAATCCATTGTTCTACCAACATGATCGTTGACAGGTAAATGGATCGTTTCACTGCACCTCTATCTACGGAAAAACTTTATCTTGGAAACTTGGGGGGGGGGGCAACAAAACTATTGCATTTGATTTTTTTTCTCTTGTTACTGAAGCACATTCAAAATCAGTTGCTTTCTTTTCTATCTCTAGTATTCCTGAATTCTCAAGTATTCTAGTAGTTTGCATTTCTTCAATGTTCCAAAGAAATAGCATGTTTTCTTCTGAAACTGGCAGAGATGCTGGTATTATTAACCAATTCATTCTGCCTTCATGGAATAATGACAGATAGTACTGGCAGTTGTTGACTTACAACAATTCACTTAGTGACTGTTCAAAGTTGCAACAGCACTGAAAAAAGTAAACATGATCACTTTTCACACTTATGACTGTTGCAGATCGCATGATCAAAATTCTTGGCAACTGGCTCATATTTATGACAATTGCAGTGTCCCAGAGTCAGGTGATCACCTTTTGTGACCTTTTGACAAGCAAAGTTAATGGGAAAACCAGATTCACTTAACAAACCGTGTTACTAACTTAACAACTGTAGTGATTCACTTAACAATTATGACAAGAAAGCTTGTAAAATGGGGCAAAACTCACTTAACAAATGGTTCACTCAAGATAAATTTTGAGCTCAGTTGTGGTAATAAGTCAAGGACTATCTGTACCACTGAATGCACCCTTCACTGTTTCCATGCTTCCTTCTCTTCTTTGTAATAATTAAAACATGCAATAGGAATTTGTATCATTCTTTTAACCATAGTCATACCAAAGTTGAAAAACACAATTGATATTAAAGATTACATGTAAAAGCTCTCTTAAATCAACCTCTAGGCTTCTGTTTGCTTTCTAGCAAACCTAGGATTTCTTAGTGATTGCTCAAGTCCTGATCAGGTTAGACCCTTGCTCATCTTTTCTCAAATTACTCAAGGTCAGCTGGGAACAGCTACATTGTGCGACATGAGGAAGAAAAGAGTATATTTACGACTCTCATTTTTCTAATCACAGGACTATATTTTCGGCTTGTAATAGAAAGTGCACCTGGAGAAGGAAGGTGATCTCAGCAAGAGCATCACAGTTTCCCAGGGAAGAGGCAGCACATTCCAGAGAGAAGCCCAAAGGAAGAGATAGCATAGTCCTGAACGGGATGAGGAAGGGAGAAAGAAGTTCAGAGTAGCCACAGGATATATCTAGAAGGCTAGGAGGTTATACCTTTAGTCTGGCAAGATTCTGTCTATAAAGCAGAGGTGGTATTCAGCCGGTTCTGACCGGTTCTAGCGAACCAGCAGTGGAAATTTGAGTAGTTCAGAGAACAGGTAAATACCACATCTCGGGTTGGCCCCGCCCCCACCTATTCGCTGCCTCCCGAGTCCCAGCTGATCAGAGTCCTAGCTGATCAGCTGGGTCTTCTTCTGTTGCCCTGCACAGGAGAACGGAGCTGGAAAACAGATTAGTGGGGTGGGCAGGGAATGGGGATTTTGCAGTATGGGGCTCAGCAATCTGCGGGGCGCAATGCCCATCTTGGGGGCGCCCACAAAGACCCCCGCCAGGGCGGCCGGGCTGACAGCGGCAGCGGGCATGGGGCAAAGCGGGTTGCCCAGCAGCAGCAGCCCGCGAGAAGGGTCCAGCTCAGCCGTGGGGGGCAGCAGGAAGCCCGCGGGGGGCCCGAGTGGGGCCACCGACGCCGCCCGCCCTGCCTCTTCGGAACCTAGGGGATCGCAAGCGGGGCGGCGACGCGCGGAGGAGGAGGACGCGGCGGCGGCTGAGGCTCTCCCAGGGCCAGCGAAGCGGGCTTGCCCGGCGGCAGCAGCCGCCCGTCCAAGGAGATGTTGTTGAGGAAGAAGAGGGCGGCCTGCCTCCGCCGCGCGTCACCGCCCCACTTGCGATCCCCTAGGTTTAGGGTTAGGTTTAGGTTTAGGTTTAGGGTTAGGGTTAGGGTTAGGGTTAGGGTTAGGGTTAGGGTTAGGGTTAGGGTTAGGGTTAGGTTTAGGTTTAGGGTTAGGTTTAGGGTTAGGTTTAGGGTTAGGTTTAGGGTTAGGTTTAGGGTTAGGTTTAGGGTTAGGTTTAGGGTTAGGTTTAGGGTTAGGTTTAGGGTTAGGGTTAGGGTTAGGGTTAGGTTAGGGTTAGGTTTAGGGTTAGGTTTAGGGTTAGGTTTAGGGTGCGTCGGTAGGCGCGGATTTGCCTCCGCACTTATGTCGGCGCGGATAAGGGCTTCGCGGTTTTGTGGTGGAACCAGTGGTCATAGTTCTAGGGGCCCTTGGTTCTGGGGACTTTCCATCTCTTGCTCTAGGTGGCCCATATAAATTTGGTCATACAAATTTGGTGGCAATTTGGACTCCTGGACTCACATTTTCTGTCTGAGGAACCGATAGAAACTATGGTTAGCAGGGCTCTTGCAAAACTCTGTGTTGTGTAACTTGTACCCATTCCTTGACCAGGAAACTCTGCTTAAAGTCATTTTAGTTATAGAGGGCTTCATTGAGCTCCATACTTTAGGAGCTCCATACTTTAGGATCACTAAAAACAATGCATCCACAAAATGAGTCAGCTCTCTGTAAGTGCCATTATTTATTACACTATTTAAACACAACTCTGACAGAATATTTTAAAACTTCATGCTACTTTTATATGCGTCTTAGAAATACCCACTCTTTTAAGTTATATAACTTTGCCACAATAACATCTGAGGGAAAAGAGATAATTATATGGGCTGTACTATAATTATAGAAAACCGTTCTACTTTAAGAAATTCTTCTAGCATAATCACTAGAGAATCCAGAGTTTTATAAGGCTTACAAATATAATTTGACTTTGGATGCTTCTAGCTTTAGAGGACAAATTTTGATACAATAACTGTAGACACCAAGCTGTGTCTTACAAACTGGATTTGCCGATGACTGGAAAACCAGGCACTAACATATGGAGCCTTCTTAATTCAGAAATAGGATTTTGATTCATCATTCATTGTAAATTCTTCTTGGCTAGATCAAAGGGAAATCATAACTTCTGGAGTGTGAGATTAGTCTCTTTGTTTCTAGTTTTTTTCATTGTTTGGAAATATTACTGGGGTTTTCTTTTCAGGTTTAAGGGATCTGAATAAATTAACTATGGTTGAGAAAAAAAATTAATAGGGTTATTATTACTGCTATGGTCAGTTGGTTTTCAATTTAAATAGATTTTATATTGCAGCTGATTCTTGTTAGCAAATATTGGTAATCAAGAACTCGGTTAATTCTAAAATTGTTGACCTTGCTCTCTGGGGGGGGCATGAAGGAGAAATACTCTTTCTGCAACAGCAAGTATCTGGGAAGTGTGATGGTACGTTTTTCAATAGCTGGTTTAAAATGTCTTGCATTTAAGATCTTCATTTAAGACCTTAGGTACATTCCTCTCCAGAAAAAAAAAAAGAATATGGGGAAAGAAAACATTTTTTTCCCTCTGGATCAATTTACATGTGCATGTTCTTCTCAATGAAATTAGACTTGCATTAAATTTGTGAATGGTCATCATAGAGAAATTAGTCACATCACCTTGGATACAATAATTTTAATATTTGGTCATGTGGGAAGCTTTATCTCAAAATATACTTTATTCCTTACACTGTCTCCATCTTCCCTTAAACATTAATAGTATCCACAATGGACTGAGAATCAGGATCTCTAGATAATTGACAGTCAAGCTGAAACTAAGTTAATCAAGTAAAAATAGGAAAACGGGGGAAAATATTTTTCTCAAACTTCCTTAAACACAAAACAAGTTACCCAGACTTAATCCACACAGAAAATAAGATCACTTGTATAGATAATAGTTAATTAAAACTGTATTCCAGAAGAACTGCATGTTCACCAGAATAAACGTCATAGACATGAACCTGCTCACACACACACGGTTCAAGTGTCACCCTAAAATTACATTTCAATTTCAAGATCCTCATATGTGACCATATCCTTGCTGTTGTCTTAATGTGGCTGTCATTATGTATACCTTTCTGCCTAGTGTCCAAGTGTAAATATTTACAGGCAGTTTCACTGCTAGTCCCTCTTCTAATAATTGTTTAATTTTAACACGGATTGAACAGTGGACTGCATTGTCTAAACCAGCAGGACATATATCAATCATAACTGTGCATAGGGACCTTCTATGACAGGTCAGGCATCAAAGTATATGTAAAGCAGCAGAGAAATTAGGAGATCCAGGCAGTTTAAATGGGTATAAAGATGTATTGCAAGCATCAGCTTTCTACAAGAATATGAACCACTAATGGTCAAAGCAATTTGGCAGTAGACAAGGAATTCAAAGTGGGCTGGACTTAGATCTCTTGTGGGTAAGAAGGGGCTCATGACTGGTGATGTGTTTAATCCCACCCTCAAGCTCAGTCTGGTCATCTCCTACAGTATGTTTGTAATGGTAGTTGGAGCATATAGTTGGTTTATATGTTAAATATTTATATCTAGGAATCCATGAAAGAAGAAATTAAAGAGGCAGCAGAAAATATATGAAAGTATGCCCAAACTCTAAGGGATTTCCTGGGCTTTACACAAAGCCTACAATATATTAAAACAGTAAAATAGTGTGTGCGTGTGTGGGTGTATGTGGGTGTGTGGGTGTGTTTGTGTGTGTGCAAACTTTTCTAACTCTTCCTCAGGTTTTGTTGAGAGACACAGAAATAAAGCTAACTTTGGGGGCATTGCTGCATAATAATGGCATAATATTCTAACCAAAACATTAGAAAATTAAAAAAAAATAGTATTAGGAACAAACATTATTTGGTATCACCACTGGGCATTTATAGCAGCCTTTCCAGAGCAATAATTGCTTGCATAAATTTTAAGCAAAACTAAAAAAACGGTATATGGTTTTCTTAAAAATATATTCTTGTGTATCTTTTCTTGTTCCCTAAATAACTTCAAGGAAAGTTCTGTAACATTGTGCATCCAGGAGAACAGCAATTCTATATCTTGTTGATCAAGTGGCTGCCCAATAGGCAAGCATTGTCAGCTAATTCTGAGGGAGACTAGATGTCACATTAGAGATTCATCACAGGTTTTCAAAGAGGGAGGGAAAGATCTACCAGGCTCAGAACCCCTGGCAAATCCTAGAAACACTCCAGGATTAAGCATTACAGATATAATTGGGGAAAGTATGGAAAGCAAGCCAGAATTAGAGGCTAATAGATAAATTGCTAGGAAGTAGAGTTCCAGAAGTACTCCTTAGGCATCTGCTGCCACCCATCAAACATTTAGAAGATGCTTCTCGTGAAGAGTGACCTGTTTTGAATGGGAGGAAAGGAAAAGGGCTATAGCTCAGGCAAAAAGCTCTCTTTTGACCTGCTCCTTGCTGCTTCTCCCAGCTCAAAATCCCATTAAAAGTCTTGGCTCACAGATATTTATTTATTTATATTTCACATTTCTGAACAGCCCATCCCCCTCAAAGAGGGCTGTGGGCGGTGCACAATAAAACATCAAAATATAAACAGTATATAATAGATTAAAATGTTAGAGTTAAAATTTTGAGTTAAAAATTTAAAAATATATAATTTTTTAAGGAGGCAAAAATAATAAACTCTGTTACATATTGGCTGGCAAAGGCAAAGAGAGGGCTCACATGATACTAACTAACCCCATGACTGTGTTTCAGCTTGATATACTCTTGATGACTGATACCTGACTGGGCTTCTGAAACCTGACCCCCCCCCCCCATGCCTCTTCTTCTCCATTGTGGGACAAATATGCCCAGTAACTTTTTTTATATGCTATATCCTCATAACATTGCTTTTATCTCATCTCCACTAGTTTAAAGATAACCTCACAAGTTTCCATCTTTTTTTAAAATATTTTTTTTTATTTTCAAAACAAACATCCTTCTTTACATGATGTACAAAGTGTATCAGTTGGTTACAAAAAGACTTTCGTGCATCTCGTCCACAGTCAACAACATAATTCATATTAACTCAAGTATTTAACTCAGATATTTATACATATTACCATCATTATATCTCCATTTTCATTTGACTATAATTATTTAAACACCCTTCATCATAAAATATACCAAGATTTAATACATAACCACATTCTGGCCTTTCATTACTATTTCTAAAATCCTCCATTGGCACTGAATCCTTATGTTCTATTCTAGCTAAACATCCATAATATTTAATAACAAAATTTTCTAATCCTCCTTTCCAAATCACTGTTTATAATTTACATCCAGTTTCCTTATGTTATACCCATATCTATATGTACGTTGTTATCCTTATTCCCCCTTTATTAACTATATCCTGTATCATAACATTTTCCCCCTAATAATCAAAGCTTTAACTGTATCTAACTTAGTTCTTTTTTTTATTAACCTTTATATATAATCCAAAGGGATTTCTAATCTTCCTTTCATGGGTACCATTCCATATCCATATCCAATTATTACTCATCATGACACTACACATTGTATACAATAGTAACATTATCAATTATTTATTTGACTATATCTATTGTCACTAAATTCACTAAGTTTAACTAATTTTAAATTATACTCTTCCATCTATCAACCTGTATCTTTCCAGTAGTAAAACAGTCTCATATCTTCTGCCATTTGTGTGTCAATCCTCTAATCATCTCCTTAATCAACTTATGGACTCCTCTTAGCAACTCCTTGCTTATAAAATCTCTCATGTAATTTTGATGCCCTTCTTCTGTTTCCTTAATCAGTTTATCTTTGATTGTCAGTGGTATTATCAATGATATTGCTAATAAAATTTCTCTCTTAAAGACCATAAATTCTTTTGTTTTTTCTTCTTCTGTATCTTGCCATCTGGGATAAATTTCCCCTCCATTTAGTTCCTCTTTCAGTATGCCACTCTTTCCATTTTCAGAGACAAACCAATCACCATAAATATCAGCAAATTTGATTTCTTTATATTCATTTTCTACTTCAATTTTTGGGTTTTAACCACCACATTTTCCACTTGAACATCCTCAACTTCTTCATTATATTTTGCTGTTAGATGCTCTAAGTCTTCCAGCTTCTTCTCTATCCTCTCATATGTATTTGATAGTTTCTGTATTTCTGAGAATATCTTTTGCAGACTTAAGATTCCTTTCTGCTGTTGAAATTGTGCCATTATCTCCCACTAACAAATACAGCTGCTCTGACTTGGAAGGGTAATAAAATTAAGCATAGTTCATAATAATGTTTTGTTTTCACTTTTTTTCTGGTTAAAGATTTACTTTAGAAGGACATCTGTATGATTTCCTTCTTATCACTCTCTATAACCAAGCAGTGAGACCTTATAGTGCCAAGCCAAAATAATCAGTTAGAGAAAAAAGAATGTTTTGTTTCCAATACACAAACCTTCCAGCCTTTGAGTAGCAGTATTATGTTGCAATTTTCCTTGTTTCTTTTTGTATCTTTTTTGTATTTCAACTTTTTAAAAAGTCCGATTCTTAAATGAGTTAGGAGAACACCCACAGTTAATGAAAGAGGAAAATTTTAGTCCATAGGTTACAGAGAATAATAAAAGAAAAAGAAAAACAGAAGAGAAAACTTAATCCATTCATTTTAAAGGCTTGCATAAATCCCATTCATGAAGATAGCATTTAAAAAGTAAGATAACCCCTTGTCCAAAACCATTCCAAATTTAATTCCGCTGCTTATTTCTTCTGTTACATTAATTTAAGTTTTTTAATAGGCAGTCTCTTTTTTAAATGGTAAAACTTCCTCTGGAAACATTTTCTCTTTCTGGATCCTTCCATTTTGGAGCCACCTTTTGACTTCGTCAGCCTTGGCTGGATTTTTTTGTCGACGGCTTTGAAGAACTTCTCTTGCATCTATCAGGTCAGCAAGACGTATTCTTCCTGTTCACCGTCTCTTCAGGATGGTTTAGGTCCGATTGGACCACCAAGCAGCAAAAGTATCGGCTGTGGTCTCGGAGTATTGAGACTGCATGTCCGTATCGTCATGACGTTGGCTCTTCCTCCAAGTTTCCATCTTAAAGTAGTTTTTTCCCTCTTCCCCTATCACAACGTTTGCTGTGAAATTATCAAGTACATTGCTGTGGTTGATGAAGCAACGAGGGTTTGGGATCTGCCCAGCTCCTGTACGCCACAGTAGGCTGTTACAGAAACATGACGTTGTGGGGAGATTTACGGAAGAAATGCTTGACATAAACAACTATGAGATGATAAGGAAGAAGATCACTAGAAAACAGCAGCTCAGTTTAAGCTGGGAAAAATCCAGCAGGAAAACATTCAGATCATTCAAAGAAAATCTAAATTGATGAACTCTCCAATTAAATTGATACCATTAAGATGATACCAACCTAATGGCAGAAAGTGAAGAGGAATTAAAGAGCCTCTTAATGCGGGCGAAGAAGGAGAGTGCAAAAGTTGGCTTGAAACTAAACATTAAAAAAAACTAAGGTCATGGCATCCAGCCCTCTCAATTCCTGGCAAATAGATGGGGAAGAAATGGAGGTAGTGCAGATTTTATTTTCCTGGGCTCCAGATCACTGCAGATGGGGACTGCAGCCAAAAAATTAAAAGACGCTTGCTCCTGGGGAGGAAAGCTATGGCAAACCTAGACAGCATATTAAAAGGCAGAGACATCACCCTGCCAACAAAGTGGATATAGTCAAGGCTATGGTTTTCCCAGTGCAATGTATGGCTGTGAAAGTTGGACCATAAGAAAGGCTGAGCGTATTGAGGCCTTTGAACTATGGTGCTGGAGAAGACTCCTGCGAGTCCCTTGAAATGCAAGGTGATCAAAACCGGTCAGTCCAACAGGAGATCAACCCTGACTGCTTTTAGAAGGTCATATCCTGAAGATGAAACTGAAATACTTTGGCCACCTAATGAGAAGGAAGGACTCACTGGAGAAGAATCTAATCCTGGGAAAGATTGAAGGCAAAAGAAGAATGAAAAGAAAGGGAAAAAAAACAGAGAATGAGGTGGCTGAATGGAGTCACCAAAGCAGTAGGCGTGAGTTTAAATGGACTCCAGAGGATGGTAGATGACAGGAAGGCCTGGAGGAATGTTGTCCATGGGGTCGCATGGGTCAGACATGACTTCACAATTAACAACAACCAACTAAATTCTAGTGCAGTTCCAAAATTTTATACTTCACCCCTAATCCTGATCTTAGAAAGCACTGACCAAGAAGACTACGTAATCCTTGTTTTTTTGTCGTATGTGCCTAGTGAGGTGCTTGTTACTCCCCTTTCTGATCACTGGTCATTACTTTTTTATGGCATTCTGCATTGGGCTAGAGAAGAGACTAGCCACTTTGCTTCTGCAGAAAGACTTCCCTGACCAGCATCTTCTGAAGCAATCAGTATTTTTATATACACTGGTTTAGTGCTCCTTTGAAAGAATATTAGACATCCTTTGCAATACAAGGCTAGCACTTTTTTGAGAAAATAATCACTGTAAATTGGAACGAGAGCTGGGCTCTGCCAGTTGCTGGTACTGTCATCAACAATTGCATTACAGGCATTCTGCCTGCTGCTTTTGCTGTCAAGGGATTTGTGCAATTGTAGTTTTACTGGTTTTATTATTTTTGATTCTCTTTCAGCACTAGTTCAAAGCAGAGTTTGCTCATTCACTATTATCCCCTCTGTTTCATTCAGACTCGTCCTATAATCTGAAAACCTTTCTATTTGGGGACACACATGGTACACCCGTGTTTCAAAATAGCAATTTGATAGGCATCAAACCAGCCATTCTAAGCCCTCCCAGGTTCTTGCTCCTCCACTCTTTTAAAAAAATGATTGGTGGTTGTTTTTTCTCCTGCCAGGTGACAATTGTTGGGAACAAAACTAAGTGAGAGGAATCTAATAATGTCTCATACTAAAGCAGCAGGCACAGCCTCAGTCACTGGCCTCATTAGTGATGCTGAATAAATTCCTGCCATGAAGAAAGCAGAGTTTATGCCAGTTTATTTTTCTGGATTGAGGGAAAGCACTTTAATTTATCTGTTGGGCTATGTCCTGAATATTATTACACCTAGGTACATTCCATCTATCTGTTTAATATATTGTAAATATGTACCTCAACAGTAAAATTGAGGTACTTCCTGTCAATGAACAAAATATGCCTTAAATATGTCCTTTAAATCTGATAGATTATGAAATCTTTATCTTTACAATCCTCAGCATTATGTTTGTTTTATTTATGATTAAAATGGACTATATCCTCTCTCTGGTTTCCTCAAGGGGAAATGTTGTTTAGAACAATTCTATTTTGAGCAAATAAGCAAGGCAAGAGCTTATATTTAGTAAAGAGTAAATCAATAATGTTACAAAGTGGAAGTGGTTTAAGAGACCTTCTCAGCCTGCAGTACTCATGAATTAAAGATTTTTAAGAGACAAATTCTTGATAAAAGATTGGCTTTATAAACAGATTATTTATTCCACCTTACCCTACAATTTATGCATATTTTCTCCTTTTTGTACTTGATTTGTAATTACCGATTTATGATTGCAACCTGCAGAAAGAACAAATACATTGTGATTGAATGTTGGAAATATTGGGATGTTGATTATATTCTGTGACCCTGTCCGATGTAGTTTGCAAACCATGGTTTATGGTTCAGTTCCAGAAGTTTTCAAATTGTATTCTGCAGAATCCACCTGAACGTGATAGGATTCTGTAACAGATCCAGGATTTTTTTAAAAATCACTTGAACTTAGACAATTTTCTATCACTAGAGCAGTATATCTCAACCTTGGCAACTTTAAGAGGTGTAGACTTCACTCTAAGAATTCCCCAGCCAGTGATGGGATTTCACCTTCACTGGGAGTTGAAGTCCACACACAGCTTAAAAGTTGCTAAGGTTAAAAATACTGGCCTAGCTCAGAACGCACACAATATAAATATTACAATAGAACCTCCCAATTAAAAAGAAACAAACCCCACAATCAGCCTGCCTTCCATTGAGGACCTGTGTACAGAACAAACCAGAAAGAGGGCTGAGAAAATATGTACAAATCCCTCACATCCTGGACATAAACTGTTTCAACTCCTCCCCCAGGACGCCACTATAGGCTATAGGAAGTTGGCACCCACCCACCCCTCCTAGAAGAAATATTCTGGAAATATTAAAAAGGCAGAATATTATATTTTCCTGGATGAGTAAAAGGAGAAACATGTTTTTAAAGACAAAGCAGCTCCCTGCCGTTCCCTGCCCTCCCCCTTCAGCTCCAGGGTGATGGGATTAAGACATGGTCCTCAGGACATGATAAGTTTAGCACTCTACCCATCTAGCAACAGAAATCACCACATGGCACTTGGGATACAAAGTTAGCTGAGATCCCTGCCCCCTGGGAGTCTGACAGCCAATGGTATACATTTCTTGTACAGAAACAAGAAAGTCTAAGGGCCCAGAGAGGGCATAAAACCAGGGCACTCTCAGCATCTCTTCCTTTTTTCCCTTCAAGATCTTCAAGGCATGTGATCCCCTTTTCCCCTAGGACCTCAAACCATGTGGTCCTGTCCACCATTAAAACCATCTTTCCAAGCAGCCACCATGTTTCCAGTGTCTTTCTCCCCACTTGGAACTGAACCCAGATGGACACTTCTTTCCACAAGGGCTTTGCATGCCATAACTGGACAGAGTTTTTTTTTTCCCCTCATGTCATCACTCTCACAACACCTAACTTCCACATTACTGTCTTTGGCCTAAAGACATTTACTCATGTAGTAAGAAGGAAGCTGACATCCTACAAAGCAAAACCTATTTTGTATCACCCAAAAATAGTTTTCAGCTTTTGCTGAATAGATGCAAACTCTGGCAGGAAATAGTGGTGGAATGGTTAAATAGACTGGTTTTGTGTTCCGTAGTTTTCAATGTTCCTAGTAAGAGACTTGAGTATTAACAGATGACTTAAAACCAACCTCTGCTGTTTCTACTTGCTTCCTTCTCATTTGTCTTGCTGTTGATAGGAGATGCTAAGTGCGTTGATAATACAGCACTGTTGCATACATCTGTCCATTAGCACTGGCGGGACCATGCTGCTGGGTAAATATATCTGATCCTATCAACCAGTTATTTAATGGAATAGAAACGGAAAATAACTACTTGTGGGCATTTATGTAACTATGATGGAAACAGGAAGTACTCTAATATTTCTTTACTGTCTTACATTTTCATAATCCATTTAGTTTTACAAGCTTAGTAAAAAGCACAAAGATAACATTAAGTCTCCATTAAAACTCCTCAGAGTAAGTGGAGAAGGCTGATGAGTTCACTCAGTCAAATACCACTCTAGAGGATATTTTGCTCATTGAAATGTAGGCAAATTGCTTTAGTTTGAACTTGTTTTCTGAATGATGGTGGTCACATATACTAGCATATAAGCGATGCTTGAGCAGAATCCACATGATTGTTCGGGATGCTACACATCCTCTTCACTACCTGTTTTCTTTGTTACCTTCTGGGAGGAGGCTTGATGGTATCTGAAGCAGAACATCTAGATTCAGTCACAGTTCTGTTCCATACAGCATCAACCTTGTGAGCTCTCAAGTTTCCTCTTCCTGCTACGTATTCAAAATGGAACAGTGATTAGTATTGAACATCCAATACAGTCTATCTGAGCTACAAAGTAACAACACCCATAAATTCCAAAGTAACATTAACAGAAAGTATGGGAGGAGAAATGGAAGAAAAGAGACCATATCACTTCTTCATACAGAGTAACAACAGCATTGTTATTTCACTTTGTTGCTACGGTCAGGATAGCCAGTGAATTTAGAATAGTACAACATAGTTTCACATAAGAATGAATCCTGCATTTATCCATAACATGTTTCCACGGAGGATGAACAAAGTGATCAAAAATCAAAAATGTCTTTGCATACATTTCTGTAACCATGGTCTATGTTTACTATCATAATAATCATTTGTTTATTGTTATTATAGGAAATGGTAAAATTTTTAGAATTTTAGAATTGTTTTGTAATTTTATAGATAATAATATATTCCACTTCTATCAATGGTGGGTTTCGGGAGGCACTACTGCCAGTTCATTCGTGTGTGCACCCCGCACGTGTGCTTGCTGTGCGTGCATGCACAGTGCAATAAAAATTGTTCTGCGCATGCGCAGAAGCGAAAAACAAGATGGCGCTTATGATGCCACCCAGAAAACCAGTTCAGGGATGTGGCAGGCCTAGATCCCTACCGGTTCCAGCGACCCAGGCCGCCAAACCACAACCAGTTCGACTGAACCGGTCTGAATCAGTAGGAACCCACCACTGATTTCTATAGTTGCAAAGAAAAGTGTTCCCCTTTGTTTCTCTTTTCCTATGTAAACTGGTTGCCATTCTGGGAAGCTCCGACTCATAATTTTGATAACCACTGCCAGACTGTAATTCTGACTAAGAGAGCACAATTATTTCTGTAGACATTTTGGTCTGACTGGATACCTGTTTCACAGAAATTGTGCACAAATTATCCAGGTAGATAATCTTGGTTGATAGTAGGAATTTCATTGCTGAGCTGGCTAATGTTAAATGATTAATTCTGCTTCTTTAACAAACTGTTAAAATAGAAAATGAAGACATCTACTTTAATAATTTTTATAGTTTCAACAGGCATTTTGAAGATACAACCAACTTGCCCTTCTCCCTCCCCCTGCAATCTTTAGGTGTTTTTCAATAAGAAACAAAGGAAGTAAAATATTTTGTATTAAGTACAGGCTTACTGAATTATAGAAAATGATTTTTTGATGTAAAAAAATTGCAAGCACCATGTGTAAGAAGTGTGTTTGATCAACTGTACCCTGACTCTAAAGCAGTGGCCCATGCCACAAGAGGGGGGGGGGCAATTTGATTTTAATGGGGGCAATTTGAACCTTGTTTAAACCAAGTTAATGGCTTTTAGGCTTCCTCCACGTGAGTAGAGTTCACTTTTTGAGTAAAGTAAGAATTATATGTCATGGGGGGGCATCAGGATTTTAAAGATGCTTAGGTGTGGCATGGCCAAAATAAGGTTGGGAACCACTGCTCTAAAGTATTTTTTTAAATAATAGGAAAGGACAGTGCAACTTCATGTTGGGTCCTGCACTTTTTACACTGGCTCAAATCTAGCCTATTTTCTGCTGTCCCATCCTCTCTCAAGAAGATAGCATTGGACATAGTTTTGTAACCTAACATCCAAGTTTACACTATTGCATTTATACCTTTGACTGGTATAAATAAATTGGAAATTGAAAAAAAATACACAGTTTGATAATTTTGGGTATTATAGCTCTCTCTCTCTCTCTCTCTCTCTCTCTCTCTCTCTCTCCTCTCTCTCTCTCCCTCCCTCCCTCCCTCCCTGCCTCTCTGTGTTTATGTTTGTGTGCGCGCACATGCTTGCACATACATATTCAAACACTTTTCCGTATAAAAAAGGAAAATGGTAACTCCTAGATTTCAGTTTCTCTCCTCGTTTTTATAATAAAACCCTTTTTCTTTCTTTCTTTCCTTTCTTTCTTTCTTTTTCTTTCTTTCTTTCTTTCTTTCTTTCTTCTTTCTTCTTTCTTTGCCAAATCTAAATATGAATGGGGAATGACTAAAGATCCTAGCTACATATAGTATTGTAAGGAGTGACAGGATAGATTTTGTTTCAGACATTTAAAAGATGAGACAGTAACTCCAGTAAATGTATCATGTCTTCCCTGGCAAATACAATCTCACATGTATCTCAAACTCCTCCCCTCTGCCAACCCCGCAAATTACCCTTGTGTTTGTCAATATTTTATTTTTCTCCTGGTAGCTATACATTCATTTTTCTTCTTTTAAACATAGCTGGATGAATCCTTCTAGGAGTATCTATAATCATTTGTCCATAAACCACACAGATCTTATTTGTTACAATTAAATTCAACTACTACAAAGAAGAATACACATTAATGCAGGAGAATTACCAAACAAAAATAGTACATTGTCTCTTGGTCTAACAGTATTGAAGTGCAGCAGTGGTGGGTTCTGGCAGCCGCTCGCTCAGGTACGTGCCGCATGCGCGCACTTCATGCACGCTGCACACACATTCTCAGTGCAACAATATTGCTCTGCAGAGAAGCCAGAAGCCAAAAACAATATGGCGCCGCCTGTGGGGCACAGGCAGAACCAGTTCGGAGCCATTGCTGCCGGTTCCCGTGACCCACGCCACCAAGCTACTATTGGTTCAGCTGAACCGGTCCGAACTGATAGGAAACCACCACTGAATTATAGAAAGAAATGGCCATCCTGGTAATATGGCAGTTTGCTATTGAATCTGAATTAAGGATCATTTGGCATTTCAGTGAACAATAATGTTTTTGTTGTTAGTGGTAAATGAAACTCTCTTCAACAGGAGGAATGGCAAAAGACGGTAGGTATGATTTTAAGCCCTGCACTAGTATTTTACTTCAACAACTCAGTGTTGTAGTAATTACATAATAAATAAGGATGCATAAAAGATGAAAACAATTAAAATTATATTCTGGCACCCCAGTATTAATCAGGCAAACATTATTTCTTAACATAATTAGACCTGGGTATTTCACTGAGAATGAAGAGTGTTGTTTGGCTCCCTCCAAACCTCACCATTTAGGAGTCATAAAGCAAAAACCAAGGATTACTTGTTTAACTCATTAGGAGTGATCTTTTTACTGCCAAAAATGTAATTTGAAGCACTTTGCTACTTGGCATCTCTGCCAGATAGAAGACAGGAAAGGTATTTGCTGTTCTCGCTCAGACAGCAAATATTTTCTGCCAGGCCTGCTTGTGCCTGAATCTGAGAAGCTACTATTTCTATTCTCATTTCTGAAGAGAATTTGGAAATGCCTTTAGGACAGAAAGTTGGTGCTAATGAACATCACATACACAGATTGAAGGTCAGTAATGATCTCAGGTGATGGGTGCCATTTTATGGCCATTGGGAATGGTACAGGCACAAAACACTAAATGGATGACGATGAGATCTATGTGGCCACTGTAGAATAACTCTAATTATTCAGAGTCTTGGGGGAAGTTACTCTATTGAACCTGTTTTAAGCAATTTAAATGTATATATTTAAAATTGATGAGCCTTTACACTCAAGAGAATTCTAATGCAGTGTAGTCTTTACTGTTCCACTTCTTCACCAAAGCTTTGAATCTCCCACCCCAGGGAAATAAGTCTGCCCTCTTTATTATTGGTTTCAAGAGAAGACATGTTGATTCTAGACTGCTCAGGGGATTATGCTGAGCTCTAAAATCCTTTATTGCTTGCTGTTCATTAAGCTTGTAACTTTTATTTCACACTTTTCACCTTATTGGGTGTTTATTAGAGCTATCAGATCACACAAGCAAAAATTAAGACCACCACTATTAAGGAACCAGAGAACTAAAATTTTCTTTATATCTTTGCTGCTCTCTAGGGGTCCTCAGGACTTCCATTGGCCCATATGTGGTTTGTGTACAAACATCTGGTTTCTTCTCCGTAAACTGATCTTCGGAGGTTGCACATCATGAAAGATGGACTACACTATATATTACTGTAAAAAACTTAGTAACTGTAGGAGCAAAAATAGTATTCTGATTCATAGGAGTGGAAAGTATTTTAGACGTCATCTAGTGTAATCCCCTAATTGTGTGCAGGATCACTACACTGTCTTGAAACAGATTATCACTCAACCTCTGCTTGAAGACCTCCAGTGGAAAGAAAACATATTCTACTTTGTGTAGTACCTTATTCCACTTCCTGGCAATTTGTGCAGTGAGTTCTTCTTTTGGAGAAATAATGGATAAAAGTACTATGTGAGAACCTTTCAGATATTTGAAGGCTGCTATCATGATGATGATGATCATCATCATCATCATGATATTATCCATTTTGCCATGCTGACCACTTGGCAATTAGGCCTCGGGTTTACAACTGTTCTTCATTGGGTTACTTTTACCATCTTGACAGACCTCCTCTAAACTCATTCAAATTTGTTACTGCCTTCCCCCCCAACTTACTTTAGTACCCAGAATTAGACACATCCTCAGGCCTGGCCAGATCATAGTACAGCAAAATAACTATTTCATGGGATCTGTGTTCTTTTAAAGCAGGTGCATCACACTGTTAACTCATGCTTCAATAGTTAAATAAAGGTATCCAACTCCCTTTCACAAGCACTCCTGCCAATCCAACCTTTCCCTATCCTATAAAGGTGCTTTTAATTTCCCTATCCTAATGAAGAACTTTACATTTCTTCCTATAAATTCCATCCTATTCCTTTCAGCCATTGCTGACTTGTATAAATCTTTTCAAATATTTTTTAATCTACAGTATTAGTCATTCCTCCTACCTTAGTATCATTTTCAACTTTGCAAGTGTCTCTTTATCTCTCTCATTCAAGTAACTGACAAAAATGTTGAGCCATCACAGGACCTATGACAGATCCTGTGGCATTCCACTCAATACTTATATCCAGGATGAAGGGAGAGATTCGGAGAAATCTGTGGGCAGGATCCATCAGCTAACTGTGAGGCCATTTAAAATGACATCATCCAATATATATTTATCACCCAACATTCTATAAATATCACGAGGCTCTCTACTGAAGGATTTTCTGAGATCCAGGTGCATTATGTTTATTGCATTCCCTGATCTACTAAGCTAATAATATTGTGAAAGAGGGAATATTAGACTGCTACAGTATATTTTTTCTGCAACAAACTCATGCTGATTCCCACTAATTGCAGAATGCCTATCCAAGTTCCCACAAACATGTTTAGACATTAGGCTGACAAACAAATGCCTAAGTCTTAATTGGTGCTACAGTATACACCCAATCCTTTGGTCAAAAGGAATGATATTTACATTTCAACGCGCAATGGCTTAGTTCATAGAATAAATTAAGGCATCCGAAGCAAGCATATTTTGATTCAGTATCGGGTAAGAATTAACTAATAGAATCTTACAAGCTAGCAGCTCATATAAATGGACTAAAAAAAAAACCAGTTTCCAAAGAATGAAAATACCTGTATACAAGCATTGTGTTTCTTTAAAAAATTACCATCCCGGAATAAAATGGTGAAGTGCAGATGGTATAATGGGTAACATGACACAGAGGAAAATTATCTCGCATCTCTGTGTTGCTGGAAGAGAATCTCTGGAAATTGCATGACCAGTCTGACACTGCTTTTTATTGTTTTTGTCTCTCATTCGAATAAACAAATGCTCACTGTGATGGGGGGAGGGAAGAAAGAAAGAGAGAGAATGAATCTATGCTTGAAATTTCCATTTTCTTAAAAAAAAGGGACCAGATCTTTTAGGAGCAAGGATGTGGCATTGTTGCTTCAGTGGTGAAATTCTTTTTTTTTTTTTTTACTAGCGGTTCTGTGAGCATGGCTTGGTGGGTGTGGCAGGGGAAGGATTCTGCAAAATCTCCATTCCTTCCCCACTCCTGGGGGAAGGATATTGCAAAGTCTCCATTCCCACCCCACTCTGGGGCCAGCCGGAGGTGGTATTTTCCAGTTCCCCAAACTACTCAAAATTTCCGCTACCGGTTCTACTAACCTGTCAGAACCTGCTGAATTTTCTCTGGTCTGCTACATTTTTATGTTTTATTAGGCAAATGCATTTTATTAATTCTGTAACAGCTACAGTATATGGAAGGAATAGATGTCAGTTCCTCAATATTTCATAGAATTTTGATTAAAATTTAAGAACAGTGCACAGTCCCATAAATCAAGTCACATATCAATTACATTTGAGTGGCAATGCCTGCTCTACAAAAGCTCCTGATAGGCAATTATATTATGGAGTACATTAACACACACAGCATGGGAAAATACCCATATATATAGCATGGGACATTCAAGCAAATAGGCTGCCACTAACTTTCATTATTTAACTCTTAATGATGGAAACCTACAAAAGGTTTCTCTGAGGGAGAGATCGGAAAAATATTATTTCATTTAAAAGATCTGTATGGCGGTCCATTTTAGAAAACAATACACCCAAGTGTTGTCAAGAACATCAAACTACTGTACATATAACTGCACAAAAAGCGGTTGAAATTCACAAACATCCCAACTTCAACAAGAAAGAGGAAAGTCTGAAGGTTAACAAAGTCCTTCACCACACCAAGATCCTGCCCCACAGCAGAAGCAGCCAGAATCTCTCCCCAATGAGAAACATGCCTGGACAAGAAGACAACCAGGACTCATGTTCAGACTGATCAACACGAACTCCACACGACAAACTAATCAGGAATCAGCATTCCAAGAATGACTGATCAGAAGCTGGCATGGACCAATCAGGAAGCAACATGATCAGAACAACCTTTTAGGATTGGGCACAAACAAAGAACCAATTAATTACCAACCTACACCAATTGGAAATCTTCTCAGAAATCAGGACACAAAGGCAGGAGCCCAATCAATTCTTGCTCAATTACCAGTGATCTATATAGCAGACCACCTTGCCTCTGAAAATGTCGGGCACAGGTGTTGCAGAAATGTTGGGAAATATATTGTCCAGACCATAATCACTAACCCCGAAGCCCAACACTGCACAAATTTATCATGGTCTTTTTTGTACTGAGGGTGAATTTTTCTCATATGAACAGACGAAAGTTGTTCGGATAGTTTTCCATTCCAAAGTTATTTAGCACATAGCTCTAGATTTTGGATATAAAATTGCAACATAAGGAAATCCTGTTTCACAGCTAAAATTATCAAAACATAGGCATTGGGACTTCCATTTTTTTTTAAATCTAATTTTAAAAATTAAACATGATTAAAATCTTATGAATGAGTCAGGTCATGCAAGTTTTAGGGTGAAATTGTACGTTTATATTCTTAAAATTAATTTTCTAAAAAATGTGAAGGGAGATTCCTGCAACACTAAATAAAATCATGAAATGCTGCTTAGTGCTAAAGGGTTTGCCTATTTCGAGCAATGAGATCTGCTCTTGAAATAAATGCATAGTTGAAACAATATTAATCAGAGTGAACACATGCTGTTTTAACCGGAATACATATTTAATCCATTCCAAGCAAATTTTCTGGCAACGTTTCTAAACAACTCACATAATTATGGACTTATGTAATTCCAGAGATGTATATCAGACATACATCTTCAAGCTTTCAATTGTAGACTGAGGAAAATGTCTGGAAAATATTAAAATATTTTCTAGTGTTTCACATCTGTTCATTAATACTGTTACATTTAAGAATTACCAAGACATATAATATTAAAAATCATATAGTATGAGACCTTGGACCTGCTGAGCCAGTCTAAATACAAGCAGTAGCCATACTGACAACAAACTCCCTGCTTACTGACTGGAGCAAATATATTTTTTATAACTTCACATCTTAGTTTAGTGATTCTTTACTTTTAAATGCCCTTTCAAATGCATTCCCTTGAGAAAGTTATTTTAAAAATAAATATATATTCTTCATAATTCTGGGTATGGTGTGTAACAAAAAAAAATCAGTTACTTGGTTATGAAAAAGGGAAGCTGATGAGGAAAATCTCTCATCAAAATACTGAGAATATTATGCATAGGCAGTACCTCACTGTTCTTTATTAATCTTGAAAAGGTAAACAGAATTAGATTTAATAAATGTTTGGATGAGTAGGGTAAAATCTCATGGGACTTTAAAATCCAGGACTTGAATTATTAATTTTTCACCTGTCTTTGACTGTGAATCTAATTGTAGATTTCCCATATAATAGTAATTTCCATTTGCCAGTTACAAAGGCCACACTGCTTGGATCCTCGATACATTACAACATCCTAGGTTCTTGGGAAGGACTCAATGTGTATAAAGGCTATTTGAACGAATGCAATAAATTTGAACGAATGCAATAAAGGCCCAACACCAGCTAAACAACTGGCAGCTGTAATATTATATTGTTGTGTGCCTAACAACAACAGCAACAACAAGACCAGTCTCAATGTGGCTGACTATCCAACATCCTCTTACCACTAGTTACCTCATCTTCAAGACTAGGGATTGAAGTGGAGATCTACAATGACTGCCCCCCTCAAGATTAATTGATCCCAATCAATCTTCTTACAAAACTATTAAACATCTATTGATGCCCAGCCACTTACTGAACTCCTTTCAACACCCAGGCATTTATCATCCCCTTGGATAATTCCATCAACCCTTGGAAGGTTGATACTGATGACTGTGGGGGAAACAGTTTAACCAGGGCCTTTAAACTAGAAATTCCTGCATGCAATCTAGGTGCTCTGGCCTTGGGATACAGCTCTGCATGGAATATTTATGAAAAAGGATAAATCCTCCATAAACATAATGGAGGCAGAGCAAGGGACATGATGAAGCTGCAATTGATGGTGAAGCCAGACTCTTCAACAATGAGCTTTTCAGAGTGAGAAAAACGTATTATAATGCTACAGTCAACTTAAAAGTCAAAGCATAAGAGTAAAAGTATATTGCCAACTTAATTTTGCATGATTACTGAATTTGCTCTAAAAATTTTCTCAGCATATATTATTTTTTTGCAAAGTTATATTCTGCTTTAAATGTGAACCATCACAAAATCCTCAGTGTCTTAACCAGTATAAATGTGAAGCAATAATAATAAACACTCGCTTGTAAAAGCTATACAACTCTGATCCTAAATTACTAAGCAACAATTGCTAAATTATTGTAATCATCAGCAACTCTGTAATGGAATAATTTACTTTACTAGAGCTGCAGTATGAAAGAAACTTTACTTTTAAACACTACTAAATTTATTGAGGCATAATTTCAAACTATAATGCTCAGCAATATCTATTACTTTAAAAAATGATTTAATGTTTGAAATACCATCACTCCTTGCTTATGTCATCATGTATACATGCAAGTATGTAAGGACATGATTTTATAAAATGATAGAAACTACCTTTCTCATTTTATAATACCAAACATCAATAAATG